>NC_080752.1:2150807-2466285 GCF_020826845.1 Diceros bicornis minor | reverse complement strand
GCTGTAAGTTCTGAATGCCCTAATAGGGAATCTGTGTCAAAACATTGTTAGGAATTATGTGATCCTCACTAGATGGAAGTAAGGGAGATGGGGCATGAAGTTATTTCTAGGAGTTGGAGACATACAAACTTCAGCTCAGTTCTGGGCATCTTTGAAATACCTATACAAACTTGTTCCTACATAGTAACTTGCATCTTTGAATGAGAATGTGCTTGCTACAGCAACGTGCTATATGTTCTGAATGCCCGAATTGGGAATCTGTGTCAAAACTTTGTTAGGAATTATGTGATCCTTACTAGCTGGAAGTAATGGAGATGGGGCATGAAGTTATTTCTAGGAGTTGCAGACATACAACGTTTAGCTCAGTTCTGGGCATCTTTGAAATACCTATACAAACTTGTTCCTACATAGTAACTTGCAACTTTGAATGAGAATGTGCTTGCTTACAGCAACGTGCTATATGTTCTGAATGCCCGAATTGGGAATCTGTGTCAAAACTTTGTTAGGAATTATCTGATCCTTACTAGCTGGAAGTAAGGGAGATGTGGCATGAAGTTATTTCTAGGAGTTGGAGACATACAAAATTTAGCTCAGTTCTGGGCATCTTTGAAATACCTATACAAACTTGTTCCTACATGGTGACTTGCAACTTTGAATCAGAATGTGCTTGCTTACAGCAACGTGCTATATGTTCTGAATGCCCGAATTGGGTATCTGTGTCAAATCTTTGTTAGGAATTATGTGATCCTTACTAGCTGGAAGTAAGGGAGAAGGGGCATGAAGTTATTTCTTGGAGTTGCAGATATACAACGTTTAGCTCAATTCTGGGTATCTTTGAAATACCTATACAGACTTGTTCCTACGTAGTAACTTGCAACTTTGAATGAGAATGTGCTTGCTTACAGCAACGTGCTATATGTTCTGAATGCCCGAATTGGGAAGCTGTGTCAAAACTTTCTTCGGAATTATGTGATCCTTACTAGGTGGAAGTAAGGGAGATGGGGCATGAAATTATTTCTAGGAGTTGGAGACATACAACGTTTAGCTCAATTCTGGGCACCTTTAAATACTTATACAAACTTGTTCCTACATAGTAACTTGCAACTTTGAATCAGAATGTGCTTGCTTACAGCAACGTGCTATATGTTCTGAATGCCCGAATTGGGAATCTGTGTCAAAACTTTGTTAGGAATTATGTGATCCTTACTAGCTGGAAGTAAGGGAGTTGGGGCATGAAGTTATTTCTAGAGGTTGGACACATACCAAGTTTAGCTCAGTTCTGGGCATCTTTGAATGTCGTATACAAACTTGTTCCTACATAGTAACTTGCAACTTTGAATCAGAATGTGCTTGCTTACAGCAACGTGCTATATGTTCTGAATGCCCGAATTGGGAATCTGTGTCAAAACTTTGTTAGAAATTATGTGATCCTTACTAGCTGGAAGTAAGGGAGATGGGGCATGAAGTTACTTCTAGGAGTTGCAGACATACAACGTTTAGCTCAGTTCTGGGCATCTTTGAGATACCTACACAAACTTGTTCCTGCATAGTAACTTGCAACTTTGAAAGAGAATGTGCTTGCTTACAGCAACGTGCTATATGTTCTGAATGCCCGAATTGGGAATCTGTGTCAAAACTTTGTTAGGAATTATGTGAATCTTACTACCTGGAAGTAAGGGAGATGGGGCATGAAGTTATTTCTAGGAGTTGGAAACATACCCACTTTAGCTCAGTTCTGGGCATCTTTGAAATACCTATACAAACTTGTTCCTACATAGTAACTTGCAACTTTGAATGAGAATGTGCTTGCTTACAGCAACGTGCTATATGTTCTGAATGCCCGAATAGGGAATCTGTGTCAAAACTTTGTTAGGAATTATGTGATCATCACTAGCTGGAAGTAAGGGAGATGGGGCATGAAGTTATTTCTAGGAGTTGGAGACATACAAACTTCAGCTCAGTTCTGGGCATCTTTGAAATACCTATACAAACTTGTTCCTACATAGTAACTTGCATCTTTGAATGAGAATGTGCTTGCTACAGCAACGTGCTATATGTTCTGAATGCCCGAATTGGGAATCTGTGTGAAAACTTTGTTAGGAATTATCTGATCCTTACTAGATGGAAGTAAGGGAGATGGGGCATGAAGCTATTTCTAGGAGTTGCAGACATACAACGTTTAGCTCAGTTCTGGGCATCTTTGAAATACCTATACAAACTTGTTCCTACATAGTAAGTGGCAACTTTGAATGAGAATGTGCTTGCTTACAGCAACGTGCTATATGTTCTGAATGCCCGAATTGGGAATCTGTGTCAAAACTTTGTTAGTAATTATGTGATCCTTACTAGGTGGAAGTAAGGGAGATGGGGCATGAAGTTATTTCTAGGAGTTGGAGACATACAAACTTCAGCTCAGTTCTGGGCAATTTGAAATACCTATACAAACTTGTTCCTACATAGTAACTTGCATCTTTGAATGAGAATGTGCTTGCTTACAGCAATGTGCTATATGTTCTGAATGCCCGAATTGGGAATCTGTGTCAAAACTTTGTTAGGAATTATGTGATCCTCACTAGCTGGAAGTAAGGGAGATGGGGCATGAAGTTATTTCTAGGAGTTGGAGACATACACACTTCAGCTCAGTTCTGGGCATCTTTGAAAGTCCTATACAAACTTGTTCCTACATAGTAACTTGCATCTTTGAATGAGAATGTGCTTGCTACAGCAACGTGCTATATGTTCTGAATGCCCGAATTGGGAATCTGTGTCAAAACTTTGTTAGGAATTATGTGATCCTTACTAGCTGGAAGTAAGGGAGATGGGGCATGAAGTTATTTCTAGGAGTTGGAGACATACCAAGTTTAGCTCAGTTCTGGGCATCTTTGAAATACCTATACAAACTTGTTCCTACATAGTAACTTGCAACTTTGAATGAGAATGTGCTTGCTTACAGCAACGTGCTATATGTTCTGAATGCCCGAATTGGGAATCTGTGTCAAAACTTTGTTAGGAATTATGTGATCCTTACTAGCTGGAAGTAAGGGAGATGGGGCATGAAGTTATTTCTAGGAGTTGGAGACATACAACGTTTAGCTCAGTTCTGGGCATCTTTGAAATACCTATACAAACTTGTTCCTACATAGTAAGTGGCAACTTTGAATGAGAATGTGCTTGCTACAGCAACGTGCTATATGTTCTGAATGCCCGAATTGGGAATCTCTGTCAAAACTTTGTTAGGAATTATGTGATCCTTACTAGCTGGAAGTAAGGGAGATGGGGCATGAAGTTATTTCTAGGAGTTGGAGACATACAACGTTTAGCTCAGTTCTGGGCATCTTTGAAATACCTATACAAACTTGTTGCTACATAGTAACTTGCAACTATGAATGAGAATGTGCTTGCTTACAGCAACGTGCTATATGTTCTCCATGCCCGAATTGGGAATCTGTGTCACATCTTTGTTAGGAATTATGTGATCCTTACTAGATGGAAGTAAGGGAGATGGGGCATGAAGTTATTTCTAGGAGTTGCAGACATACAACGTTTAGCTCAGTTCTGGGCATCTTTGAAATACCTATACAAACTTGTTCCTACATAGTAACTTGCAACTTTGAATGAGAATGTGCTTGCTTACAGCAACGTGCTATATGTTGTGAATGCCCGAATTGGGAATCTGTGTCAAAACTTTGTTAGGAATTATGTGATCCTTACTAGCTGGAAGTGAGGGAGATGGGGCATGAAGTTATTTCTAGGAGTTGCAGACATACAACGTTTAGCTCAGTTCTGGGCATCTTTGAAATACCTATACAAACTTGTTCCTACATAGTAACTTGCAACTTTGAATGAGAATGTGCTTGCTTACAGCAACATGCTATATGTTCTGAATGCCCGAATTGGGAATCTGTGTCAAAACTTTGTTAGGAATTATGTGATCCTTACTAGATGGAAGTAAGGGAAATGGGGCATGAAGTTATTTCTAGGAGTTGGAGACATACAACATTTAGCTCAGTTCTGGGCATCTTTGAAATACCTATACACACTTGTTCCTACATAGTAACTTGCAACTTTGAATGAGAATGTGCTTGCTTACAGCAACGTGCTATATGTTCTGAATGTCCGAATTGGGAAGCTGTGTCGAAACTTTGTTAGGAATTATGTGATCCTTACTAGATGGAAGTAAGGGAGATGGGGCATGAACTTATTTCTAGGAGTTGGAGACATACCAAGTTTAGCTCAGTACTGGGCATCTTTGAAATACCTATACAAACTTGTTCCTACATAGTAACTTGCAACTTTGAATCAGAATGTGCTTGCTTACAGCAACGTGCTATATGTTCTGAATGCCCGAATTGGGAATCTGTGTCAAAACTTTCTTCGGAATTATGTGATCCTTACTAGCTGGAAGTAAGGGAGATGGGGCATGAAGTTATTTCTAGGAGTTGGAGACATACAACTTTTAGCTCAGTTCTGGGCGTCTTTGAAATACTTATACAAACTTGTTCCTACATAGTAACTTGCAACTTTGAATCAGAATGTGCTTGCTTACAGCAACGTGCTATATGTTCTGAATGCCCGAATTGGGAATCTGTGTCAAAACTTTGTTAGGAATTATGTGATCCTTACTAGCTGGAAGTAAGGGAGTTGGGGCATGAAGTTATTTCTAGATGTTGGACACATACCAAGTTTAGCTCAGTTCTGGGCATCTTTGAATGACGTATACAAACTTGTTCCTACATAGTAACTTGCAACTTTGAATGAGAATGTGCTTGCTTACAGCAACGTGCTATATGTTCTGAATGCCCGAATTGGGAATCTGTGTCAAAACTTTGTTAGAAATTATGTGATCCTTACTAGCTGGAAGTAAGGGAGATGGGGCATGAAGTTACTTCTAGGAGTTGCAGACATACAACGTTTAGCTCAGTTCTGGGCGTCTTTGAAATACCTACACAAACTTGTTCCTGCATAGGAACTTGCAACTTTGAATGAGAATGTGCTTGCTTACAGCAACGTGCTATATGTTCTGAATGCCCGAATTGGGAATCTGTGTCAAAACTTTGTTAGGAATTATGTGATCCTTACTACCTGGAAGTAAGGGAGATGGGGCATGAAGTTATTTCTAGGAGTTGGAAACATACCCACTTTAGCTCAGTTCTGGGCATCTTTGAAACACCTATACAAACTTGTTCTTACATAGTAACTTGCTTCTTAGAATGAGAATGTGCTTGCTTACAGCAACGTGCTATATGTTCTGAATGCCCGAATAGGGAATCTGTGTCAAAACTTTGTTAGGAATTATGTGATCATCACTAGCTGGAAGTAAGGGAGATGGGGCATGAAGTTATTTCTAGGAGTTGGAGACATACAAACTTCAGCTCAGTTCTGGGCATCTTTGAAATACCTATACACACTTGTTCCTACATATTAACTTGCATCTTTGAATGAGAATGTGCTTGCTACAGCAACGTGCTATATGTTCTGAATGCCCGAATTGGGAATCTGTGTCAAAACTTTGTTAGGAATTATGTGATCCTTACTAGCTGGAAGTAATGGAGATGGGGCATGAAGTTATTTCTAAGAGTTGCAGGCATACAACGTTTAGCTCAGTTCTGGGCATCTTTGAAATACCTATACAAACTTGTTCCTACCTAGTAACTTGCAACTTTGAATCAGAATGTGCTTGCTTACAGCAACGTGCTATATGTTCTGAATGCCCGAATTGGGAATCTGTGTCAAATCTTTGTTAGGAATTATGTGATCCTTACTAGCTGGAAGTAAGGGAGATGGGGCATGAAGTTATTTCTAGGAGTTGCAAACATACAACGTTTAGCTCAGTTCTGGGCATCTTTGAAATACCTATACAAACTTGTTCCTACATAGTAATTTGCAACTTTGAATGAGAATGTGCTTGCTTACAGCAACGTACTATATGTTCTGAATGCCCGAATTGGGAATCTGTGTCAAAACTTTGTTAGGAATTATGTGATCCTTACTAGCTGGAAGTAAGGGAGATGGGGCATGAAGTTATTTCTAGGAGTTGCAGACATACAACGTTTAGCTCAGTTCTGGGCATCTTTGAAATACCTATACAAACTTGTTCCTACATAGTAACTTGCAACTTTGAATGAGAATGTGCTTGATTACAGCAACGTGCTATATGTTCTGAATGCCCGAATTGGGAATCTGTGTCAAAACTTTGATAGGAATTATGTGATCCTTACTAGCTGGAAGTAAGGGAGATGGGGCATGAAGTTATTTCTAGGAGTTGCAGACATACAACCTTTAGCTCAGTTCTGGGCATCTTTGAAATACCTATACAAACTTGTTCCTACAGAGTAACTTGCAAATTTGAATGAGAATGTGCTTGCTTACAGCAACGTGCTATATGTTCTGAATGCCCGAATTGGGAATCTGTGTCAAAACTTTGTTAGGAATTATGTGATCCTTACTAGCTGGAAGTAAGGGAGATGGGGCATGAAGTTATTTCTAGGAGTTCCAGACATACAACGTTTAGCTCAGTTCTGGGCATCTTTGAAAAACCTATACAAACTTGTTCCCACATAGTAACTTGCAACTTTGAATGAGAATGTGCTTGCTTACAGCAACGTGCTATATGTTCTGAATGCCCGAATTGGGAATCTGTGTCAAAACTTTGTTAGGAATTATGTGATCCTTACTAGATGGAAGTAAGGGAGATGGGGCATGAAGTTATTTCTAGGAGTTGGAGACATACAACGTTTAGCTCAGTTCTGGGCATCTTTGAAATACCTATACAAACTTGTTCCTACATAGTAACTTGCAACTTTGAATGAGAATGTGCTTGCTTACAGCAACGTGCTATATGTTCTGAATGCCCGAATTGGGAATCTGTGTCAAAACTTTGTTAGGAATTATGTGATGCTTACTAGCTGGAAGTTCGGGAGACGGGGCATGAAGTTATTTCTAGGAGTTGGAGACATACAACGTTTAGCTCAGTTCTGGGCATCTTTGAAATACCTATACAAACTTGTTCCTACATAGTAACTTGCAACTTTGAATGAGAATGTGCTTGCTTACAGCAACGTGCTCTATGTTCTGAATGCCCGAATTGGGAATCTGTGTCAAAACTTTGTTAGGAATTATGTGATCCTTACTAGCTGGAAGTAAGGGAGATGGGGCATGAAGTTATTTCTAGGAGTTGCAGACATACAACGTTTAGCTCAGTTCTGGGCATCTTTGAAATATCTATACAAACTTGTTCCTACATAGTAACTTGCAACTTTGAATGAGAATGTGCTTGCTTACAGCAACGTGCTATATGTTCTGAATGCCCGAATTGGGAATCTGTGTCAAAACTTTGTTAGGAATTTTGTGATCCTTACTAGCTGGAAGTAAGGGAGATGGGGCATGAAGTTATTTCTAGGAGTTTGAGACATACAACGTTTAGCTCAGTTCTGGGCATCTTTGAAATACCTATACAAACTTGTTCCTACATTGTAAGTGGCAACTTTGAATGAGAATGTGCTTGCTTACAGCAACGTGCTATATGTTCTGAATGCCCGAATTGGGAATCTGTGTCAAAACTTTGTTAGTAATTATGTGATCCTTACTAGGTGGAAGTAAGGGAGATGGGGCATGAAGTTATTTCTAGGAGTTGGAGACATACAAACTTCAGCTCAGTTCTGGGCATCTTTGAAATACCTATAGAAACTTGTTCCTACATAGTAACTTGCAACTTTGAATGAGAATGTGCTTGCTTACAGCAACGTGCTATATGTTCTGAATGCCCGAATTGGGAATCTGTGTCAAAGCTTTGTTAGGAATTATGTGATCCTTACTAGATGGAAGTATGGGAGATGGGGCATGAAGGTATTTCTAGGAGTTGGAGACATACAACGTTTAGCTCAGTTCTGGGCATCTTTGAAATACCTATACAAACTTGTTCCTACATAGTAACTTGCAACTTTGAATGAGAATGTGCTTGCTTACAGCAACGTGCTATATGTTCTGAATGCCCGAATTGGGAAGCTGTGTCGAAACTTTGTTAGGAATTATGTGATCCTTACTAGATGGAAGTAAGGGAGATGGGGCATGAACTTATTTCTAGGAGTTGGAGACATACCAAGTTTAGCTCAGATCTGGGCATCTTTGAAATACCTATACAAACTTGTTCCTACATAGTAACTTGCAACTTTGAATCAGAATGTGCTTGCTTACAGCAACGTGCTATATGTTCTGAATGCCCGAATTGGGAATCTGTGTCAAAACTTTGTTCGGAATTATGTGATCCTTACTAGGTGGAAGTAAGGGAGATGGGGCATGAAGTTATTTCTAGGAGTTGGAGACATACAACGTTTAGCTCAATTCTGGGCATCTTTGAAATACTTATACAAACTTGTTCCTACATAGTAACTTGCAACTTTGAATCAGAATGTGCTTGCTTACAGCAACGTGCTATATGTTCTGAATGCCCGAATTGGGAATCTGTGTCAAAACTTTGTTAGTAATTATGTGATCCTTACTAGCTGGAAGTAAGGGAGTTGGGGCATGAAGTTATTTCTAGATTTTGGACACATATCAAGTTTAGCTCAGTTCTGGGCATCTTTGAATGTCGCATACAAACTTGTTCCTACATAGTAACTTGCAACTTTGAAGGGAGAATGTGCTTGCTTACAGCAACGTGCTATATGTTCTGAATGCCCGAATTGGGAATCTGTGTCAAAACTTTGTTAGAAATTATGTGATCCTTACTAGCTGGAAGTAAGGGAGATGGGGCATGAAGTTACTTCTAGGAGTTGCAGACATACAACGTTTAGCTCAGTTCTGGGCATCTTTGAAATACCTACACAAACTTCTTCCTGCATAGTAACTTGCAACTTTGAATGAGAATGTGCTTGCTTACAGCAACGTGATATATGTTCTGAATGCCCGAATTGGGAATCTGTGTCAAAACTTTGTTAGGAATTATGTGATTCTTACTACCTGGAAGTAAGGGAGATGGGGCATGAAGTTATTTCTAGGAGTTGGAAACATACCCACTTTAGCTCAGTTCTGGGCATCTTTGAAATACCTATACAAACTTGTTCCTACATAGTAACTTGCAACTTTGAATGAGAATGTGCTTGCTTACAGCAACGTGCTATATGTTCTGAATGCCCGAATAGGGAATCTGTGTCAAAACTTTGTTAGGAATTATGTGATCCTTACTAGCTGGAAGTAAGGGAGATGGGGCATGAAGTTATTTCTAGGAGTTGGAGACATACAAACTTCAGCTCAGTTCTGGGCATCTTTGAAATACCTATACAAACTTGTTCCTACATAGTAACTTGCATCTTTGAATGAGAATGTGCTTGCTACAGCAACGTGCTATATGTTCTGAATGCCCGAATTGGGAATCTGTGTGAAAACTTTGTTAGGAATTATGTGATCCTTACTAGATGGAAGTAAGGGAGATGGGGCATGAAGTTATTTCTAGGAGTTGCAGACATACAACGTTTAGCTCAGTTCTGGGCATCTTTGAAATACCTATACAAACTTGTTCCTACATAGTAACTTGCAACTTTGAATCAGAATGTGCTTGCTTACAGCAACGTGCTATATGTTCTGAATGCCCGAATTGGGAATCAGTGTCAAAACTTTGTTAGGAATTATGTGATCCTTACTAGCTGGAAGTACGGGAGACGGGGCATGAAGTTATTTCTAGTAGGTGGAGACATACAACGTTTAGCTCAGTTCTGGGCATCTTTGAAATACCTATACAAACTTGTTCCTACATAGTAACTTGCAACTTTTAATCAGAATGTGCTTGCTTACAGCAACGTGCTATATGTTCTGAATGCCCGAATTGGGATTCTGTGTCAAAACTTTGTTAGGAATTTTGTGATCCTTACTAGCTGGAAGAAAGGGAGATGGGGCATGAAGTTATTTCTAGGAGTTGGAGACATACAACGTTTAGCTCAGTTCTGGGCATCTTTGAAATACCTATACAAACTTGTTCCTACATAGTAAGTGGCAACTTTGAATGAGAATGTGCTTGCTTACAGCAACGTGCTATATGTTCTGAATGCCCGAATTGGGAATCTGTGTCAAAACTTTGTTAGTAATTAAGTGATCCTTACTAGGTGGAAGTAAGGAAGATGGGGCATGAAGTTATTTCTAGGAGTTGGAGACATACAAACTTCAGCTCAGTTCTGGGCAATTTGAAATACCTATACAAACTTGTTCCTACATAGTAACTTGCATCATTGAATGAGAATGTGCTTGCTTACAGCAACGTGCTATATGTTCTGAATGCCCGAATTGGGAATCTGTGTCAAAACTTTGTTAGCAAGTATGTGATCCTTACTAGATGGAAGTATGGGAGATGGGGCATGAAGGTATTTCTAGGAGTTGGAGATATACAACGTTTGGCTCAGTTCTGGGCAACTTTGAAATACCTATACAAACTTGTTCCTACATAGTAAGTGGCAACTTTGAATGAGAATGTGCTTGCTTACAGCAACGTGCTATATGTTCTGAATGCCCGAATTGGGAATCTGTGTCAAAACTTTGTTAGGAATTATGTGATCCTCACTAGCTGGAAGTAAGGGAGATGGGGCATGAAGTTATTTCTAGGAGTTGGAGACATACACAATTCAGCTCAGTTCTGGGCATCTTTGAAAGTCCTATACAAACTTGTTCCTACATAGTAACTTGCATCTTTGAATGAGAATGTGCTTGCTACAGCAACGTGCTATATGTTCTGAATGCCCGAATTGGGAATCTGTGTCAAAACTTTGTTAGGAATTATGTGATCCTTACTAGCTGGAAGTAAGGGAGATGGGGCATGAAGTTATTTCTAGGAGTTGGAGACATACCAAGTTTAGCTCAGTTCTGGGCATCTTTGAAATACCTATACAAACTTGTTCCTACATAGTACCTTGCAACTTTGAATGAGAATGTGCTTGCTTACAGCAACGTGCTATATGTTCTGAATGCCCGAATAGGGAATCTGTGTCAAAACATTGTTAGGAATTATGTGATCCTTACTAGCTGGAAGTAAGGGAGATGGGGCATGAAGTTATTTCTAGGAGTTGCAGACATACAACGTTTAGCTCAGTTCTGGGCATCTTTGAAATACCTATACAAACTTGTTCCTACATAGTAACTTGCAACTTTGAATGAGAATGTGCTTGCTTACAGCAACGTGCTATATGTTCTGAATGCCCGAATTGGGAATCTGTGTCAAAACTTTGTTAGGAATTATGTGATCCTTACTAGATGGACGTAAGGGAGATGGGGCATGAAGTTATTTCTAGGAGTTGGAGACATACAACATTTAGCTCAGTTCTGGGCATCTTTGAAATACCTATACACACTTGTTCCTACATAGTAACTTGCAACTTTGAATGAGAATGTGCTTGCTTACAGCAACGTGCTATATGTTCTGAATGCCCGAATTGGGAAGCTGTGTCGAAACTTTGTTAGGAATTATGTGATCCTTACTAGCTGGAAGTAATGGAGATGGGGCATGAAGTTATTTCTAGGAGTTGCAGGCATACAACGTTTAGCTCAGATCTGGGCATCTTT
Organism: Diceros bicornis minor; assembly: GCF_020826845.1. Lineage (NCBI taxonomy): Eukaryota > Metazoa > Chordata > Mammalia > Perissodactyla > Rhinocerotidae > Diceros > Diceros bicornis. The sequence goes on along the minus strand of NC_080752.1, from coordinate 2,454,741 downwards.
GAAATACCTATACAAACTTGTTCCTACATAGTAACTTGCAACTTTGAATCAGAATGTGCTTGCTTACAGCAACGTGCTCTATGTTCTGAATGCCCGAATTGGGAATCTGTGTCAAATCTTTGTTAGGAATTATGTGATCATTACTAGCTGGAAGTAAGGGAGATGGGGCATGAAGTTATTTCTAGGAGTTGCAGACATACAACGTTTAGCTCAGTTCTGGGCATCTTTGAAATACCTATACAAACTTGTTCCTACATAGTAATTTGCAACTTTGAATGAGAATGTGCTTGCTTACAGCAACGTACTATATGTTCTGAATGCCCGAATTGGGAATCTGTGTCAAAACTTTGTTAGGAATTATGTCATCCTTACTAGCTGGAAGTAAGGGAGATGGGGCATGAAGTTATTTCTAGGAGTTGCAGACATACAACGTTTAGCTCAGTTCTGGGCATCTTTGAAATACCTATACAAACTTGTTCCTACATAGTAACTTGCAACTTTGAATGAGAATGTGCTTGATTACAGCAACGTGCTATATGTTCTGAATGCCCGAATTGGGAATCTGTGTCAAAACTTTGTTAGGAATTATGTGATCCTTACTAGCTGGAAGTAAGGGAGATGGGGCATGAAGTTATTTCTAGGAGTTGCAGACATACAACGTTTAGCTCAGTTCTGGGCATCTTTGAAATACCTATACAAACTTGTTCCTACATAGTAACTTGCAACTTTGAATGAGAATGTGCTTGCTTACAGCAACGTGCTATATGTTCTGAATGCCCGAATTGGGAATTTGTGTCAAAACTTTGTTAGGAATTATGTGATCCTTACTAGCTGGAAGTAAGGGAGATGGGGCATGAAGTTATATCTAGGAGTTGCAGACATACAACGTTTAGCTCAGTTCTGGGCATCTTTGAAATACCTATACAAACTTGTTCCTACATAGTAACTTGCAACTTGGAATGAGAATGTGCTTGCTTACAGCAACGTGCTATATGTTCTGAATGCCCGAATTGGGAATCTGTGTCAAAACTTTGTTAGGAATTATGTGATCCTTACTAGCTGGAAGTAAGGGAGATGGGGCATGAAGTTATTTCTAGAGGTTGGACACATACCAAGTTTAGCTCAGTTCTGGGCATCTTTGAAATACCTATACAAACTTGTTCCTACATTGTAACTTGCAACTTTGAATGAGAATGTGCTTGCTTATAGCAACGTGCTCTATGTTCTGAATGCCCGAATTTGGAATCTGTGTCAAAACTTTGTTAGGAATTATGTGATCCTCACCAGCTGGAAGTAAGGGAGATGGGCCATGAAGTTATTTCTAGGAGTTGGAGACATACACACTTCAGCTCAGTTCTGGGCATCTTTGAAATACCTATACAAACTTGTTCCTACATAGTAACTTGCAACTTTGAATGAGAATGTGCTTGCTTACAGCAACGTGCTATATGTTCTCAATGCCCGAATTGGGAATCTGTGTCAAAACTTTGTTAGGAATAATGTGATCCTTACTAGATCGATGTAAGGGAGATGGGGCATGAAGTTATTTCTAGGAGTTGAAGACGTACAACGTTTAGCTCAGTTCTGGGCATCTTTGAAATACCTATACAAACTTGTTCCTACATAGTAACTTGCAACATTGAATGAGAATGTGCTTGCTTACAGCAACGTGCTATATGTTCTGAATGCCCGAATTGGGAATCTGTGTCAAAACTTTGTTAGGAATTATGTGATCCTTACTAGCTGGAAGTAAGGGAGATGGGGCATGAAGTTATTTCTAGGAGTTGCAGACATACAACGTTTAGATCAGTTCTGGGCATCTTTGAAATACCTATACAAACTTGTTCCTACATAGTAACTTGCAACTTTGAATGAGAATGTGCTTGCTTACAGCAACGTGCTATATGTTCTGAATGCCCGAATTGGGAATCTGTGTCAAAACTTTGTTAGGAATTATGTGATCCTTACTAGATGGAAGTAAGGGAGATGGGGCATGAAGTTATTTCTAGGAGTTGCAGACATACAACGTTTAGCTCAGTTCTGGGCATCTTTGAAATACATATACAAACTTGTTCCTACATAGTAACTTGCAGCTTTGAATGAGAATGTGCTTGCTTACAGCAACGTGCTATATGTTCTGAATGCCCGAATTGGGAATCTGTGTCAAAACTTTGTTAGGAATTATGTGATCCTTACTAGCTGGAAGTAAGGGAGATGGGGCATGAAGTTATTTCTAGGAGTTGGACACATACCCACTTTAGCTCAGTTCTGGGCATCTTTGAAATACCTATACAAACTTGTTCCTACATAGTAACTTGCAACTTTGAATGAGAATGTGCTTGCTTACAGCAACGTGCTATATGTTCTGAATGCCCGAATTGGTAATCTGTGTCAAAACTTTGTTAGGAATTATGTGATCCTTACTAGCTGGAAGTAAGGGAGATGGGGCATGAAGTTATTTCTAGGAGTTGCAGACATACAACGTTTAGCTCAGTTCTGGGCATCTTTGAAATACCTATACAAACTTGTTCCTTCATAGTAACTTGCAACTTTGAATGAGAATGTGCTTGCCTACAGCAACGTGCTATATGTTCTGAATGCCCGAATTGGGAATCTGTGTCAAAACTTTGTTAGGAATTATGTGATCCTTACTAGCTGGAAGTAAGGGAGATGGGGCATGAAGTTATTTCTAGGAGTTGGAGACATACACACTTCAGCTCAGTTCTGGGCATCTTTGAAAGTCCTATACAAACTTGTTCCTACATAGTAACTTGCATCTTTGAATGAGAATGTGCTTGCTACAGCAACGTGCTATATGTTCTGAATGCCCGAATTGGGAATCTGTGTCAAAACTTTGTTAGGAATTATGTGATCCTTACTAGCTGGAAGTAAGGGAGATGGGGCATGAAGTTATTTCTAGGAGTTGGAGACATACCAAGTTTAGCTCAGTTCTGGGCATCTTTGAAATACCTATACAAACTTGTTCCTACATAGTAACTTGCAACTTTGAATGAGAATGTGCTTGCTTACAGCAACGTGCTATATGTTCTGAATGCCCGAATTGGGAATCTGTGTCAAAACTTTGTTAGGAATTATGTGATCCTTACTAGCTGGAAGTAAGGGAGATGGGGCATGAAGTTATTTCTAGGAGTTGGAGACATACAACGTTTAGCTCAGTTCTGGGCATCTTTGAAATACCTATATAAACTTGTTCCTACATAGTAATTTGCAACTTTGAATGAGAATGTGCTTGCTTACAGCAACGTGCTATATGTTCTGAATGCCCGAATTGGGAATCTTTGTCAAAACTTTGTTAGGAATTATGTGATCCTTACTAGCTGGAAGAAAGGGAGATGGGGCATGAAGTTATTTCTAGGAGTTGGAGACATACAACGTTTAGCTCAGTTCTGGGCATCTTTGAAATACCTATACAAACTTGTTCCTATATAGTAACTTGCAACTTTGAATGAGAATGTGCCTGCTTACAGCAACGTGCTATATGTTCTCAATGCCCCAATTGGGAATCTGTGTCAAATCTTTGTTAGGAATTATGTGATCCTTACTAGATGGAAGTAAGGGAGATGGGGCATGAAGTTATTTCTAGGAGTTGCAGACATACAACGTTTAGCTCAGTTCTGGGCATCTTTGAAATACCTATACAAACTTGTTCCTACATAGTAACTTGCTTCTTAGAATGAGAATGTGCTTGCTTACAGCAACGTGCTATATGTTCTGAATGCCCGAATAGGGAATCTGTGTCAAAACTTTTTAGGAATTATGTGATCCTTACTAGCTGGAAGTAAGGGAGATGGGGCATGAAGTTATTTCTAGGAGTTGCAGACATACAACATTTAGCTCAGTTCTGGGCATCTTTGAAATACCTATACAAACTTGTTCCTACATAGTAACTTGCAACTTTGAATGAGAATGTGCTTGCTTACAGCAACGTGCTATATGTTCTGAATGCCCGAATTGGGAAGCTGTGTCGAAACTTTGTTAGGAATTATGTGATCCTTACTAGCTGGAAGTAAGGGAGATGGGGCGTGAAGTTATTTCTAGAGGTTGGACACATACCCACTTTAGCTCAGTTCTGGGCATTTTTGAAATACCTATACAAACTTGTTCCTACATAGTAACTTGCTTCTTAGAATGAGAATGTGCTTGCTTACAGCAACGTGCTATATGTTCTGAATGCCGGAATAGGGAATCTGTGTCAAAACTTTGTTAGGAATTATGTGATCCTCACTAGCTGGAAGTAAGGGAGATGGGGCATGAAGTTATTTCTAGGAGTTGGAGACATACACACTTCAGCTCAGTTCTGGGCATCTTTGAAAGTCCTATACAAACTTGTTCCTACATAGTAACTTGCATCTTTGAATGAGAATGTGCTTGCTACAACAACGTGCTATATGTTCTGAATGCCCGAATTGGGAATCTGTGTCAAAACTTTGTTAGGAATTATGTGATCCTTACCAGCTGGAAGTAAGGGAGATGGGGGATGAAGTTATTTCTAGGAGTTGCAGACATACCAAGTTTAGCTCAGTTCTGGGCATCTTAGATATACCTATACAAACTTGTTCCTACATAGTAACTTGCAACTTTGAATGAGAATGTGCTTGCTTGCAGCAACGTGCTATATGTTCTGAATGCCCGAATTGGGAATCTGTGTCAAAACTTTGTTAGGAATTATGTGATCCTTACTAGCTGGAAGTAAGGGAGATGGGGCATGAAATTATTTCTAGGAATTGGACACATAACAAGTTTAGCTCAGTTCTGGGCATCTTTGAAATACCTATACAAACCTGTTCCTACATAGTAACTTGCAACTTTGAATGAGAATGTGCTTGCTTACAGCAACGTGCTATATGTTCTGAATGCCCGAATTGGAAATCTGTGTCAAAACTTTGTTAGGAATTATGTGATCCTTACTAGCTGGAAGTAAGGGAGATGGGGCATGAAGTTATTTCTAGGAGTTGGAGACATACCAAGTTTAGCTCAGTTCTGGGCATCTTTGAAATACCTATACAAACTTGTTCCTACTTAGTAACTTGCATCCTTGAATGAGAATGTGCTTGCTTACAGCAACGTGCCAAATGTTCTGAATGCCCGAATTGGGAATCTGTGTCAAAACTTTGTTAGGAATTATGTGATCCTTACTACCTGGAAGTAAGGGAGATGGGGCATGAAGTTATTTCTAGGAGTTGGAAACATACCCATTTTAGCTCAGTACTGGGCATCTTTGAAATACCTCTACAAACTTGTTCCTACATAGTAACTTGCTTCTTAGAATGAGAATGTGCTTGCTTACAGCAACGTGCTATAAGTTCTGAATGCCCTAATAGGGAATCTGTGTCAAAACATTGTTAGGAATTATGTTATCCTCACTAGATGGAAGTAAGGGAGATGGGGCATGAAGTTATTTCTAGGAGTTGGAGACATACAAACTTCAGCTCAGTTCTGGGCATCTTTGAAATACCTATACAAACTTGTTCCTACATAGTAACTTGCATCTTTGAATGAGAATGTGCTTGCTACAGCAACGTGCTATATGTTCTGAATGCCCGAATTGGGAATCTGTGTCAAATCTTTGTTATGAATTATGTGATCCTTACTAGCTGGAAGTAATGGAGATGGGGCATGAAGTTATTTCTAGAGGTTGCAGACATACAACGTTTAGCTCAGTTCTGGGCATCTTTGAAATACCTATACAAACTTGTTCCTACATAGTAACTTGCAACTTTGAATGAGAATGTGCTTGCTTACAGCAACGTGCTATATGTTCTGAATGCCCGAATTGGGAATCTGTGTCAAAACTTTGTTAGGAATTATCTGATCCTTACTAGCTGGAAGTAAGGGAGATGTGGCATGAAGTTATTTCTAGGAGTTGGAGACATACAAAGTTTAGCTCAGTTCTGGGCATCTTTGAAATACCTATACAAACTTGTTCCTACATGGTGACTTGCAACTTTGAATCAGAATGTGCTTGCTTACAGCAACGTGCTATATGTTCTGAATGCCCGAATTGGGTATCTGTGTCAAATCTTTGTTAGGTATTATGTGATCCTTACTAGCTGGAAGTAAGGGAGAAGGGGCATGAAGTTATTTCTTGGAGTTGCAGATATACAACGTTTAGCTCAATTCTGGGTATCTTTGAAATACCTATACAGACTTGTTCCTACATAGTAACTTGCAACTTTGAATGAGAATGTGCTTGCTTACAGCAACGTGCTATATGTTCTGAATGCCCGAATTGGGAATCTGTGTCAAAACTTTGTTAGGAATTATGTGATCCTTACTAGCTGGAAGTAAGGGAGATGGGGCATGAAGTTATTTCTAGGAGTTGCAGACATACAACGTTTAGCTCAGTTCTGGGCATCTTTAAAATACCTATACAAACTTGTTCCTACATAGTAACTTGCAACTTTGAATGAGAATGTGCTTGCCTACAGCAACGTGCTATATGTTCTGAATGCCCGAATTGGGAATCTGTGTCAAAACTTTGTTAGGAATTATGTGATCCTTACTAGCTGGAAGTAAGTGAGATGGGGCATGAAGTTATTTCTAGGAGTTGGACACATACCCACTTTAGCTCAGTTCTGGGCATTTTTGAAATACCTATACAAACTTGTTCCTACATAGTAACTTGCTTCTTAGAATGAGAATGTGCTTGCTTACAGCAACGTGCTATATGTTCTGAATGCCGGAATAGGGAATCTGTGTCAAAACTTTGTTAGGAATTATGTGATCCTCACTAGCTGGAAGTAAGGGAGATGGGGCATGAAGTTATTTCTAGGAGTTGGAGACATACACACTTCAGCTCAGTTCTGGGCATCTTTGAAAGTCCTATACAAACTTGTTCCTACATAGTAACTTGCATCTTTGAATGAGAATGTGCTTGCTACAACAACGTGCTATATGTTCTGAATGCCCGAATTGGGAATCTGTGTCAAAACTTTGTTAGGAATTATGTGATCCTTACTAGCTGGAAGTAAGGGAGATGGGGGATGAAGTTATTTCTAGGAGTTGGAGACATACCAAGTTTAGCTCAGTTCTGGGCATCTTAGATATACCTATACAAACTTGTTCCTACATAGTAACTTGCAACTTTGAATGAGAATGTGCTTGCTTACAGCAACGTGCTATATGTTCTGAATGCCCTAATTGGGAATCTGTGTCAAAACTTTGTTAGGAATTATGTGATCCTTACTAGCTGGAAGTAAGGGAGATGGGGCATGAAGTTATTTCTAGGAGTTGGAGACATACAACGTTTAGCTCAGTTCTGGGCATCTTTGAAATACCTATACAAACTTGTTCCTACATAGTAACTTGCAACTTTGAATGAGAATGTGCTTGCTTACAGCAACGTGCTATATGTTCTGAATGCCCGAATTGGGAATCTGTGTCAAAACTTTGTTAGGAATTATGTGATCCTTACTAGCTGGAAGTAAGGGAGATGGGGCATGAAGTTATTTCTAGGAGTTGGAGACATACAACGTTTAGCTCAGTTCTGGGCATCTTTGAAATACCTATACAAACTTGTTCCTACATAGTAACTTGCAACTTTGAATGAGAGTGTGCTTGCTTACAGCAACGTGCTATATGTTCTCAATGCCCGAATTGGGAATCTGTGTCAAATCTTTGTTAGGAATTATGTGATCCTTACTAGATGGAAGTAAGGGAGATGGGGCATGAAGTTATTTCTAGGAGTTGCAGACATACAACGTTTAGCTCAGTTCTGGGCATCTTTGAAATACCTATACAAACTTGTTCCTACATAGTAACTTGCAACTTTGAATGAGAATGTGCTTGCTTACAGCAACGTGCTATATGTTCTGAATGCCAGAATTGGGAATCTGTGTCAAAACTTTGTTAGGAAATATGTGATCCTTACTAGCTGGAAGTAAGGGAGATGGGGCATGAAGTTATTTCTAGGAGTTGCAGACATACAACGTTTAGCTCAGTTCTAGGCATCTTTGAAATACCTATACAAACTTGTTCCTACATAGTAAGTGGCAACTTTGAATGAGAATGTGCTTGCTTACAGCAACTTGCTATATGTTCTGAATGCCCGAATTGGGAATCTGTGTCAAAACTTTTTTAGGAATTATGTGATCCTTACTAGCTGGAAGTAAGGGAGATGGGGCATGAAGTTATTTCTAGGAGTTGGAGACATACAACGTTTAGCTCAGTTCTGGGCATCTTTGAAATACCTATACAAACTTGTTCCTACATAGTAACTTGCAACTTTGAATGAGAATGTGCTTGCTTAGAGCAACGTGCTATACGTTCTCAATGCCCGAATTGGGAATCTGTGTCAAATCTTTGTTAGGAATTATGTGATCCTTACTAGATGGAAGTAAGGGAGATGGGGCATGAAGCTATTTCTAGGAGTTGCAGACATACAACGTTTAGCTCAGTTCTGGGCATCTTTGAAATACCTATACAAACTTGTTCCTACATAGTAACTTGCAACTTTGAATGAGAATGTGCTTGCTTACAGCAACGTGCTGTATGTTCTGAATGCCCGAATTGGGAATCTGTGTCAAAACTTTGTTAGGAATTATGTGACCCTTACTAGCTGGAAGTAAGGGAGATGGGGCATGAAGTTATTTCTAGGAGTTGCAGACATACAACGTTTAGCTCAGTTCTGGGCATCTTTGAAATACCTATACAAACTTGTTCCTACATAGTAACTTGCAACTTTGAATGAGAATGTGCTTGCTTACAGCAACGTGCTATAGTTCTGAATGCCCGAATTGGGAAGCTGTGTCAAAACTTTCTTCGGAATTATGTGATCCTTACTAGGTGGAAGTAAGGGAGATGGGGCATGAAGTTATTTCTAGGAGTTGGAGACATACAACGTTTAGCTCAATTCTGGGCACCTTTAAATACTTATACAAACTTGTTCCTACATAGTAACTTGCAACTTTGAATCAGAATGTGCTTGCTTACAGCAACGTGCTATATGTTCTGAATGCCCGAATTGGGAATCTGTGTCAAAACTTTGTTAGGAATTATGTGATCCTTACTAGCTGGAAGTAAGGGAGTTGGGGCATGAAGTTATTTCTAGAGGTTGGACACATACCAAGTTTAGCTCAGTTCTGGGCATCTTTGAATGTCGTATACAAACTTGTTCCTACATAGTAACTTGCAACTTTGAATCAGAATGTGCTTGCTTACAGCAACGTGCTATATGTTCTGAATGCCCGAATTGGGAATCTGTGTCAAAACTTTGTTAGGAATTATGTGAATCTTACTACCTGGAAGTAAGGGAGATGGGGCATGAAGTTATTTCTAGGAGTTGGAAACATACCCACTTTAGCTCAGTTCTGGGCATCTTTGAAATACCTATACAAACTTGTTCCTACATAGTAACTTGCAACTTTCAATGAGAATGTGCTTGCTTACAGCAACGTGCTATATGTTCTGAATGCCCGAATAGGGAATCTTTGTCAAAACTTTGTTAGGAATTATGTGATCATCACTAGCTGGAAGTAAGGGAGATGGGGCATGAAGTTATTTCTAGGAGTTGGAGACATACAAACTTCAGCTCAGTTCTGGGCATCTTTGAAATACCTATACAAACTTGTTCCTACATAGTAACTTGCATCTTTGAATGAGAATGTGCTTGCTACAGCAACGTGCTATATGTTCTGAATGCCCGAATTGGGAATCTGTGTGAAAACTTTGTTAGGAATTATGTGATCCTTACTAGATGGAAGTAAGGGAGATGGGGCATGAAGTTATTTCTAGGAGTTGCAGACATACAACGTTTAGCTCAGTTCTGGGCATCTTTGAAATACCTATACAAACTTGTTCCTACATAGTAAGTGGCAACTTTGAATGAGAATGTGCTTGCTTACAGCAACGTGCTATATGTTCTGAATGCCCGAATTGGGAATCTGTGTCAAAACTTTGTTAGTAATTATGTGATCCTTACTAGGTGGAAGTAAGGGAGATGGGGCATGAAGTTATTTCTAGGAGTTGGAGACATACAAACTTCAGCTCAGTTCTGGGCAATTTGAAATACCTATACAAACTTGTTCCTACATAGTAACTTGCATCTTTGAATGAGAATGTGCTTGCTTACAGCAACGTGCTATATGTTCTGAATGCCCGAATTGGGAATCTGTGTCAAAACTTTGTTAGGAAGTATGTGATCCTTACTAGATGGAAGTATGGGAGATGGGGCATGAAGGTATTTCTAGGAGTTGGAGATATACAACGTTTGGCTCAGTTCTGGGCAACTTTGAAATACCTATACAAACTTGTTCCTACATAGTAAGTGGCAACTTTGAATGAGAATGTGCTTGCTTACAGCAACGTGCTATATGTTCTGAATGCCCGAATTGGGAATCTGTGTCAAAACTTTGTTAGGAATTATGTGATCCTCACTAGCTGGAAGTAAGGGAGATGGGGCATGAAGTTATTTCTAGGAGTTGGAGACATACACACTTCAGCTCAGTTCTGGGCATCTTTGAAAGTCCTATACAATCTTGTTCCTACATAGTAACTTGCATCTTTGAATGAGAATGTGCTTGCTACAGCAACGTGCTATATGTTCTGAATGCCCGAATTGGGAATCTGTGTCAAAACTTTGTTAGGAATTATGTGATCCTTACTAGCTGGAAGTAAGGGAGTTGGGGCATGAAGTTATTTCTAGATTTTGGACACATATCAAGTTTAGCTCAGTTCTGGGCATCTTTGAATGTCGCATACAAACTTGTTCCTACATAGTAACTTGCAACTTTGAAGGGAGAATGTGCTTGCTTACAGCAACGTGCTATATGTTCTGAATGCCCGAATTGGGAATCTGTGTCAAAACTTTGTTAGAAATTATGTGATCCTTACTAGCTGGAAGTAAGGGAGATGGGGCATGAAGTTACTTCTAGGAGTTGCAGACATACAACGTTTAGCTCAGTTCTGGGCATCTTTGAAATACCTACACAAACTTCTTCCTGCATAGTAACTTGCAACATTGAATGAGAATGTGCTTGCTTACAGCAACGTGATATATGTTCTGAATGCCCGAATTGGGAATCTGTGTCAAAACTTTGTTAGGAATTATGTGATTCTTACTACCTGGAAGTAAGGGAGATGGGGCATGAAGTTATTTCTAGGAGTTGGAAACATACCCACTTTAGCTCAGTTCTGGGCATCTTTGAAATACCTATACAAACTTGTTCCTACATAGTAACTTGCAACTTTGAATGAGAATGTGCTTGCCTACAGCAACGTGCTATATGTTCTGAATGCCCGAATAGGGAATCTGTGTCAAAACTTTGTTAGGAATTATGTGATCCTTACTAGCTGGAAGTAAGGGAGATGGGGCATGAAGTTATTTCTAGGAGTTGGAGACATACAAACTTCAGCTCAGTTCTGGGCATCTTTGAAATACCTATACAAACTTGTTCCTACATAGTAACTTGCATCTTTGAATGAGAATGTGCTTGCTACAGCAACGTGCTATATGTTCTGAATGCCCGAATTGGGAATCTGTGTCAAAACTTTGTTAGGAATTATGTGATCCTTACTAGATGGAAGTAAGGGAGATGGGGCATGAAGTTATTTCTAGGAGTTGCAGACATACAACGTTTAGCTCAGTTCTGGGCATATTTGAAATACCTATACAAACTTGTTCCTACATAGTAACTTGCAACTTTGAATAAGAATGTGCTTGCTTACAGCAACGTGCTATATGTTCTGAATGCCCGAATTGGGAATCAGTGTCAAAACTTTGTTAGGAATTATGTGATCCTTACTAGCTGGAAGTACGGGAGACGGGGCATGAAGTTATTTCTAGTAGGTGGAGACATACAACGTTTAGCTCAGTTCTGGGCATCTTTGAAATACCTATACAAACTTGTTCCTACATAGTAACTTGCAAATTTTAATCAGAATGTGCTTGCTTACAGCAACGTGCTATATGTTCTGAATGCCCGAATTGGGAATCTGTGTCAAAACTTTGTTAGGAATTTTGTGATCCTTACTAGCTGGAAGAAAGGGAGATGGGGCATGAAGTTATTTCTAGGAGTTGGAGACATACAACGTTTAGCTCAGTTCTGGGCATCTTTGAAATACCTATACAAACTTGTTCCTACATAGTAAGTGGCAACTTTGAATGAGAATGTGCTTGCTTACAGCAACGTGCTATATGTTCTGAATGCCCGAATTGGGAATCTGTGTCAAAACTTTGTTAGTAATTATGTGATCCTTACTAGGTGGAAGTAAGGAAGATGGGGCATGAAGTTATTTCTAGGAGTTGGAGACATACAAACTTCAGCTCAGTTCTGGGCAATTTGAAATACCTATACAAACTTGTTCCTACATAGTAACTTGCATCATTGAATGAGAATGTGCTTGCTTACAGCAACGTGCTATATGTTCTGAATGCCCGAATTGGGAATCTGTGTCAAAACTTTGTTAGCAAGTATGTGATCCTTACTAGATGGAAGTATGGGAGATGGGGCATGAAGGTATTTCTAGGAGTTGGAGATATACAACGTTTGGCTCAGTTCTGGGCAACTTTGAAATACCTATACAAACTTGATCCAACATAGTAAGTGGCAACTTTGAATGAGAATGTGCTTGCTTACCGCAACGTGCTATATGTTCTGAATGCCCGAATTGGGAATCTGTGTCAAAACTTTGTTAGGAATTATGTGATCCTCACTAGCTGGAAGTAAGGGAGGTGGGGCATGAAGTTATTTCTAGGAGTTGGAGACATACACAATTCAGCTCAGTTCTGGGCATCTTTGAAAGTCCTATACAAACTTGCTCCTACATAGTAACTTGCATCTTTGAATGAGAATGTGCTTGCTACAGCAACGTGCTATATGTTCTGAATGCCCGAATTGGGAATCTGTGTCAAAACTTTGTTAGGAATTATGTGATCCTTACTAGCTGGAAGTAAGGGAGATGGGGCATGAAGTTATTTCTAGGAGTTGGAGACATACCAAGTTTAGCTCAGTTCTGGGCATCTTTGAAATACCTATACAAACTTGTTCCTACAGAGTAACTTGCAACTTTGAATGAGAATGTGCTTGCTTACAGCAACGTGCTATATGTTCTGAATGCCCGAATAGGGAATCTGTGTCAAAACATTGTTAGGAATTATGTGATCCTTACTAGCTGGAAGTAAGGTAGATGGGGCATGAAGTTATTTCTAGGAGTTGCAGACATACAACGTTTAGCTCAGTTCTGGGCATCTTTGAAATACCTATACAAACTTGTTCCTACATAGTAACTTGCAACTTTGAATGAGAATGTGCTTGCTTACAGCAACGTGCTATATGTTCTGAATGCCCGAATTGGGAATCTGTGTCAAAATTTTGTTAGAAATTATGTGATCCTTACTAGATGGACGTAAGGGAGATGGGGCATGAAGTTATTTCTAGGAGTTCGAGACATACAACATTTAGCTCAGTTCTGGGCATCTTTGAAATACCTATACACACTTGTTCCTACATAGTAACTTGCAACTTTGAATGAGAATGTGCTTGCTTACAGCAACGTGCTATATGTTCTGAATGCCCGAATTGGGAAGCTGTGTCGAAACTTTGTTAGGAATTATGTGATCCTTACAAGCTGGAAGTAATGGAGATGGGGCATGAAGTTATTTCTAGGAGTTGCAGGCATACAACGTTTAGCTCAGTTCTGGGCATCTTTGAAATACCTATACAAACTTGTTCCTACATAGTAACTTGCAACTTTGAATCAGAATGTGCTTGCTTACAGCAACGTGCTCTATGTTCTGAATGCCCGAATTGGGAATCTGTGTCAAATCTTTGTTAGGAATTATGTGATCCTTACTAGCTGGAAGTAAGGGAGATGGGGCATGAAGTTATTTCTAGGAGTTGCAGACATACAACGTTTAGCTCAGTTCTGGGCATCTTTGAAATACCTATACAAACTTGTTCCTACATAGTAATTTGCAACTTTGAATGAGAATGTGCTTGCTTACAGCAACGTACTATATGTTCTGAATGCCCGAATTGGGAATCTGTGTCAAAACTTTGTTAGGAATTATGTGATCCTTACTAGCTGGAAGTAAGGGAGATGGGGCATGAAGTTATTTCTAGGAGTTGCAGACATACAACGTTTAGCTCAGTTCTGGGCATCTTTGAAATACCTATACAAACTTGTTCCTACATAGTAACTTGCAACTTTGAATGAGAATGTGCTTGATTACAGCAACGTGCTATATGTTCTGAATTCCCGAATTGGGAATCTGTGTCAAAACTTTGTTAGGAATTATGTGATCCTTACTAGCTGGAAGTAAGGGAGATGGGGCATGAAGTTATTTCTAGGAGTTGCAGACATACAACGTTTAGCTCAGTTCTGGGCATCTTTGAAATACCTATACAAACTTGTTCCTACATAGTAACTTGCAACTTTGAATGAGAATGTGCTTGCTTACAGCAACGTGCTATATGTTCTGAATGCCCGAATTGGGAATCTGTGTCAAAACTTTGTTAGGAATTATGTGATCCTTACTAGCTGGAATTAAGGGAGATGGGGCATGATGTTATTTCTAGGAGTTGCAGACATACAACGTTTAGCTCAGTTCTGGGCATCTTTGAAATACCTATACAAACTTGTTCCTACAGAGTAACTTGCAACTTTGAATGAGAATGTGCTTGCTTACAGCAACGTGCTATATGTTCTGAATGCCCGAATTGGGAATCTGTGTCAAAACTTTGTTAGGAATTATGTGATCCTTACTAGCTGGAAGTAAGGGAGATGGGGCATGAAGTTATTTCTAGGAGTTCCAGACATACAACGTTTAGCTCAGTTCTGGGCATCTTTGAAAAACCTATACACACTTGTTCCTACATAGTAACTTGCAACTTTGAATGAGAATGTGCTTGCTTACAGCAACGTGCTATATCTTCTGAATGCCCGAATTGGGAATCTGTGTCAAAACTTTGTTAGGAATTATGTGATCCTTACTAGATGGAAGTAAGGGAGATGTGGCTGGAAATTATTTCTAGGAGTTGGAGACATACAACGTTTAGCTCAGTTCTGGGCATCTTTGAAATACCTATACAAACTTGTTCCTACATAGTAACTTGCAACTTTGAATCAGAATGTGCTTGCTTACAGCAACGTGCTATATGTTCTGAATGCCCGAATTGGGAATCTGTGTCAAAACTTTGTTAGGAATTATGTGATCCTTACTAGCTGGAAGTACGGGAGACGGGGCATGAAGTTATTTCTAGGAGTTGCAGACATACAACGTTTAGCTCAGTTCTGGGCATCTTTGAAATACCTATACAAACTTGTTCCTACATAGTAACTTGCAACTTTTAATCAGAATGTGCTTGCTTACAGCAACGTGCTATATGTTCTGAATGCCCGAATTGGGAATCTGTGTCAAAACTTTGTTAGGAATTATGTGATCCTTACTAGCTGGAAGTAAGGGAGATGGGGCATGAAGTTATTTCTAGGAGTTGCAGACATACAACGTTTAGCTCAGTTCTGGGCATCTTTGAAATATCTATACAAACTTGTTCCTACATAGTAACTTGCAACTTTGAATGAGAATGTGCTTGCTTACAGCAACGTGCTATATGTTCTGAATGCCCGAATTGGGAATCTGTGTCAAAACTTTGTTAGGAATTTTGTGATCCTTACTAGCTGGAAGTAAGGGAGATGGGGCATGAAGTTATTTCTAGGAGTTGGAGACATACAACGTTTAGCTCAGTTCTGGGCATCTTTGAAATACCTATACAAACTTGTTCCTACATAGTAAGTGGCAACTTTGAATGAGAATGTGCTTGCTTACAGCAACGTGCTATATGTTCTGAATGCCCGAATTGGGAATCTGTGTCAAAACTTTGTTAGTAATTATGTGATCCTTACTAGGTGGAAGTAAGGGAGATGGGGCATGAAGTTATTTCTAGGAGTTGGAGACATACAAACTTCAGCTCAGTTCTGGGCATCTTTGAAATACCTATACAAACTTGTTCCTACATAGTAACTTGCAACTTTGAATGAGAATGTGCTTGCTTACAGCAACGTGCTATATGTTCTGAATGCCCGAATTGGGAATCTGTGTCAAAGCTTTGTTAGGAATTATGTGATCCTTACTAGATGGAAGTATGGGAGATGGGGCATGAAGGTATTTCTAGGAGTTGGAGACATACAACGTTTAGCTCAGTTCTGGGCATCTTTGAAATACCTATACAAACTTGTTCCTACATAGTAACTTGCAACTTTGAATGAGAATGTGCTTGCTTACAGCAACGTGCTATATGTTCTAAATGCCCGAATTGGGAATCTGTGTCAAATCTTTGTTAGGAATTATGTGATCCTTACTAGATGGAAGTAAGCGAGATGGGGCATGAAGTTATTTCTAGGAGTTGGAGACATACCAAGTTTAGCTCAGTTCTGGGCATTTTTGAAATACCTATACAAACTTGTTCCTACATAGTAACTTGCAACTTTGAATCAGAATGTGCTTGCTTACAGCAACGTGCTATATGTTCTGAATGCCCGAATTGGGAATCTGTGTCAAAACTTTGTTAGGAATTATGTGATCCTTACTAGATGGAAGTAAGGGAGATGGGGCATGAAGTTATTTCTAGGAGTTGGAGACATACAACGTTTAGCTCAGTTCTGGGCATCTTTGAAATACCTATACAAACTTGTAACTACATAGTAACTTGCAACTTTGAATCAGAATGTGCTTGCTTACAGCAACGTGCTATATGTTCTGAATGCCCGAATTGGGAATCTGTGTCAAAACTTTGTTAGGAATTATGTGATCCTTACTAGCTGGAAGTAAGGGAGTTGGGGCATGAAGGTATTTCTAGGAGTTGGAGACATACAACGTTTAGCTCAGTTCTGGGCATCTTTGAAATACCTATACAAACTTGTTCCTACATAGTAAGTGGCAACTTTGAATGAGAATGTGCTTGCTTACAGCAACGTGCTATATGTTCTGAATGCCTGAATTGGGAATCTGTGTCAAAACTTTGTTAGGAATTATGTGATTCTTACTAGGTGGAAGTAAGGGAGATGGGGCATGAAGTTATTTCTAGGAGTTGGAGACATACAAACTTCAGCTCAGTTCTGGGCATCTTTGAAATACCTATACAAACTTGTTCCTACATAGTAACTTGCAACTTTGAATGAGAATGTGCTTGCTTACAGCAACGTGCTATATGTTCTGAATGCCCGAATTGGGAATTTGTGTCAAAACTTTGTTAGGAATTATGTGATCCTTACTAGATGGAAGTATGGGAGATGGGGCATGAAGGTATTTCTAGGAGTTGGAGACATACAACGTTTAGCTCAGTTCTGGGCATCTTTGAAATACCTATACAAACTTGTTCCTACATAGTAACTTGCAACTTTGAATGAGAATGTGCTTGCTTACAGCAACGTGCTATATGTTCTGAATGCCCGAATTGGGAATCTTTTTCAAATCTTTGTTAGGAATTATGTGATCTTTACTAGATGGAAGTAAGGGAGATGGGGCATGAAGTTATTTCTAGGAGTTGGAGACATACCAAGTTTAGCTCAGTTCTGGGCATCTTTGAAATACCTATACAAGCTTGCTCCTACATAGTAACTTGCAACTTTGAATGAGAATGTGCTTGCTTACAGCAACGTGCTATATGTTCTGAATGCCCGAATTGGGAATCTGTGTCAAAACTTTGTTAGGAATTATGTGATCCTTACTAGCTGGAAGTAAGGGAGATGGGGCATGAAGATATTTCTAGGAGTTGCAGACATACAACGTTTAGTTCAGTTCTGGGCATCTTTGAAATACCTATACAAACTTGTTCCTACATAGTAACTTGCAACTTTGAATCAGAATGTGCTTGCTTACAGCAACGTGCTATATGTTCTGAATGCCCGAATTGGGAATCTGTGTCAAAACTTTGTTAGGAATTATGTGATCCTTACTAGCTGGAAGTAAGGGAGATGGGGCATGAAGTTATTTCTAGGAGTTGGACACATACCCACTTTAGCTCAGTTCTGGGCATCTTTGAAATACCTATACAAACTTGTTCCTACATAGTAACTTGCTTTTTAGAATGAGAATGTGCTTGCTTACAGCAACGTGCTATATGTTCTGAATGCCCGAATAGGGAATCTGTGTCAAAACTTTGTTAGGAATTATGTGATCCTCACTAGCTGGAAGTACGGGAGATGGGGCATGAAGTTATTTCTAGGAGTTGGACACATACCAAGTTTAGCTCAGTTCTGGGCATCTTTGAAATACCTATACACACTTGTTCCTACATAGTAACTTGCAACTTTGAATGAGAATGTGCTTGCTTACAGCAACGTGCTATATGTTCTGAATGCCCGAATTGGGAATCTGTGTCAAAACTTTGTTAGGAATTATGTGATCCTTACTATTTGGAAGTAGGGAGAAGGGGCATGAAGTTATTTCTAGGAGTTGGAGACATACAACGTTTAGCTCAGTTCTGGGCATCTGTGAAATACCTATACAAACTTGTTCCTACATAGTAACTTGCACCTTTGAATCAGAATGTGCTTGCTTACAGCAACGTGCTATATGTTCTGAATGCCCGAATTGGGAATCTGTGTCAAAACTTTGTTAGGAATTATGTGATCCTTACTAGCTGGAAGTAAGGGAGATGGGGCATGAAGTTATTTCTAGGAGTTGCAGACATACAACGTTTAGCTCAGTTCTGGGCATCTTTGAAATACCTATACAAACTTGTTCCTACATAGTAACTTGCAACTTTGAATGAGAATGTGCTTGCTTACAGCAACGTGCTATATGTTCTGAATGCCCGAATAGGGAATCTGTGTCAAAACTTTGTTAGGAATTATGTGATCCTTACTAGCTGGAAGTAAGGGAGATGGGGCATGAAGATATTTCTAGGAGTTGCAGACATACAACGTTTAGCTCAGTTCTGGGCATCTTTGAAATACCTATACAAACTTGTTCCTACATAGTAACTTGCAACTTTGAATCAGAATGTGCTTGCTTAGAGCAACGTGCTATATGTTCTGAATGCCCGAATTGGGAATCTGTGTCAAAACTTTGTTAGGAATTATGTGATCCTTACTAGCTGGAAGTAAGAGAGTTGGGGCATGAAGGTATTTCTAGGAGTTGGGCACATACCAAGTTTAACACAGTTCTGGGCATCTTTGAAATACCTATACAAACTTGTTCCTACATAGTAACTTGCAACTTTGAATGAGAATGTGCTTGCTTACAGCAACGTGCCATATGTTCTGAATGCCCTAATTGGGAATCTGTGTCAAAACATTGTTAGGAATTATGTGATCCTTACAAGCTGAAAGTAAGGGAGATGTGGCATGAAGTTATTTCTAGGAGTTGGACACATACCAAGTTTAGCTCAGTTCTGGGCATCTTTGAAATACCTATACAAACTTGTTCCTACATAGCAACTTGCAACTTTGAATGAGAATGTGCTTGCTTACAGCAACGTGCTATATGTTCTGAAAGACCGAATTGGGAATCTGTGTCAAAACTTTGTTAGAAATTATGTGATCCTTACTAGCTGGAAGTAAGGGAGATGGAGCATGAAGTTATTTCTAGGAGTTGGAGACATACCAAGATTAGCTCAGTTCTGGGCATCTTTGAAATACCTATACAAACTTGTTCCTCCACAGTAACTTGCAACATTGAATGAGAATGTGCTTGCTTACAGCAACGTGCTATAGGTTCTGAATGCCCGAATTGGGAATCTGTGTCAAAACATTGTTAGGAATTATGTGATCCTTACCAGCTGGAAGTAAGGGTGTTGGGGCATGAAGTTATTTCTAGGAGTTGGACACATACCAAGTTTAGCTCAGTTCTGGGCATCTTTGAAATACCTATACAAACTTGTTCCTACATAGTAACTTGCAACTTTGAATGAGAATGTGCTTGCTTGCAGCAACGTGCTATATGTTCTGAATGCCCGAATTGGGAATCTGTGTCAAAACTTTGTTAGGAATTATGTGATCCTTACTAGCTGGAAGTAAGGGAGATGGGGCATGATGTTATTTCTAGGCGTTGGAGACATAACAAGTTTAGCTCAGTTCTGGGCATCTTTGAAATACCTATACAAACTTGTTCCTACATAGTAACTTGCAACTTTGAATGAGAATGTGCTTGCTTACAGCAACGTGCTATATGTTCTGAATGCCCGAATTGTGAATCTGTGTCAAAACTTTGTTAGGAATTATGTGATCCTTACTAGCTGGAAGTAAGGGAAATGGTTCATGAAATTATTTCTAATAGTTGGACACATACCAAGTTTAGCTCAGTTCTGGGCATCTTTGAAATACCTATACAAACTTGTTCCTACATAGTAACTTGCAACTTTGAATGAGAATGTGCTTACTTACAGCAACGTGCTATATGTTCTGAATGCCCGAATTGGGAATCTGAGTCAAAACTTTGTTAGAAATTATGTGATCCTTACTAGCTGGAAGTAAGGGAGATGGGGACTGAAGTTATTTCTAGGAGTTGGAGACATACAATGTTTAGCTCAGTTCTGGGCATCTTTGAAATACCTATACAAACTTGTTCCTACATAGTAACTTGCAACTTTGAATGAGAATGTGCTTGCTTACAGCAACGTGCTATATGTTCTGAATGCCCGAATTGGGAATCTGTGTCAAAACTTTGTTAGGAATTATGTGATCCTTACTAGCTGGTAGTAAGGGAGTTGGGGCATGAAGGTATTTCTAGGAGTTGGACACATAAAAAGTTTAGCACAGTTCTGGGCATCTTTGAAATACCTATACAAACTTGTTCCCACATAGTAACTTGCAACTTTGAATGAGAATGTGCTTGCTTACAGCAACGTGCTATATGTTCTGAATGCCCGAATTGGGAATCTGTGTCAAAACTTTGTTAGGAATTATGTGATCCTTACTAGCTGGAAGTAAGAGAGTTGGGGCATGAAGTTATTTCCAGAGGTAGGACACATACCAAGTTTAGCTCAGTTCTGGGCATCTTTGAAATACCTATACAAACTTGTTCCTACATAGTAACTTGCAACTTTGAATGAGAATGTGCTTGCTTACAGCAACGTGCTATATGTTCTGAATGCCCGAATTGGGAATCTGTGTCAAAACTTTGTTAGGAATTATGTGATCCTTAATAGCTGGAAATAAGGGAGATGGGGCATGAAGATATTTCTAGGAGTTAGAGACATACAATTTTTAGCTCAGTTCTGGGCATCTTTGAAATACCTATACAAACTTGTTCCTACATATTAACTTGCAACTTTGAATGAGAATGTGCTTGCTTACAGCAACGTGCTATATGTTCTGAATGCCCGAATTGGGAATCTGTGTCAAAACTGTGTTAGGAATTATGTGATCCTTACTAGCTGGAAGTAAGAGAGTTGGGGCATGAAGGTATTTCTAGGAGTTGGACACACACCAAGTTTAACACAGTTCTGGGCATCTTTGAAATACCTATACAAACTTGTTCCTACATAGTAACTTGCAACTTTGAATGAGAATGTGCTTGCTTACAGCAACGTGCCATATGTTCTGAATGCCCTAATTGGGAATCTGTGTCAAAACTTTGTTAGGAATTATGTGATCCTTACAAGCTGAAAGTAAGGGAGATGGGGCATGAAGTTATTTCTAGGAGTTGGACACATACCAAGTTTAGCTCAGTTCTGGGCATCTTTGAAATACCTATACAAACTTGTTCCTACATAGCAACTTGCAACTTTGAATGAGAATGTGCTTGCTTACAGCAACGTGCTATATGTTCTGAAAGACCGAATTGGGAATCTGTGTCAAACTTTGTTAGAAATTATCTGATCCTTACTAGCTGGAAGTAAGGGAGATGGAGCATGAAGTTATTTCTAGGAGTTGGAGACATACCAAGATTAGCTCAGTTCTGGGCATCTTTGAAATACCTATACAAACTTGTTCCTCCATAGTAGCTTGCAACATTGAATGAGAATGTGCTTGCTTACAGCAACGTGCTATAGGTTCTGAATGCCCGAATTGGGAATCTGTGTCAAAACATTGTTGGGAATTATGTGATACTTACTAGCTGGAAGTAAGGGAGTTGGGGCATGAAGTTATTTCTAGGAGTTGGACACATGCCAAATTTAGCTCAGTTCTGGGCATCTTTGAAATACCTATACAAACTTGTTCCTACATAGTAACTTGCAACTTTGAATGAGAATGTGCTTGCTTGCAGCAACGTGCTATATGTTCTGAATGCCCGAATTGGGAATCTGTGTCAAAATTTTGTTAGGAATTATGTGATCCTTACTAGCTGGAAGTAAGGGAGATGGGGCATGAAGTTATTTCTAGGAGTTGGAGACATAACAAGTTTAGCTCAGTTCTGGGCATCTTTGAAATACCTATACAAACTTGTTCCTCCATAGTAACTTGCAACTTTGAATGAGAATGTGCTTGCTTACAGCCACATGCTATATGTTCTGAATGCCCGAATTGGGAATCTGCGTCAAAACTTTGTTAGGAATTATGTGATCCTTACTAGCTGTAAGTAAGAGAGATGGGGCATGAAGTTTTTTCTAGGAGTTGCAGACATACCAAGTTTAGCTCAGTTCTTGGCATCTTTGTAAGTCCTATTCAAACTTTTTCCTACATAGTAACTTGCATCTTTGAATGAGAATGTGCTTGCTTACAGCAACGTGCTATATGTTCTGAATGCACGAATTGGGAATCTGTGTCAAAACTTTGTTAGGAATTATGTGATCCTTACTAGCTGGAAGTAATGGAGATGGGGCATGAAGTTATTTCTAGGAGTTGGGCACATACCAAGTTTAGCTCAGTTCTGGACATCTTTGAAATACCTATACAAACTTGTTCCTACATAGTAACTTGCAACTTTGAATGAGAATGTGCTTGCTTACAGCAACGTGCTATATGTTCTGAATGCCCGAATTGGGAATCTGTGTCAAAACTTTGTTAGGAATTATGTGATCCTTACTAGCTGGAAGTTAGGGAGATGGGGCATGAAGTTATTTCTAGGAGTTGGACACATACAACGTTTAGCTCAGTTCTGGGCATCTTTGAAATACTTATACAAACTTGTTCCTACATAGTAACTTGCAACTTTGAATGAGAATGTGCTTGCTTACAGCAACGTGCTATATGTTCTGAATGCCCTAATTGGGAATCTGTGTCAAAACTTTGTTAGGAATTATGTGATCCTTTCTAGATGGAAGTAAGGGAGATGAGGCATGAAGTTATTTCTAGGAGTTGGAGACATACAACGTTTAGCTCAGTTCTGGGCATCTTTGAAATACCTATACAAACTTGTTGCTACATAGTAACTTGCAACTTTGAATGAGAATGTGCTTGCTTACAGCAACGTGATATATGTTCTGAATGCCCGAATTGGGAATCTGTGTCAAAACTTTGTTAGGAATTATGTGATCCTTACTAGCTGGAAGTAAGGGAGTTGGGGCATGAAGTTATTTCTAGGAGTTGGACTCATACCAAGTTTAGCTCAGTTCTGGGCATCTTTGAAATACCTATACAAACTTGTTCCTACATATTAACTGGCAACATTGAATGAGAATGTGCTTGCTTACAGGAACGTGCTATATGTTCTGAATGCCCGAATTGGGAATCTGTGTCAAAATTTGCTAAGAATTATGTGATCCTTACTAGCTGGAAGTAAGGGAGTTGGGGCATGAAGGTATTTCTAGGAGTTGGAGACATACCAAATTTAGCTCAGTTCTGGGCATCTTTGAAATACCTATACAAACTTGTTCCTACATAGTAACTTGCAACTTTGAATGAGAATGTGCTTGCTTACAGCAACGTGCTATAGGTTCTGAATGCCCGAATTGGGAATCTGTGTCAAAACTTTGTTAGGAATTATGTGATCCTTACTAGCTGGAAGTAAGGGAGATGGGGCATGAAGTTATTTCTAGGAGTTGGAGACACACCAAGTTTAGCTCAGTTCTGGGCATCTTTGAAATACCTATACAAACTTGTTCCTACCTAGTAACTTGCAACTTTGAATGAGAATGTGCTTGCTTACAGCAACGTGCTATAGGTTCTGAATGCCCGAATTGGGAATCTGTGTCAAAACATTGTTAGGAATTATGTGATCCTTACTTGCTGGAAGTAAGGGAGTTGGGACATGAAGTTATTTCTAGGAGTTGGACACATACCAAGTTTAGCTGAGTTCTGGGCATCTTTGAAATACCTATACAAACTTGTTCCTACATAGTAACTTGCAACTTTGAATGAGAATGTGCTTGCTTGCAGCAACGTGCTATATGTTCTGAATGCCCGAATTGGCAATCTGTGTCAAAACTTTGTTAGGAATTATGTGATCCTTACTAGCTGGAAGTAAGGGAGATGGGCATGAAGTTATTTCTAGGAGTTGGAGACATACCAAGTTTAGCTCAGTTCTGGGCATCTTTGAAATACCTATACAAACTTGTTCCTACATAGTAACTTGCATCTTTGAATGAGAATGTGCTTGCTTAAAGCAACGTGCTATATGTTCTGAATGCCCGAATTTGGAATCTGTTTCAAAACTTTGTTAGTAATTATGTGATCCTTACTAGCTGGAAGTAAGGGAGATGGGGCATGAAGTTATTTCTAGGAGTTGGAGACATAGAAAGTTTAGCTCAGTTTTGGGCATCTTTGAAATACCTATACAAACTTGTTCCTACATAGTAACTTGCAACTTTGAATGAGAATGTCCTTGCTTGCAGCAACGTGCTATATGTTCTGAATGCCCGAATTGGGAATCTGTGTCAAAACTTTGTTAGGAATTATGTGATCCTTACTAGCTGGAAGTAAGGGAGATGGGGCATGAAGTTATTTCTAGGAGTTGGAGACATAACATGTTTAGCTCAGTTCTGGGCATCTTTGAAATACCTATACAAACTTGTTCCTACATAGTAACTTGCAACTTTGAATGAGAATGTGCTTGCTTACAGCAACATGGTATATGTTCTGAATGCCCGAATTGGGAATCTGTGTCAAAACTTTGTTAGGAATTATGTGATCCTTACTAGCTGTAAGTAAGGGAGATGGGGCATGAAGTTATTTCTAGGAGTTGCAGACATACCAAGTTTAGCTAAGTTCTTGGCATCTTTGAAAGTCCTATTCAAACTTGTTCCTACATAGTAACTTGCATCTTTGAATGAGAATGTGCTTGCTTACAGCAACGTGCTATATGTTCTGAATGCCCGAATTGGGAATCTGTGTCAAAACTTTGTTAGGAATTATGTGATCCTTACTAGCTGGACGTAAGGGAGATGGGGCATGAAGTTATTTCTAGGAGTTGGGCACATACCAAGTTTAGCTCAGTTCTGGACATCTTTGAAATACCTATACAAACTTGTTCCTACATAGTAACTTGCAACTTTGAATGAGAATGTGCTTGCTTACAGCAACGTGCTATATGTTCTGAATGCCCGAATTGGGAATCTGTGTCAAAACTTTGTTAGGAATTATGTGATACTTACTAGCTGGAAGTTAGGGAGATGGGGCATGAAGTTATTTCTAGGAGTTGGACACATACAACGTTTAGCTCAGTTCTGGGCATCTTTGAAATACCTATACAAACTTGTTCCTACATAGTAACTTGCAACTTTGAATGAGAATGTGCTTGCTTACAGCAACGTGCTATATGTTCTGAATGCCCGAATTGGGAATCTGTGTCAAAACTTTGTTAGGAATTATGTGATCCTTTCTAGATGGAAGTAAGGGAGATGGGGCATGAAGTTATTTCTAGGAGTTGGAGACATACAACGTTTAGCTCAGATCTGGGCATCTTTGAAATACCTATACAAACTTGTTGCTACATAGTAACTTGCAACTTTGAATGAGAATGTGCTTCCTTACAGCAACGTGATATATGTTCTGAATGCCAGAATTGGGAATCTGTGTCAAAACTTTGTTAGGAATTATGTGATCCTTACTAGCTGGAAGTAAGGGAGTTGGGGCATGAAGTTATTTCTAGGAGTTGGACACATACCAAGTTTAGCTCAGTTCTGGGCATCTTTGAAATACCTATACAAACATGTTCCTACATATTAACTGGCAACTTTGAATGAGAATGTGCTTGCTTACAGCAACGTGCTATATGTTCTGAATGCCCGAATTGGGAATCTGTGTCAAAATTTGCTAAGAATTATGTGATCCTTACTAGCTGGAAGTAAGGGAGTTGGGGCATGAAGGTATTTCTAGGAGTTGGAGACATACCAAATTTAGCTCAGTTCTGGTCATCTTTGAAATACCTATACAAACTTGTTCCTACATAGTAACTTGCATCTTTGAATGAGAATGTGCTTGCTTACAGCAACGTGCTATATGTTCTGAATGCCCGAATTTGGAATCTGTTTCAAAACTTTGTTAGGAATTATGTGATCCTTACTAGCTGGAAGTAAGGGAGATGGGGCATGAAGTTATTTCTAGGAGTTGGAGACATAGAAAGTTTAGCTCAGTTTTGGGCATCTTTGAAATACCTATACAAACTTGTTCCTACATAGTAACTTGCAACTTTGAATGAGAATGTGCTTGCTTACAGCAACGTGCTATATGTTCTGAATGCCCGAATTGGGAATCTGTGTCAAAACTTTGTTAGGAATTATGTGATCCTTACTAGCTGGAAGTAAGGGAGATGGGGCATGAAGTTATTTCTAGGAGTTGGAGACATACCAAGTTTAGCTCAGTTCTGGGCATCTTTGAAATACCTATACACACTTGTTCCTACATAGTAACTTGCAACTTTGAATGAGAATGTGCTTGCTTACAGCAACGTGCTATAGGTTCTGAATGCCCGAATTGGGAATCTGTGTCAAAACTTTGTTAGGAATTATGTGATCCTTACTAGCTGGAAGAAAGGGAGATGGGGCATGAAGTTATTTCTAGGAGTTGGAGACATACCAAGTTTAGCTCAGTTCTGGGCATCTTTGAAATATCTATACAAACTTGTTCCTACATAGTAACTTGCAACTTTGAATGAGAATGTGCTTGCTTGCAGCAACGTGCTATATGTTCTGAATGCCCGAATTGGGAATCTGTGTCAAAACTTTGTTAGGAATTATGTGATCCTTACTAGCTGGAAGTAAGGGAGATGGGGCATGAAGTTATTTCTAGGAGTTGGAGACATAACAAGTTTAGCTCAGTTCTGGGCATCTTTCAAATACCTATACAAACTTGTTCCTCCATAGTAACTTGCAACTTTGAATGAGAATGTGCTTGCTTACAGCAACATGCTATATGTTCTGAATGCCCGAATTGGGAATCTGTGTCAAAACTTTGTTAGGAATTATGTGATCCTTACTAGCTGTAAGTAAGGGAGATGGGGCATGAAGTTATTTCTAGGAGTTGCAGACATACCAAGTTTAGCTAAGTTCTTGGCATCTTTGAAAGTCCTATTCAAACTTGTTCCTACATAGTAACTTGCATCTTTGAATGAGAATGTGCTTGCTTACAGCAACGTGCTATATGTTCTGAATGCCCGAATTGGGAATCTGTGTCAAAACTTTGTTAGGAATTATGTGATCCTTACTAGCTGGAAGTAAGGGAGATGGGGCATGAAGTTATTTCTAGGAGTTGGGCACATACCAAGTTTAGCTCAGTTCTGGACATCTTTGAAATACCTATACAAACTTGTTCCTACATAGTAACTTGCAACTTTGAATCAGAATGTGCTTGCTTACAGCAACGTGCTATATGTTCTGAATGCCCGAATTGGGAATCTGTGTCAAAACTTTGTTAGGAATTATGTGATCCTTACTAGCTGGAAGTTAGGGAGATGGGGCATGAAGTTATTTCTAGGAGTTGGACACATACAACGTTTAGCTCAGTTCTGGGCATCTTTGAAATACCTATACAAACTTGTTCCTACATAGTAACTTGCAACTTTGAATGAGAATGTGCTTGCTTACAGCAACGTGCTATATGTTCTGAATGCCCGAATTGGGAATCTGTGTCAAAACTTTGTTAGGAATTATGTGATCCTTTCTAGATGGAAGTAAGGGAGATGGGGCATGAAGTTATTTCTAGGAGTTGGAGACATACAACGTTTAGCTCAGTTCTGGGCATCTTTGAAATACCTATACAAACTTGTTGCTACATAGTAACTTGCAACTTTGAATGAGAATGTGCTTGCTTACAGCAACGTGCTATATGTTCTGAATGCCCGAATTGGGAATCTGTGTCAAAACTTTGTTAGGAATTATGTGATCCTTACTAGCTGGAAGTAAGGGAGTTGGGGCATGAAGTTATTTCTAGGAGTTGGACACATACCAAGTTTAGCTCAGTTCTGGGCATCTTTGAAATACCTATACAAACTTGTTCCTACATATTAACTGGCAACTTTGAATGAGAATGTGCTTGCTTACAGCAACGTGCTATATGTTCTGAATGCCCGAATTGGGAATCTGTGTCAAAATTTGCTAAGAATTATGTGATCCTTACTAGCTGGAAGTAAGGGAGTTGGGGCATGAAGGTATTTCTAGGAGTTGGAGACATACCAAATTTAGCTCAGTTCTGGGCATCTTTGAAATACCTATACAAACTTGTTCCTACATAGTAACTTGCAACTTTGAATGAGAATGTGCTTGCTTACAGCAACGTGCTATAGGTTCTGAATGCCCGAATTGGGAATCTGTGTCAAAACTTTGTTAGGAATTATGTGATCCTTACTAGCTGGAAGTAAGGGAGATGGGGCATGAAGTTATTTCTAGGAGTTGGAGACATACCAAGTTTAGCTCAGTTCTGGGCATCTTTGAAATACCTATACAAACTTGTTCCTACCTAGTAACTTGCAACTTTGAATGAGAATGTGCTTGCTTACAGCAACGTGCTATAGGTTCTGAATGCCCGAATTGGGAATCTGTGTCAAAACATTGTTAGGAATTATGAGATCCTTACTTGCTGGAAGTAAGGGAGTTGGGGCATGAAGTTATTTCTAGGAGTTGGACACATACCAAGTTTAGCTGAGTTCTGGGCATCTTTGAAATACCTATACAAACTTGTTCCTACATAGTAACTTGCAACTTTGAATGAGAATGTGCTTGCTTGCAGCAACGTGCTATATGTTCTGAATGCCCGAATTGGGAATCTGTGTCAAAACTTTGTTAGGAATTATGTGATCCTTACTAGCTGGAAGTAAGGGAGATGGGCATGAAGTTATTTCTAGGAGTTGGAGACATACCAAGTTTAGCTCAGTTCTGGGCATCTTTGAAATACCTATACAAACTTGTTCCTACATAGTAACTTGCATCT
This sequence comes from Diceros bicornis minor, assembly GCF_020826845.1. Classification (NCBI taxonomy): domain Eukaryota; kingdom Metazoa; phylum Chordata; class Mammalia; order Perissodactyla; family Rhinocerotidae; genus Diceros; species Diceros bicornis. The sequence goes on along the minus strand of NC_080752.1, from coordinate 2,425,533 downwards.
TTGAATGAGAATGTGCTTGCTTACAGCAACGTGCTATATGTTCTGAATGCCCGAATTTGGAATCTGTTTCAAAACTTTGTTAGGAATGATGTGATCCTTACTAGCTGGAAGTAAGGGAGATGGGGCATGAAGTTATTTCTAGGAGTTGGAGACATAGAACGTTTAGCTCAGTTCTGGGCATCTTTGAAATACCTATACAAACTTGTTCCTACATAGTAACTTGCAACTTTGAATGAGAATGTGCTTGCTTACAGCAACGTGCTATATGTTCTGAATGCCCGAATTGGGAATCTGTGTCAAAACTTTGTTAGGAATTATGTGATCCTTACTAGCTGGAAGTAAGGGAGATGGGGCATGAAGGTATTTCTAGGAGTTGGAGACATACAACGTTTAGCTCAGTTCTGGGCATCTTTGAAATACCTATACAAACTTTTTCCTACATAGTAACTTGCAACATTGAATGAGAATGTGCTTGCTTACAGCAACGTGCTATAGGTTCTGAAGGCCCGAATTGGGAATCTGTGTCAAAACTTTGTTAGGAATTATGTGATCCTTACTAGCTGGAAGAAAGGGAGATGGGGCATGAAGTTATTTCTAGGAGTTGGAGACATACCAAGTTTAGCTCAGTTCTGGTCATCTTTGAAATACCTATACAAACTTGTTCCTACATAGTAACTTGCAACTTTGAATGAGAATGTGCTTGCTTACAGCAACGTGCTATATTTTCTGAATGCCCGAATTGGGAATCCTTGTCAAAACTTTTTTAGGAATTATGTGATCCTTACTAGCTGGAAGTAAGGGAATTGGGGCATGGAGGTATTTCTAGGAGTTGGACACATATCAACTTTAGCACAGTTCTGGGCATCTTTGAAATACCTATACAAACTTGTTCCTAAATAGTAACTTGCAACTTTGAATGAGAATGTGCTTGCTTACAGCAACGTGCTATATGTTCTGAATGCCCGAATTGGGATTCTGTGTCAAAACTTTGTTAGGAATTATGTGATCCTTACTAGCTGGAAGTAAGGGAGATGGGGCATGAAGTTATTTCTAGGAGTTGGAGACATAGAACGTTTAGCTCAGTTCTGGGCATCTTTGAAATACCTATACAAACTTGTTCCTACATAGTGACTTGCAACTTTGAATGAGAATGTGCTTGCTTACAGCAACGTGCTATATGTTCTGAATGCCCGAATTGGGAATCTGTGTCAAAACTTTGTTAGGAATTATGTGATCATTACTAGCTGGAAGTAAGGGAGATGGGGCATGAAGTTATTTCTAGGAGTTGGACACATACCAAGTTAGCTCAGTTCTGGGCATCTTTGAAATACCTATACAAACTTGTTCCTACATAGTAACTTGCAACTTTGAATGAGAATGTGCTTGCTTACAGCAACGTGCTATATGTTCTGAATGCCCGAATTGGGAATCTGTGTCAAAACTTTGTTAGGAATTATGTGATCCTTACTAGCTGGAAGTAAGGGAGATGGGGCATGAAGTTATTTCCAGAGGTAGGACACATACCAAGTTTAGCTTAGTTCTGGGCATCTTTGAAATACCTATATAAACTTGTTCCTACATAGTAACTTGCAACTTTGAATGAGAATGTGCTTGCTTACAGCAACGTGCTATATGTTCTGAATGCCCGAATTGGGAATCTGTGTCAAAACTTTGTTAGGAATTATGTGATCCTTACTAGCTGGAAGTAAGGGAGATGGGGCATGAAGTTATTTCTAGGAGTTGGAGATATACAACGTTTAGCTCAGTTCTGGGCATCTTTGAAATACCTATACAAACTTGTTCCTACATAGTAACTTGCAACTTTGAATGAGAATGTGTTGCTTACAGCAATGTGCTATATGTTCTGAATGCCCGAATTGGGAATCTGTGTCAAAACTTTGTTAGGAATTATGTGATCCTTACTAGCTGGAAGTAAGGGAGTTGGGGCATGAAATTATTTCTAGGAGTTGGACACATACCAAGTTTAGCTCAGTTCTGGGCATCTTTGAAATACCTATACAAACTTGTTCCTACATAGTAACTTGCAACTTTGAATGAGAATGTGCTTGCTTACAGCAACGTGCTATATGTTCTGAATGCCGGAATTGGGAATCTGTGTCAAATCTTTGTTAGGAATTATGTGATCCTTACTAGCTGGAAGTAAGGGAGATGGGGCATGAAGCTATTTCTAGGATTTGGAGACATACAACGTTTAGCTCAGTTCTGGGCATCTTTGAAATACCTATACAAACTTGTTCCTACATAGTAACTTGCAACTTTGAATGAGAATGTGCTTGCTTACAGCAACGTGCTATATGTTCTGAATGCCCGAATTGGGAATCTGTGTCAAAACTTTGTAAGGAATTATGTGATCCTTACTAGCTGGAAGTAAGGGAGATGGGGCATGAAGTTATTTCTAGGAGTTGTAGACATACCAAGTTTAGCTCAGTTCTGGGCATCTTTGAAATACCTATACAAACTTGTTCCTACATAGTAACTGGCAAATTTGAATGAGAATGTGCTTGCTTACAGCAACGTGCTATATGTTCTGAATGCCCGAATTGGGAATCTGTGTCAAAATTTGTTAGGAATTATATGATCCTTACTAGCTGGAAGTAAGGGAGTTGGGGCATGAAGGTATTTCTAGGAGTTGGAGACATACCAACTTTAGTTCAGTTCTGGGCATCTTTGAAATACCTATACAAACTTGTTCCTACATAGTAACTTGCAACTTTGAATGAGAATGTGCTTGCTTACAGCAACGTGCTATATGTTCTGAATGCCCGAATTTGGAATCTGTGTCAAAACTTTGTTAGGAATAATGTGATCCCTACTAGCTGGAAGTAAGGGAGTTGGGGCATGAAGTTATTTCTAGGAGTTGGACACATACCAAGTTTAGCTCAGTTCTGGGCATCTTTGAAATACCTATACAAACTTGTTCCTACATAGTTACTTGCAACTTTTAATGAGAATGTGCTTGCTAACAGCAACATGCTATATGTTCTGAATGCCCGAATTGGGAATCTGTGTCAAATCTTTCTGAAATTATGTGATCCTTACTAGATGGAATTAAGGGAGATGGGGCATGAAGTTATTTCTAGTAGTTGGAGACATAGAACGTTTAGCTCAGTTCTGGGCATCTTTGAAATACCTATACAAACTTGTTCCTACATAGTAACTTGCAACTTTTAATCAGAATGTGCTTGCTTACAGCAACGTGCTATATGTTCTGAATGCCCGAATTGGGAATCTGTGTCAAAACTTTGTTAGGAATTTTGTGATCCTTACTAGCTGGAAGTAAGGGAGATGGGGCATGAAGTTATTTCTTGGAGTTGGAGACATACAACGTTTAGCTCAGTTCTGGGCATCTTTGAAATACCTATACAAACTTGTTCCTACATAGTAAGTGGCAACTTTGAATGAGAATGTGCTTGCTTACAGCAACGTGCTATATGTTCTGAATGCCCGAATTGGGAATCTGTGTCAAAACTTTGTTAGTAATTATGAGATCCTTACTAGGTGGAAGTAAGGGAGATGGGGCATGAAGTTATTTCTAGGAGTTGGAGACATACAAAATTCAGCTCAGTTCTGGGCAATTTGAAATACCTATACAAACTTGTTCCTACATAGTAACTTGCATCTTTGAATGAGAATGTGCTTGCTTACAGCAACGTGCTATATGTTCTGAATGCCCGAATTGGGAATCTGTGTCAAAACTTTGGTAGGAAGTATGTGATCCTTACTAGATGGAAGTATGGGAGATGTGGCATGAAGGTATTTCTAGGAGTTGGAGATATACAACGTTTGGCTCAGTTCTGGGCAACTTTGAAATACCTATACAAACTTGTTCCTACATAGTAAGTGGCAACTTTGAATGAGAATGTGCTTGCTTACAGCAACGTGCTATATGTTCTGAATGCCCGAATTGGGAATCTGTGTCAAAACTTTGTTAGGAATTATGTGATCCTTACTAGCTGGAAGTAAGGGAGATGGGGCATGAAGTTATTTCTAGGAGTTGGAGACATACAAACTTCAGCTCAGTTCTGGGCATCTTTGAAAGTCCTATACAAACTTGTTCCTACATAGTAACTGGCATCTTTGAATGAGAATGTGCTTGCTACAGCAACGTGCTATATGTTCTGAATGCCCGAATTGGGAATCTGTGTCAAAACTTTGTTAGGAATTATGTGATCCTTACTAGATGGAAGTAAGGGAGATGGGGCATGATGTTATTTCAAGGAGTTGGAGCCATACAACGTTTAGCTCAGTTCTGGGCATCTTTGAAATACCTATACAAACTTGTTCCTACATAGTAACTTGCAACTTTGAATCAGAATGTGCTTGCTTACAGCAACGTGCTATATGTTCTGAATGCCCGAATTGGGAATCTGTGTCAAAACTTTGTTAGGAATTATGTGATCCTTACTAGCTGGAAGTACGGGAGACGGGGCATGAAGTTATTTCTAGGAGTTGGAGACATACAACGTTTAGCTCAGTTCTGGGCATCTTTGAAATACCTATACAAACTTGTTCCTACATAGTAACTTGCAACTTTGAATGAGAATGTGCTTGCTTACAGCAACGTGCTATATGTTCTGAATGCCCGAATTGGGAATCTGTGTCAAAACTTTGTTAGGAATTATGTGATCCTTACTAGCTGGAAGTAAGGGAGATGGGGCATGAAGTTATTTCTAGGAGTTGCAGACATACAACGTTTAGCTCAGTTCTGGGCATCTTTGAAATACCTATACAAACTTGTTCCTACATAGTAACTTGCAACTTTGAATGAGAATGTGCTTGCTTACAGCAACGTGCTATATGTTCTGAATGCCCGAATTGGGAATCTGTGTCAAAACTTTGTTAGGAATTTTGTGATCCTTACTAGCTGGAAGTAAGGGAGATGGGGCATGAAGTTATTTCTAGGAGTTGGAGACATACAACGTTTAGCTAAGTTCTGGGCATCTTTGAAATACCTATACACACTTGTTCCTACATAGTAACTTGCAACTTTGAATGAGTATGTGCTTGCTTACAGCAACGTGCTATATGTTCTGAATGCCCGAATTGGGAATCTGTGTCAAAACTTTGTTAGTAATTATGTGATCCTTACTAGGTGGAAGTAAGGGAGATGGGGCATGAAGTTATTTCTAGGAGTTGGAGACATACAAACTTCAGCTCAGTTCTGGGCATCTTTGAAATACCTATAGAAACTTGTTCCTACATAGTAACTTGCAACTTTGAATGAGAATGTGCTTGCTTACAGCAACGTGCTATATGTTCTGAATGCCCGAATTGGGAATCTGTGTCAAAGCTTTGTTAGGAATTATGTGATCCTTACTAGATGGAAGTATGGGAGATGGGGCATGAAGGTATTTCTAGGAGTTGGAGACATACAACGTTTAGCTCAGTTCTGGGCATCTTTGAAATACCTATACAAACTTGTTCCTACATAGTAACTTGCAACTTTGAATGAGAATGTGCTTGCTTACAGCAACGTGCTATATGTTCTGAATGCCCGAATTGGGAAGCTGTGTCGAAACTTTGTTAGGAATTATGTGATCCTTACTAGATGGAAGTAAGGGAGATGGGGCATGAACTTATTTCTAGGAGTTGGAGACATATCAAGTTTAGCTCAGATCTGGGCATCTTTGAAATACCTATACAAACTTGTTCCTACATAGTAACTTGCAACTTTGAATCAGAATGTGCTTGCTTACAGCAACGTGCTATATGTTCTGAATGCCCGAATTGGGAATCTGTGTCAAAACTTTGTTCGGAATTATGTGATCATTACTAGGTGGAAGTAAGGGAGATGGGGCATGAAGTTATTTCTAGGAGTTGGAGACATACAACGTTTAGCTCAATTCTGGGCATCTTTGAAATACTTATACAAACTTGTTCCTACATAGTAACTTGCAACTTTGAATCAGAATGTGCTTGCTTACAGCAAGGTGCTATATGTTCTGAATGCCCGAATTGGGAATCTGTGTCAAAACTTTGTTAGGAATTATGTGATCCTTACTAGCTGGAAGTAAGGGAGTTGGGGCATGAAGTTATTTCTAGAGGTCGGACACATATCAAGTTTAGCTCAGTTCTGGGCATCTTTGAATGTCGTATACAAACTTGTTCCTACATAGTAACTTGCAACTTTGAATGAGAATGTGCTTGCTTACAGCAACGTGCTATATGTTCTGAATGCCCGAATTGGGAATCTGTGTCAAAACTTTGTTAGAAATTATGTGATCCTTACTAGCTGGAAATAAGGGAGATGGGGCATGAAGTTACTTCTAGGAGTTGCAGACATGCAACGTTTAGCTCAGTTCTGGGCATCTTTGAAATACCTACACAAACTTGTTCCTGCATAGTAACTTGCAACTTTGAATGAGAATGTGCTTGCTTACAGCAACGTGCTATATGTTCTGAATGCCCGAATTGGGAATCTGTGTCAAAACTTTGTTAGGAATTATGTTATTCTTACTACCTGGAAGTAAGGGAGATGGGGCATGAAGTTATTTCTAGGAGTTGGAAACATACCCACTTTAGCTCAGTTCTGGGCATCTTTGAAATACCTATACAAACTTGTTCCTACATAGTAACTTGCAACTTTGAATGAGAATGTGCTTGCTTACAGCAACGTGCTATATGTTCTGAATGCCCGAATAGGGAATCTGTGTCAAAACTTTATTAGGAATTATGTGATCATCACTAGCTGGAAGTAAGGGAGATGGGGCATGAAGTTATTTCTAGGAGTTGGAGACATACAAACTTCAGCTCAGTTCTGGGCATCTTTGAAATACCTATACAAACTTGTTCCTACATAGTAACTTGCAACTTTGAATGAGAATGTGCTTGCTTACAGCAACGTGCTATATGTTCTGAATGCCCGAATTGGGAATCTGTGTCAAAACATTGTTAGGAATTATGTGATCCTTACTAGCTGGAAGTAAGGGAGATGGGGCATGAAGTTATTTCTAGGAGTTGCAGACATACAACGTTTAGCTCAGTTCTGGGCATCTTTGAAATATCTATACACACTTGTTCCTACATAGTAACTTGCAACTTTGAATGAGAATGTGCTTGCTTACAGCAATGTGCTATATGTTCTGAATGCCCGAATTGGGAATCTGTGTCAAAACTTTGTTAGGAATTTTGTGATCCTTACTAGCTGGAAGTAAGTGAGATGGGGCATGAAGTTATTTCTAGGAGTTTGAGACATACAACGTTTAGCTCAGTTCTGGGCATCTTTGAAATACCTATACAAACTTGTTCCTACATAGTAAGTGGCAACTTTGAATGAGAATGTGCTTGCTTACAGCAACGTGCTATATGTTCTGAATGCCCGATTTGGGAATCTGTGTCAAAACTTTGTTAGTAATTATGTGATCCTTACTAGGTGGAAGTAAGGGAGATGGGGCATGAAGTTATTTCTAGGAGTTGGAGACATACAAACTTCAGCTCAGTTCTGGGCATCTTTGAAATACCTATAGAAACTTGTTCCTACATAGTAACTTGCAACTTTGAATGAGAATGTGCTTGCTTACAGCAACGTGCTATATGTTCTGAATGCCCGAATTGGGAATCTGTGTCAAAACTTTGTTAGAAATTATGTGATCCTTACTAGCTGGAAGTAAGGGAGATGGGGCATGAAGTTACTTCTAGGACTTGCAGACATACAACGTTTAGCTCAGTTCTGGGCATCTTTGAAATACCTATACAAACTTGTTCCTACATAGTAACTTGCATCTTTGAATGAGAATGTGCTTGCTACAGCAACGTGCTATAGGTTCTGAATGCCCGAATTGGGAATCTGTGTGAAAACTTTGTTAGGAATTATGTGATCCTTACTAGATGGAAGTAAGGGAGATGGGGCATGAAGTTATTTCTAGGAGTTGCAGACATACAACGTTTAGCTCAGTTCTGGGCATCTTTGAAATACCTATACAAACTTGTTCCTACATAGTAACTTGCAACTTTGAATCAGAATGTGCTTGCTTACAGCAACGTGCTATATGTTCTGAATGCCCGAATTGGGAATCAGTGTCAAAAATTTGTTAGGAATTATGTGATCCTTACTAGCTGGAAGTACGGGAGACGGGGCATGAAGTTATTTCTAGTAGTTGGAGACATACAACGTTTAGCTCAGTTCTGGGCATCTTTGAAATACCTATACAAACTTGTTCCTACATAGTAACTTGCAACTTTTAATCAGAATGTGCTTGCTTACAGCAACGTGCTATATGTTCTGAAAGCCCGAATTGGGAATCTGTGTCAAAACTTTGTTAGTAATTATGTGATCCTTACTAGGTGGAAGTAAGGGAGATGGGGCATGAAGTTATTTCTAGGAGTTGGAGACATACAAACTTCAGCTCAGTTCTGGGCAATTTGAAATACCTATACAAACTTGTTCCTACATAGTAACTTGCATCTTTGAATGAGAATGTGCTTGCTTACAGCAACGTGCTATATGTTCTGAATGCCCGAATTGGGAATCTGTGTCAAAACTTTGTTAGGAAGTATGTGATCCTTACTAGATGGAAGTATGGGAGATGGGGCATGAAGTTATTTCTAGGAGTTGCAGACATACAACGTTTGGCTCAGTTCTGGGCAACTTTGAAATACCTATACAAACTTGTTCCTACATAGTAACTTGCAACTTTGAATGAGAATGTTCTTGCTTACAGCAACGTGCTATATGTTCTAAATGCCCGAATTGGGAATCTGTGTCAAAACTTTGTTAGGAATTATGTGATCCTTACTAGATGGAAGTAAGGGAGATGGGGCATGAAGTTATTTCTAGGAGTTGGAGACATACAACGTTTAGCTCAGTTCTGGGAATCTTTGAAATACCTATACAAACTTGTTCCTACATAGTAACTTGCAACTTTGAATGAGAATGTGCTTGCTTACAGCAACGTGCTATATGTTCTGAATGCCCGAATTGGGAATCTGTGTCAAAACTTTGTTAGGAATTATGTGATCCTTACTAGCTGGAAGTAAGGGAGATGGGGCATGAAGTTATGTCTAGGAGTTCCAGACATACAACGTTTAGCTCAGTTCTGGGCATCTTTGAAAAACCTATACACACTTGTTCCTACATAGTAACTTGCAACTTTGAATGAGAATGTGCTTGCTTACAGCAACGTGCTATATGTTCTGAATGCCCGAATTGGGAATCTGTGTCAAAACTTTGTTAGGAATTATGTGATCCTTACTAGATGGAAGTAAGGGAGATGGGGCATGAAGTTATTTCTAGGAGTTGGAGACATACAACGTTTAGGTCAGTTCTGGGCATCTTTGAAATACCTATACAAACTTGTTCCTACATAGTAACTTGCAACTTTGAATGAGAATGTGCTTGCTTACAGCAACGTGCTATATGTTCTGAATGCCCGAATTGGGAATCTGTGTCAAAAATTTGTTAGGAATTTTGTGATTCTTACTAGCTGGAAGTAAGGGTGATGGGGCATGAAGTTATTTCTAGGAGTTGGAGACATACAACGTTTAGCTCAGTTCTGGGCATCTTTGAAATACCTATACAAACTTGTTCCTACATAGTAAGTGGCAACTTTGAATGAGAATGTGCTTGCTTACAGCAACGTGCTATATGTTCTGAATGCCTGAATTGGGAATCTGTGTCAAAATTTTGTTAGTAATTATGTGATCCTTACTAGGTGGAAGTAAGGGAGATGTGGCATGAAGTTATTTCTAGGAGTTGGAGACATACATACTTCAGCTCAGTTCTGGGCATCTTTGAAATACCTATACAAACTTGTTCCTACATAGTAACTTGCAACTTTGAATCAGAATGTGCTTGCTTACAGCAACGTGCTATATGTTCTGAATGCCCGAATTGGGAATCTGTGTCAAAACTTTGTTAGGAATTATGTGATCCTTACTAGATGGAAGTAAGGGAGATGGGGCATGAACTTATTTCTAGGTTTGGAGACATACAACGTTTAGCTCAGTTCTGGGCATCTTTGAAATACCTATAAAAACTTGTTCCTACATAGTAACTTGCATCTTTGAATGAGAATGTGCTTGCTTACAGCAACGTGCTATATGTTCTGAATGCCCGAATTGGGAATCTGTGTCAAAACTTTGTTAGGAATTATGTGATCCTTACTAGCTGAAAGTAAGGGAGATGGGGCATGAAGTTATTTCTAGGAGTTGCAGACATACAACGTTTCGCTCAGTTCTGGGTATCTTTGAAATACCTATACAAACTTGTTCCTACATAGTAACTTGCACCTTTGAATCAGAATGTGCTTGCTTACAGCAACATGCTATATGTTCTGAATGCCCGAATTGGGAATCTGTGTCAAAACTTTGTTAGGAATTATGTGATCCTTACTAGCTGGAAGTAAGGGAGATGGGGCATGAAGTTATGTCTAGGAGTTCCAGACATACAACGTTTAGCTCAGTTCTGGGCATCTTTGAAAAACCTATACAAACTTGTTCCTACATAGTAACTTGCAACTTTGAATGAGAATGTGCTTGCTTACAGCAACGTGCTATATGGTCTGAATGCCCGAATTGGCAATCTGTGTCAAAACTTTGTTAGGAATTATGTGATCCTTACTAGATGGAAGTAAGGGAGATGGGGCATGAAGTTATTTCTAGGAGTTGGAGACATACAACGTTTAGCTCAGTTCTGGGCATCTTTGAAATACCTATACAAACTTGTTCCTACATAGTAACTTGCAACTTTGAATGAGAATGTGCTTGCTTACAGCAACGTGCTATATGTTCTGAATGCCCGAATTGGGAATCTGTGTCAAAACTTTGTTAGGAATTATGTGATCCTTACTAGCTGGAAGTACGGGAGACGGGGCATGAAGTTATTTCTAGGAGTTGGAGACATACAACGTTTAGCTCAGTTCTGGGCATCTTTGAAATACCTATACAAACTTGTTCCTACATAGTAATTTGCAACTTTGAATGAGAATGTGCTTGCTTACAGCAACGTGCTATATGTTCTGAATGCCCGAATTGGGAATCTGTGTCAAAACTTTGTTAGGAATTATGTGATCCTTACTATTTGCAAGTAGGGAGAAGGGGCATGAAGTTATTTCTAGGAGTTGGAGACATACAACGTTTAGCTCAGTTCTGGGCATCTGTGAAATACCTATACAAACTTGTTCCTACATAGTAACTTGCAACTTTGAATCAGAATGTGCTTGCTTACATCAACGTGCTATATGTTCTGAATGCCCGAATTGGGAATCTGTGTCAAAACTTTGTTAGAAATTATGTGATCCTTACTAGATGGAAGTAAGGGAGATGGGGCATGATGTTATTTCTAGGAGTTGGAGACATACAACGTTTAGCTCAGTTCAGGGCATCTTTGAAATACCTATACAAACTTGTTCCTACATAGTAACTTGCAACTTTGAATGAGAATGTGCTTGCTTACAGCAACGTGCTATATGTTCTGAATGCCCGAATTGGGAATCTGTGTTAAAATTTTGTTAGGAATTATGTGATCCTTACTATTTGGAAGTAAGGAGAAGGGGCATGAAGTTATTTCTAGGAGTTGGAGACATACAACGTTTAGCTCAGTTCTGGGCATCTGTGAAATACCTATACAAACTTGTTCCTACATAGTAACTTGCAACTTTGAATCAGAATGTGCTAGCTTGCAGCAACGTGCTATATGTTCTGAATGCCCGAATTGGGAATCTGTGTCAAAACTTTGTTAGGAATTATGTGATCCTTACTAGCTGGAAGTAAGGGAGATGGGGCATGAAGTTATTTCTAGGAGTTGCAGACATACAACGTTTAGCTCAGTTCTGGGCATCTTTGAAATACCTATACAAACTTGTTCCTACATAGTAACTTGCAACTTTGAATGAGAATGTGCTTGCTTACAGCAACGTGCTATATGTTCTGAATGCCCGAATAGGGAATCTGTGTCAAAACTTTGTTAGGAATTATGTGATCCTTACTAGCTGGAAGTAAGGGAGATGGGGCATGAAGATATTTCTAGGAGTTGCAGACATACAACGTTTAGCTCAGTTCTGGGCATCTTTGAAATACCTATACAAACTTGTTCCTACATAGTAACTTGCAACTTGGAATGAGAATGTGCTTGCTTACAGCAACGTGCTATATGTTCTGAATGCCCGAATTGGGAATCTGTGTCAAAACTTTGTTAGGAATTATGTGATCCTTACTAGATGGAAGTAAGGGAGAAGGGGCATGAAGTTATTTCTAGGAGTTGGAGACATACAATGTTTAGCTCAGTTCTGGGCATCTTTGAAATACCTATACAAACTTGTTCCTACATAGTAACTTGCAACTTTGAATGAGAATGTGCTTGCTTACAGCAACGTGCTATATGTTCTGAATGCCCGAATTGGGAATCTGTGTCAAAACTTTGTTAGGAATTATGTGATCCTTACTAGATGGAAGTAAGGGAGATGGGGCATGAACTTATTTCTAGGAGTTGGAGACATACAACGTTTAGCTCAGTTCTGGGCATCTTTGAAATACCTATACAAACTTGTTCCTTCATAGTAACTTGCATCTTTGAATGAGAATGTGCTTGCTTACAGCAACGTGCTATATGTTCTGAATGCCCGAATTGGGAATCTGTGTCAAAACTTTGTTAGGAATTATGTGATCCTTACTAGCTGAAAGTAAGGGAGATGGGGCATGAAGTTATTTCTAGGAGTTGCAGACATACAACGTTTCGCTCAGTTCTGGGTATCTTTGAAATACCTATACAAACTTGTTCCTACATAGTAACTTGCACCTTTGAATCAGAATGTGCTTGCTTACAGCAACGTGCTATATGTTCTGAATGCCCGAATTGGGAATCTGTGTCAAAACTTTGTTAGGAATTATGTGATGCTTACTAGATGGAAGTAAGGTAGATGGGACATGAAGTTATTTCTAGGAGTTGCAGACATACAACGTTTAGCTCAGTTCTGGGCATCTTTGAAATACCTATACAAACTTGTTCCTAAATAGTAACTCGCAAATTTGAATCAGAATGTGCTTGCTTACAGCAACGTGCTATATGTTCTGAATGCCCGAATTGGGAATCTGTGTCAAAACTTTGTTAGGAATTATGTGATCCTTACTAGCTGGAAGTAAGGGAGATGGGGCATGAAGTTATTTCTAGGAGTTGGACACATACCAAGTTTAGCTCAGTTCTGGGCATCTTTGAAATACCTATACAAACATGTTCCTACATAGTAACTTGCAACTTTGAATGAGAATGTGGTTGCTTACAGCAACGCGCTATATGTTCTGAATGCCCGAATTGGGAATCTGTGTCAAAAGTTTATTAGGAATTATATGATCCTTACTAGATGCAAGTAAGGGAGATGGGGCATAAAGTTATTTCTAGGAGTTGGACACATACCAAGTTTAGCTCAGTTCTGGGCATCTTTGAAATACCTATACAAACTTGTTCCTACATAGTAACTTGCAACTTTGAATGAGAATGTGCTTGCTTACAGCAACGTGCTATATGTTCTGAATGCCCGAATTGGGAATCTGTGTCAAAACTTTGTTAGGAATTATGTGATCCTTACTAGATGGATGTAAGGGAGATGGGACATGAAGTTATTTCTAGGAGTTGCAGACATACAACGTTTAGCTCAGTTCTGGGCATCTTTGAAATACCTATACAAACTTGTTCCTACATAGTAACTTGCAACTTTGAATCAGAATGTGCTTGCTTACAGCAACGTGCTATAGGTTCTGAATGCCCGAATTGGGAATCTGTGTCAAAACTTTGTTAGGAATTATGTGATCCTTACTAGCTGGAAGTAAGGGAGATGGGGCATGAAGTTATTTCTAGGAGTTGGAGACATACAAGGTTTAGCTCAGTTCTGGGCATCTTTGAAATACCTATACAAACTTGTTCCTACATAGTAACTTGCAACTTTGAATCAGAATGTGCTTGCTTACAGCAACGTGCTATAGGTTCTGAATGCCCGAATTGGGAATCTGTGTCAAAACTTTGTTAGGAATTATGTGATCCTTACTAGCTGGAAGTAAGGGAGATGGGGCATGAAGTTATTTCTAGGAGTTGGAGACATACAAGGTTTAGCTCAGTTCTGGGCATCTTTGAAATACCTATACAAACTTGTTCCTACATAGTAACTTGCAACTTTGAATGAGAATGTGCTTGCTTGCAGCAAAGTGCTATATGTTCTGAATGCCCAAATTGGGAATCTGCGTCAAAACTTTGTTAGGAATTATGTGATACTTACTAGCTGAAAGTAAGGGAGATGGGGCATGAAGTTATTTCTAGGAGTTGGAGACATACAACGTTTAGCTCAGTTCTGGGCATCTTTGAAATACCTATACAAACTTGTTCCTACATAGTAACTTGCAACTTTGAATGAGAATGTGCTTGCTTACAGCAACGTGCTATATGTTCTGAATGCCCGAATTGGGAATCTGTGTCAAAACTTTGTTAGGAATTATGTGATCCTTACTAGATGGAAGTAAGGGAGATGGGGCATGAACTTATTTCTAGGAGTTGGAGACATACAACGTTTAGCTCAGTTCTGGGCATCTTTGAAATACCTATACAAACTTGTTCCTACATAGTAACTTGCATCTTTGAATGAGAATGTGCTTGCTTACAGCAACGTGCTATATGTTCTGAATGCCCGAATTGGGAATCTGTGTCAAAACTTTGTTAGGAATTATGTGATCCTTACTAGCTGAAAGTAAGGGAGATGGGGCATGAAGTTATTTCTAGGAGTTGCAGACATACAACGTTTCGCTCAGTTCTGGGTATCTTTGAAATACCTATACAAACTTGTTCCTACATAGTAACTTGCACCTTTGAATCAGAATGTGCTTGCTTACAGAAACGTGCTATATGTTCTGAATGCCCGAATTGGGAATCTGTGTCAAAACTTTGTTAGGAATTATGTGATGCTTACTAGATGGAAGTAAGGTAGATGGGACATGAAGTTATTTCTAGGAGTTGCAGACATACAACTTTTAGCTCAGTTCTGGCATCATTGAAATACCTATACAAACTTGTTCCTACATAGTAACTCGCAACTTTGAATCAGAATGTGCTTGCTTACAGCAACGTGCTATATGTTCTGAATGCCCGAATTGGGAATCTGTGTCAAAACTTTGTTAGGAATTATGTGATCCTTACTAGCAGGAAGTAAGGGAGATGGGGCATGAAGTTATTTCTAGGAGTTGGACACATACCAAGTTTAGCTCAGTTCTGGGCATCTTTGAAATACCTATACAAACATGTTCCTACATAGTAATTTGCAACTTTGAATGAGAATGTGGTTGCTTACAGCAACGCGCTATATGTTCTGAATGCCCGAATTGGGAATCTGTGTCAAAACTTTATTAGGAATTATATGATCCTTACTAGACGCAAGTAAGGGAGATGGGGCATGAAGTTATTTCTAGGAGTTGGACACATACCAAGTTTAGCTCAGTTCTGGGCATCTTTGAAATACCTATACAAACTTGTTCCTACATAGTAACTTGCAACTTTGAATGAGAATGTGCTTGCTTACAGCAACGTGCTATATGTTCTGAATGCCCGAATTGGGAATCTGTGTCAAAACTTTGTTAGGAATTATGTGATCCTTACTAGATGGATGTAAGGGAGATGGGGCATGAAGTTATTTCTAGGAGTTGCAGACATACAACGTTTAGCTCAGTTCTGGGCATCTTTGAAATACCTATACAAACTTGTTCCTACATAGTAACTTGCAACTTTGAATGAGAATGTGCTTGCTTACAGCAACGTGCTATATGTTCTAAATGCCCGAATTGGGAATCTGTGTCAAAACTTTGTTAGGAATTATGTGATCCTTACTAGATGGAAGTAAGGGAGATGGGGCATGAAGTTACTTCTAGGAGTTGGAGACATACAACGTTTAGCTCAGTTCTGGGCATCTTTGAAATACCTATAGAAACTTGTTCCTACATAGTAACTTGCAACTTTGAATGAGAATGTGCTTGCTTACAGCAACGTGCTATATGTTCTGAATGCCCAAATTGGGAATCTGTGTCAAAACTTTGTTAGGAATTATGTGATCCTTACTAGCTGGAAGTAAGGGAGATGGGGCATGAAGTTATGTCTAGGAGTTCCAGACATACAACGTTTAGCTCAGTTCTGGGCATCTTTGAAAAACCTATACACACTTGTTCCTACATAGTAACTTGCAACTTTGAATGAGAATGTGCTTGCTTACAGCAACGTGCTATATGTTCTGAATGCCCGAATTGGGAATCTGTGTCAAAACTTTGTTAGGAATTATGTGATCCTTACTAGATGGAAGTAAGGGAGATGGGGCATGAAGTTATTTCTAGGAGTTGGAGACATACAACGTTTAGCTCAGTTCTGGGCATCTTTGAAATACCTATACAAACTTGTTCCTACATAGTAACTTGCAACTTTGAATGAGAATGTGCTTGCTTACAGCAACGTGCTATATGTTCTGAATGCCCGAATTGGGAATCTGTGTCAAAACTTTGTTAGGAATTATGTGATCCTTACTAGCTGGAAGTACGGGAGACGGGGCATGAAGTTATTTCTAGGAGTTGGAGACATACAACGTTTAGCTCAGTTCTGGGCATCTTTGAAATACCTATACAAACTTGTTCCTACATAGTAACTTACAACTTTTAATCAGAATGTGCTTGCTTACAGCAACGTGCTATATGTTCTGAATGCCCGAATTGGGAATCTGTGTCAAAACTTTGTTAGGAATTATGTGATCCTTACTAGATGGAAGTATGGGAGATGGGGCATGAAGTTATTTCTAGGAGTTGGAGACATACAACGTTTAGCTCAGTTCTGGGCATCTTTGAAATACCTATACAAACTTGTTCCTACATAGTAACTTGCAACTTTGAATGAGAATGTGCTTGCTTACAGCAACGTGCTATATGTTCTGAATGCCCGAATTGGGAATCTTTTTCAAATCTTTGTTAGGAATTATGTGATCCTTACTAGATGGAAGTAAGGGAGATGGGGCATGAAGTTATTTCTAGGAGTTGGACACATACCAAGTTTAGCTCAGTTCTGGGCATCTTTGAAATACCTATACAAACTTGTTCCTACATAGTAACTTGCTTTTTAGAATGAGAATGTGCTTGCTTACAACAACGTGCTATATGTTCTGAATGCCCGAATAGGGAATCTGTGTCAAAACTTTGTTAGGAATTATGTGATCCTCACTAGCTGGAAGTACGGGAGATGGGGCATGAAGTTATTTCTAGGAGTTGGACACATACCAAGTTTAGCTCAGTTCTGGGCATCTTTGAAATACCTATACACACTTGTTCCTACATAGTAACTGACAACTTTGAATGAGAATGTGCTTGCTTACAGCAACGTGCTATATGTTCTGAATGCCCGAATTGGGAATCTGTGTCAAAACTTTGTTAGGAATTATGTGATCCTTACTATTTGGAAGTAGGGAGAAGGGGCATGAAGTTATTTCTAGGAGTTGGAGACATACAACGTTTAGCTCAGTTCTGGGCATCTGTGAAATACCTATACAAACTTGTTCCTACATAGTAACTTGCAACTTTGAATCAGAATGTGCTTGCTTACAGCAACGTGCTATATGTTCTGAATGCCCGAATTGGGAATCTGTGTCAAAACTTTGTTAGGAATTATGTGATCCTTACTAGATGGAAGTAAGGGAGATGGGACATGATGTTATTTCTAGGAGTTGGAGACATACAACGTTTAGCTCAGTTCTGGGCATCTTTGAAATACCTATACAAACTTGTTCCTACATAGTAACTTGCAACTTTGAATGAGAATGTGCTTGCTTACAGCAACGTGCTATATGTTCTGAATGCCCGAATAGGGAATCTGTGTCAAAACTTTGTTAGGAATTATGTGATCCTTACTAGCTGGAAGTAAGGGAGATGGGGCATGAAGATATTTCTAGGAGTTGCAGACATACAACGTTTAGCTCAGTTCTGGGCATCTTTGAAATACCTATACAAACTTGTTCCTACATAGTAACTTGCAACTTGGAATGAGAATGTGCTTGCTTACAGCAACGTGCTATATGTTCTGAATGCCCGAATTGGGAATCTGTGTCAAAACTTTGTTAGGAATTATGTGATCCTTACTAGATGGAAGTAAGGGAGAAGGGGCATGAAGTTATTTCTACGAGTTGCAGACATACAACGTTTAGCTCAGTTCTGGGCATCTTTGAAATACCTATACAAACTTGTTCCTACATAGTAACTTGCAACTTTGAATCAGAATGTGCTTGCTTACAGCAACGTGCTATAGGTTCTGAATGCCCGAATTGGGAATCTGTGTCAAAACTTTGTTAGGAATTATGTGATCCTTACTAGCTGGAAGTAAGGGAGATGGGGCATGAAGTTATTTCTAGGAGTTGCAGACATACAACGTTTAGCTCAGTTCTGGGCATCTTTGAAATACCTACACAAACTTGTTCCTACATAGTAACTTGCAACTTTGAATGAGAATGTGCTTGCTTGCAGCAAAGTGCTATATGTTCTGAATGCCCGTATTGGGAATCTGCGTCAAAACTTTGTTAGGAATTATGTGATCCTTACTAGCTGAAAGTAAGGGAGATGGGGCATGAAGTTATTTCTAGGAGTTGGAGACATACAAAGTTTAGCTCAGTTCTGGGCATCTTTGAAATACCTATACAAACTTGTTCCTACATAGTAAGTGGCAACTTTGAATGAGAATGTGCTTGCTTACAGCAACGTGCTATATGTTCTGAATGCCCGAATTGGGAATCTGTGTCAAAACTTTGTTAGGAATTATGTGATCCTTACTAGATGGAAGTAAGGGAGATGGGGCATGAAGTTATTTCTAGGAGTTGGAGACATACTACGTTTAGCTCAGTTCTGGGCATCTTTGAAATACCTATACAAACTTGTTCCTACATAGTAACTTGCATCTTTGAATGAGAATGTGCTTGCTTACAGCAACGTGCTATATGTTCTGAATGCCCGAATTGGGAATCTGTGTCAAAACTTTGTTAGGAATTATGTGATCCTTACTAGCTGAAAGTAAGGGAGATGGGGCATGAAGTTATTTCTAGGAGTTGCAGACATACAACGTTTCGCTCAGTTCTGGGTATCTTTGAAATACCTATACAAACTTGTTCCTACATAGTAACTTGCACCTTTGAATCAGAATGTGCTTGCTTACAGCAACGTGCTATATGTTCTGAATGCCCGAATTGGGAATCTGTGTCAAAACTTTGTTAGGAATTATGTGATGTTTACTAGATGGAAGTACGGTAGATGGGACATGAAGTTATTTCTAGGAGTTGCAGACATACAACGTTTAGCTCAGTTCTGGGCATCTTTGAAATACCTATACAAACTTGTTCCTACATAGTAACTCGCAACTTTGAATCAGAATGTGCTTGCTTACCGCAACGTGCTATATGTTCTGAATGCCCGAATTGGGAATCTGTGTCAAAACTTTGTTAGGAATTATGTGATCCTTACTAGCTGGAAGTAAGGTTGATCGGGCATGAAATTATTTCTAGGAGTTGGACACATACCAAGTTTAGCTCAGTTCTGGGCATCTTTGAAATACCTATACAAACTTGTTCCTACATAGTAACTTGCAACTTTGAATGAGAATGTGCTTGCTTACAGCAACGTGCTATATGTTCTGAATGCTCGAATTGGGAATCTGTGTCAAATCTTTGTTAGGAATTATGTGATCCTTACGAGATGGAAGTAAGGGAGATGGGGCATGAAGTTATTTCTAGGAGTTGGAGACATACCAAGTTTAGCTCAGTTCTGGGCATCTTTGACATACCTATGCAAACTTGTTCCTACATAGTAACTTGCAACTTTGAATGAGAATGTGCTTGCTTACAGCAACGTGATATATGTTCTGAATGCCCGAATTGGGAATCTGTGTCAAAACTTTGTTAGGAATTATGTGATCCTTACTAGCTGGAAGTAAGGGAGATGGGGCATGAAGTTATTTCTAGGAGTTGGAGACATACCAAGTTTAGCTCAGTTCTGGGCATCTTTGAAAGTCCTATTCAAACTTGTTCCTACATAGTAACTTGCAACTTTGAATGAGAATGTGCTTGCTTACAGCAACGTGCTATATGTTCTGAATGCCCGAATTGGGAATCTGTGTCAAAACTTTGTTAGGAATTATGTGATCTTTACTAGATGGAAGTAAGGGAGTTGGGGCATGAAGTTATTTCTAGGAGTTGGAGACATACCCACTTTAGCTCTGTTCTGGCGATCTTTGAAAGTCCTGTACAAATTTGTTCCTAGATAGTAACTTTTAAATTTGAATGAGAAAGTTCTTGCTTACTGCAACGTGCTCTATGTTCTGAATGCCCGAATTGCGAATCTGTGTCAAAACTTTGTTAGAAAATATGTGATCCCCACTAGCTGGAAGTAAGGGAAATGGGGCATGAAGTTATTTCTAGGAGTTGGAGACATACCCACATTTGCTCACTTCTGGGGATCTTTGAAAGTCTTGCACAAACTTGTTCCTAGATATTTACTTGCAACTTTGAATGAGAAAGTGTTTGCTTGCAGAATCGTGGTATGTGTTCTGAATGCCCGAATTGGTAATCTGTGTCAAAACTTTGTTAGGAATTTTGTGATCCTTACTAGCTGGAAGTAAGGGAGATGGGGCATGAAGTTATTTCTAGGAGTTGGAGACATACCAAGTTTAGCTCAGTTCTGGGCATCTTTGAAATACCTATACAAACTTGTTCCTACATAGTAACTTGCAACTTTGAATGAGAATGTTCTTGCTTACAGCAACGTGCTACATGTTCTGAATGCCCGAGTTGGGAATCTGTGTCAAAACTTTGTTAGGAATTATGTGATCCTTACTAGCTGGAAGTAAGGGAGATGGGGCATGAAGTTATTTCTAGGAGTTGCAGACATACCAAGTTTAGCTCAGTTCTGGGCATCTTTGAAATACCTATACAAACTTGTTCCTACATAGTAACTTGCAACTTTGAATGAGAATGTGCTTGCTTACAGCAACGTGCTATATGTTCTGAATGCCCGAATTGGGAATCTGTGTCAAAACTTTGTTAGGAATTATGTGATCCTTACTAGCTGGAAGTAAGGGAGTTGGAGCATGAAGGTATTTCTAGGAGTTGGACACATACCAAGTTTAGCACAGTTCTGGGCATCTTTGAAATACCTATACAAACTTGTTCCTACATAGTAACTTGCAACTTTGAATGAGAATGTGCTTGCTTACAGCAACGTGCTATATGTTCTGAATGCCGGAATTCGGAATCTGTGTCAAATCATTGCTAGGAATTATGTGATCCTTACTAGATGGAAGTAAGGGAGATGGGGCATGAAGTTATTTCTAGGAGTTGGAGACATACCAAGTTTAGCTCAGTTCTGGGCATCTTTGAAATACCTATACAAACTTGTTCCTACATAGTAACTTGCAACTTTGAATGAGAATGTGCTTGCTTACAGCAACGTGCTATATGTTCTGAATGCCCGAATTGGGAATCTGTGTCAAAACTTTGTTAGGAATTATGTGATCCTTACTAGCTGGAAGTAAGGGAGATGGGGCATGAAGTTATTTCTAGGAGTTGGAGACATACAACGTTTAGCTCAGTTCTGGGCATCTTTGAAATACCTATACAAACTTGTTCCTACATAGTAACTTGCAACTTTGAATGAGAATGTGCTTGCTTACAGCAACGTGCTATATGTTCTGAATGCCCGAATTGGGAATCTGTGTCAAAACTTTGTAAGGAATTGTGTGATCCTTACTAGATGGAAGTAAGGGAGATGGGGCATGAAGTTATTTCTAGGAGTTGGAGACATACAACGTTTAGCTCAGTTCTGGGCATCTTTGAAATACCTATACAAACTTGTTCCTACATAGTAACTTGCAACTTTGAATGAGAATGTGCTTGCTTACAGCAACGTGCTATATGTTCTGAATGCCCGAATAGGGAATCTGTGTCAAAACTTTGTTAGGAATTATGTGATGCTTACTAGCTGGAAGTAAGGGAGTTGGGGCATGAATGTATTTCTATGAGTTGGACACATACAAAGTTTAGCACAGTTCTGGGCATCTTTGAAATACCTATACAAACTTGTTCCTACATAATAACTTGCAACTTTGAATGAGAATGTGCTTGCTTACAGCAACGTGCTATATGTTCTGAATGCCCGAATTGGGAATCTGTGTCAAAACTTTGTTAGGAATTATGTGATCCTTACTAGCTGGAAGTAAGGGAGATGGGGCATGAAGGTGTTTCTAGGAGTTGGAGACATACAACGTTTAGCTCAGTTCTGGGCATCTTTGAAATACCTATACAAACTTGTTCCTACATAGTAACTTGCAACTTTGAATGAGAATGTGCTTGCTTACAGCAACGTGCTATAGGTTCTGAATGCCCGAATTGGGAATCTGTGTCAAAACTTTGTTAGGAATTATGTGATCCTTACTAGCTGGAAGAAAGGGAGATGGGGCATGAAGTTATTTCTAGGAGTTGGAGACATACCAAGTTTATCTCAGTTCTGGGCATCTTTGAAATACCTATACAAACTTGTTCCTACATAGTAACTTGCAACTTTGAATGAGAATGTGCTTGCTTACAGCAACGTGCTATATGTTCTGAATGCCCGAATTGGGAATCTGTGTCAAAACTTTTTTAGGAATTATGTGATCCTTACTAGCTGGAAGTAAGGGAGATGGGGCATGGAGGTATTTCTAGGAGTTGGACACATATCAACTTTAGCACAGTTCTGGGCATCTTTGAAATACCTATACAAACTTGTTCCTAAATAGTAACTTGCAACTTTGAATGAGAATGTGCTTGCTTACAGCAACGTGCTATATGTTCTGAATGCCCGAATTGGGATTCTGTGTCAAAACTTTGTTAGGAATTATTTGATCCTTACTATATGGAAGTAAGGGAGATGGGGCATGAAGTTATTTCTAGGGGTTGGAGACATACAACGTTTAGCTCAGTTCTGGGCATCTTTGAAATACCTATACAAACTTGTTCCTACATAGTATCTTGCAACTTTGAATGAGAATGTGCTTGCTTACAGCAACGTGCTATATGTTCTGAATGCCCGAATTGGGAATCTGTGTCAAAACTTTGTTAGGAATTATGTGATCCTTACTAGCTGGAAGTAAGGGAGTTGGGGCATGAAGTTATTTCCAGAGGTAGGACACATACCAAGTTTAGCTCAGTTCTGGGCATCTTTAAAATACCTATACAAACTTGTTCCTACATAGTAACTTGCAACTTTGAATGAGAATGTGCTTGCTTACAGCAACGTGCTATATGTTCTCAATGCCCGAATTGGGAATCTGTGTCAAAACTTTGTTAGGATTTATGTGATCCTTACTAGCTGGAAGTAAGGGAGATGGGGCATGAAGTTATTTCTAGGATTTGGAGACATACCAAGTTTAGCTCAGTTCTGGGCATCTTTGAAATACCTATACAAACTTGTTCCTACATAGTAACTTGCAACTTTGAATGAGAATGTGCTTGTTTACAGCAACGTGCTATATGTTCTGAATGCCCGAATTGGGAATCTGTGTCAAAACTCTGTTAGGAATTATGTGATCCTTACTAGCTGGAAGTAAGGGAGATGGGGCATGAAATTATTTCCAGGAGTGGGACACATACCAAGTTTAGCTCAGTTCTGGGCATCTTTGAAATACCTATACAAACTTGTTCCTACATAGTAACTTGCAACTTTGAATGAGAATGTGCTTGCTTACAGCAACGTGCTATATGTTCTGAATGCCCGAATTGGGAATCTGTGTCATAACTTTGTTAGAAATTATGTGATCCTTACTAGCTGGAAGTAAGGGAGATGGGGCATGAAGTTATTTCTAGGAGTTGGAGACATACCAAGTTTAGCTCAGTTCTGGGCATCTTTGAAATACCTATACAAACTTGTTCCTACATAGTAACTTGCAACTTTGAATGAGAATGTGCTTGCTTACAGCAACGTGCTATATGTTCTGAATGCCCGAATTGGGAATCTGTGTCAAAACTTTGTTAGGAATTATGTGATCCTTACTAGCTGGAAGTAAGGGAGTTGGGGCATGAAGTTATTTCTAGGAGTTGGACACATACAACGTTTAGCTCAGTTCTGGGCATCTTTGAAATACCTATACAAACTTGTTGCTACATAGTAACTTGCAACTTTGAATGAGAATGTGCTTACTTGCAGCAACGTGCTATATGTTCTGAATGCCCGAATGGGGAATCTTTGTCAAAACTTTGTTAGGAATTATGTGATCCTTACTAGCTGGAAGTAAGGGAGATGGGGCATGAATTTATTTCTAGGAGTTGGAGACATACCAAGTTTAGCTCAGTTCTGGGCATCTTTGAAATACCTATACAAACTTGTTCCTACATAGTAACTTGCATCTTTGAATGAGAATGTGCTTGCTTACAGCAACGTGCTATATGTTCTGTATGCCCCAATTGGGAATCTGTGTCAAAACTTTGTTAGGATTTATGTGATCCTTACTAGATGGAAGTAAGGGAGATGGGACATGAAGTTATTTCTAGGAGATGGAGACATAGAACGTTTAGCTCAGTTCTGGGCATCTTTGAAATACCTATACAAACTTGTTCCTACATAGTAACTTGCAACTTTGAATGAGAATGTGCTTGCTTACAGCAACGTGCTATATGTTCTGAATGCCCGAAATGGGAATCTGTGTCAAAACTTTGTTAGGAATTATGTGATCCTTACTAGCTGGAAGTAAGGGAGATGGGGCATGAAGTTATTTCTAGGAGTTGGACACATACCAAGTTTAGCTCAGTTCTGGGCATCTTTGAAATACCTATACAAACTTGTTCCTACATAGTAACTTGCAACTTTGAATGAGAATGTGCTTGCTTACAGCAACGTGCTATATGTTCTGAATGCCCGAATTGGGAATCTGTGTCAAAACTTTGTTAGGAATTATGTGATCCTTACTAGCTGGAAGTAAGGGAGATGGGGCATGAAGTTATTTCCAGAGGTAGGACACATACCAAGTTTAGCTCAGTTCTTGGCATCTTTGAAATACCTATACAAACTTGTTCCTACATAGTAACTTGCAACTTTGAATGAGAATGTGCTTGCTTACAGCAACGTGCCATATGTTCTGAATGCCCGAATTGGGAATCTGTGTCAAAACTTTGTTAGAAATTATGTGATCCTTACTAGCTGGAAGTAAGGGAGATGGGGCATGAAGTTATTTCTAGGAGTTGGAGACATGCCAATTTTAGCTCAGTTCTGGGCATCTTTGCAATACCTATACAAACTTGTTCCTACATAGTAACTTGCAACTTTGAATGAGAATGTGCTTGCTTACAGTAACGTGCTATAGGTTCTGAATGCCCGAATTGGGAATCTGTGTCAAAACTTTGTTAGGAATTATGTGATCCTTACTAGCTGGAAGTAAGGGAGTTGGGGAATGAAGTTATTTCTAGGAGTTGGACACATACCAAGTTTAGCTCAGTTCTGGGCATCTTTGAAATACCTATACAAACTTGTTCCTACATAGTAACTTGCAACTTTGAATGAGAATGTGCTTGCTTGCAGCAACGTACTATATGTTCTGAATGCCCTAATTGGGAATCTGTGTCAAAACTTTGTTAGGAATTATGTGATCCTTACTAGCTGGAAGTAAGGGAGTTGGGGCATGAAGTTATTTCCAGAGGTAGGACACATACCAAGTTTAGCTCAGTTCTGGGCATCTTTAAAATACCTATACACACTTGTTCCTACATAGTAACTTGCAACTTTGAATGAGAATGTGCTTGCTTACAGCAACGTGCTATATGTTCTGAATGCCCGAATTGGGAATCTGTGTCAAATCTTTGTTAGGAATTATGTGATCCTTACTAGCTGGAAGTAAGGGAGATGGGGCATGAAGTTATTTCTAGGATTTGGAGACATACCAAGTTTAGCTCAGTTCTGGGCATCTTTGAAATACCTATACAAACTTGTTCCTACATAGTAACTTGCAACTTTGAATGAGAATGTGCTTGTTTACAGCAACGTGCTATATGTTCTGAATGCCCGAATTGGGAATCTGTGTCAAAACTCTGTTAGGAATTATGTGATCCTTACTAGCTGGAAGTAAGGGAGATGGGGCATGAAGTTATTTCTAGGAGTTGGAGACAAACCAAGTTTAGCTCAGTTCTGGGCATCTTTGAAATACCTATAAAAACTTGTTCCTACATAGTAACTTGCAACTTTGAATCAGAATGTGCTTGCTTACAGCAACATGCAATAGGTTCTGAATGCCCGAATTGGGAATCTGTGTCAAAACTTTGTTAGGAATTATGTGATCCTTACTAGCTGGAAGTAAGGGAGATGGGGCATGAAGTTATTTCTAGGAGTTGGAGACATACCAAGTTTAGCTCAGTTCCGGGCATCTTTTAAATACCTATACAAACTTGTTCCTACATAGTAACTTGCATCTTTGAATGAGAATGTGCTTGCTTACAGCAACGTGCTATATGATCTGAATGCCCGAATTGGGAATCTGTGTCAAAACTTTGTTAGGAATTATGTGATCCTTACTAACTGGAAGTAAGGGAGATGGGGCATGAAGTTATTTCTAGGAGTTGGAGACATACAACGTTTAGCTCAGTTCTGGGCATCTTTGAAATACCTATACAAACTTGTTCTTACATAGTAACTTGCAACTTTGAATGAGAATGTGCTTGCTTACAGCAACTCGCTATATGTTCTGAATGCCCGAATTGGGAATCTGTGTCAAAACTTTGTTAGGAATTATGTGATCCTTACTAGCTGGAAGTAAGGGAGATGGGGCATGAAGTTATTTCTAGGAGTTGGACACATACCAAGTTTAGCTCAGTTCTGGGCATCTTTGAAATACCTATACAAATTGTTCCTACATAGTAACTTGCAACTTTGAATGAGAGTGTGCTTGCTTACAGCAACGTGCTATAGGTTCTGACTGCCAGAATTGGGAATCTGTGTCAAAACTTTGTTAGAAATTATGTGATCCTTACTAGCTGGAAGTAAGGGAGATGGGGCATGAAGTTATTTCTAGGAGTTGGACACATACCAAGTTTAGCTCAGTTCTGGGCATCTTTGAAATACCTATACAAACTTGTTCCTACATAGTAACTTGCAACTTTGAATGAGAATGTGCTTGCTTGCAGCAACGTGCTACATGTTCTGAATGCCCGAATTGGGAATCTGTGTCAAAACTTTGTTAGGAATTATGTGATCCTTACTAGCTGGAAGTAAGGGAGATGGGGCATGAAGTTATTTCTAGGAGTTGGAGACATACAACGTTTAGCTCAGTTCTGGGCATCTTTGAAATACCTATACAAACTTGTTCCTACATAGTAACTTGCATCTTTGAATGAGAATGTGCTTGCTTACAGCAACGTGCTATATGTTCTGAATGCCCGAATTGGGAATCTGTGTCAAAACTTTGTTAGAAATTATGTGATCCTTACTAGATGGAAGTAAGGGAGATGGGGCATGAAGTTATTTCTAGGAGTTGGACACATACCAAGTTTAGCTCAGTTCTGGGCATCTTTGAAATACCTATACAAACTTGTTCCTACATAGTAACTTGCAACTTTGAATGAGAATGTGCTTGCTTGCAGCAACGTGCTATATGTTCTGAATGCCCGAATTGGGAATCTGTGTCAAAACTTTGTTAGGAATTATGTGATCCTTACTAGCTGGAAGTAAGGGAGATGGGGCATGAAGTTATTTCTAGGAGTTGGACACATACCAAGTTTAGCTCAGTTCTGGGCATCTTTGAAATGCCTATACAAACTTGTTCCTACATAGTAACTTGCATCTTTGAATGAGAATGTGCTTGCTTACAGCAACGTGCTATATGTTCTGAAATCCCGAATTGGGAATCTGTGTCAAAACTTTGTTAGGAATTATGTGATCCTTACTATCTGGAAGTAAGGGAGATGGGGCATGAAGTTATTTCTAGGAGTTGTAGACATACCAAGTTTAGCTCAGTTCTGGGCATCTTTGAAATACCTATACAAACTTGTTCCTACATAGTAACTTGCAACTTTGAATGAGAATGTGCTTGCTTACAGCAACGTGCTATAGGTTCTGAATGCCCGAATTGGGAATCTGTGTCAAAACTTTGTTAGGAATTATGTGATCCTTACTAGCTGGAAGTAAGGGAGATGGGGCATGAAGTTATTTCTAGGAGTTGGACACATACCAAGTTTAGCTCAGTTCTGGGCATCTTTGAAATACCTATACAAACTTGTTCCTACATAGTAACTTGCAACTTTGAATGAGAATGTGCTTGCTTACAGCAACGTGCTATATGTTCTGAATGCCCGAATTGGGAATCTGTGTCAAAACTTTGTTAGGAATTATGTGATCCTTACTAGCTGGAAGTAAGGGAGATGGGGCATGAAGTTATTTCTAGGAGTTGGAGACATACCAAGTTTAGCTCAGTTCTGGGCATCTTTGACATACCTATACAAACTTGTTCCTACATAGTAACTTGCAACTTTGAATGAGAATGTGCTTGTTTACAGCAACGTGCTATAGGTTCTGAATGCCCGAATTGGAAATCTGTGTCAAAACTTTGTTAGGAATTATGTGATCCTTACTAGCTGGAAGTAAGGGAGTTGGGGCATGAAGTTATTTCTAGGAGTTGGACACATACCAAGTTTAGCTCAGTTCTGGGCATCTTTGAAATACCTATACAAACTTGTTCCTACATAGTAACTTGCAACTTTGAATGAGAATGTGCTTGCTTGCAGCAACGTGCTATATGTTCTGAATGCCCGAATTGGGAATCTGTGTCAAAACTTTGTTAGAAATTATGCGATCCTTACTATCTGGAAGTAAGGGAGATGGGGCATTAAGTTATTTCTAGGAGTTGGAGACATACCAAGTTTAGCTCAGTTCTGGGCATCTTTGAAATACCTATACAAACTTGTTGCTACATAGCAACTTGCAACTTTGAATGAGAATATGCTTGCTTACAGCAACGTGCTATATGTTCTGAATGCCCGAATTGGGAATCTGTCAAAACTTTGTTAGGATTTATGTGATCCTTACTATCTGGAAGTAAGGGAGATGGGGCATGAAGTTATTTCTAGGAGTTGGAGACATACCAAGTTTAGCTCAGTTCTGGGCATCTTTGAAATACCTATACAAACTTGTTCCTACATAGTAACTTGCAACTTTGAATGAGAATGTGCTTGCTTACAGCAACGTGCTATAGGTTCTGAATGCCCGAATTGGGAATCTGTGTCAAAACTTTGTTAGGAATTATGTGATCCTTACTAGCTGGAAGTAGGGAGTTGGGGCATGAAGTTATTTCTAGGAGTTGGACACATACCATTTTAGCTCAGTTCTGGGCATCTTTGAAATACCTATACAAACTTGTTCCTACATAGTAACTTGCAACATTGAATGAGAATGTGCTTGCTTGCAGCAACGTGCTATATGTTCTGAATGCCCGAATTGGGAATCTGTGTCAAAACTTTGTTAGAAATTATGTGATCCTTACTATCTGGAAGAAAGGGAGATGGGGCATGAAGTTATTTCTAGGAGTTGGAGACATACCAAGTTTAGCTCAGTTCTGGGCATCTTTGAAATACCTATACAAACTTGTTCCTACATAGAAACTTGCAACTTTGAATGAGAATATGCTTGCTTACAGCAACGTGCTATATGTTCTGAATGCCCGAATTGGGAATCTGTGTCAAAACTTTGTTAGGAATTATGTGATCCTTACTAGATGGATGTAAGGGAGTTGGGGCATGAAGGTATTTCTAGGAGTTGGAGACATACCAAGTTTAGCTCAGTTCTTGGCATCTTTGAAATACCTATACAAACTTGTTCCTACATAGTAACTTGCAAATTTGAATGAGAATGTGCTTGCTTACAGCAACGAGCTATATGTTCTGAATGCCCGAATTGGGAATCTGTGTCAAAACTTTGTTAGGAAATATGTGATCCTTACTAGCTGGAAGTAAGGGAGTTGGGGCATGAAGTTATTTCAGGAGTTGGACACATACCAAGTTTAGCTCATTTCAGGGCGTCTTTGAAATACCTATACAAACTTGTTCCTACATCGTAACTTGCAACTTTGAATGAGAATGTGCTTGCTTACAGCAACATGCTATATGTTCTGAATGCCCGAATAGGGAATCTGTGTCAAAACTTTGTTAGGAATTATGTGATCCTTACCAGCTGGAAGTAAGGGAGATGGGGCATGAGGTTATTTCTAGGAGTTGGAGACATACCAAGTTTAGCTCAGTTCTGGGCATCTTTGAAATACCTATACAAACTTGTTCCTACATAGTAACTTGCAACTTTGAATGAGAATGTGCTTGCTTACAGCAACGTGCTATAGGTTCTGAATGCCCGAATTGGGAATCTTTGTCAAAACTTTGTTAGGAATTATGTGATCCTTACTAGCTGGAAGTAAGGGAGATGGGGCATGAAGTTATTTCTAGGAGTTGGACACATACCAAGTTTAGCTCAGTTCTGGGCATTTTTGAAATACCTATACAAACTTGTTCCTACATATTAACTTGCAACTTTGAATGAGAATGTGCTTGCTTACAGCAACGTGCTATATGTTCTGAATGCCCAAATTGGGAATCTGTGTCAAACTATATTAGGAATTATGTGATCCTTACTAGCTGGAAGTAAGGGAGACGGGGCATGAAGTTATTTCTAGGAGTTGGACACATACCAAGTTTAGCTCAGTTCTGGGCATCTTTGAAATACCTATACAAACTTGTTCCTACATAGTAACTTGCAACTTTGAATGAGAATGTGCTTGCTTACAGCAACGTGCTATATGTTCTGAATGCCCGAATTGGGAATCTGTGTCAAAACTTTGTTAGGAATTATGTGATCCTTACTAGCTGGAAGTAAGGGAGATGGGGCATGAAGTTATTTCTAGGAGTTGGTGACATACCAAGTTTAGCTCAGTTCTGGGCATCTTTGAAATACCTATACAAACTTGTTCCTACATAGTAACTGGCAACTTTGAATGAGAATGTTCGTGCTTACAGCAACGTGCTATATGTTCTGAATGCCCGAATTGGGAATCTGTGTCAAAATTTGTTAGGAATTATGTGATCCTTACTAGCTGGAAGTAATGGAGTTGGGGCATGATGGTATTTCTAGGAGTTGGACACATACCAAGTTTAGCACAGTTCAGGGCATCTTTGAAATACCTATACAAACTTGTTCCTACATAGTAACTTGCAACTTTGAATGAGAATGTGCTTGCTTAGGGCAACGTGCTATATGTTCTGAATGCCCGAATTGGGAATCTGTGTCAAAACTTTGTTAGGAATTATGTGATCCTTACTAGCTTGACGTTAGGGAGTTGGGGCATGAAGGTATTTCTAGGAGTTGGACACATACCAAGTTTAGCTCAGTTCTGGGCATCTTTGAAATACCTATACAAACTTGTTCCTACATAGTAACTTGCATCTTTGAATGAGAATGTGCTTGCCTACAGCAACGTGCTATATGTTCTGAATGCCAGAATTGGGAATCTGTGTCAAAACTTTGTTAGGAATTATGTGATCCTTACTAGATGGAAGTAAGGGAGATGGGGCATGAAGTTATTTCTGGAAATTGGACACATACCAAGTTTAGCTCAGTTCTGGGCATCTTTGAAATACCTATACAAACTTGTTCCTACATAGTAACTTGCTACTTGGAATGAGAATGTGCTTGCTTACAGCAACGTGCTATATGTTCAGAATGCCCGAATTGGGAATCTGTGTCAAAACTTTGTTAGGAATTATGTGATCCTTACTAGCTGGAAGTAAGGGAGATGGGGCATGAAGTTATTTCCAGAGGTTGGACACATACCAAGTTTAGCTCAGTTCTGGGCATCTTTGAAATACCAATACAAACTTGTTCCTACATAGTAACTTGCAACTTTGAATGAGAATGTGCTTGCTTACAGCAACGTGCTATATGTTCTGAATGCCCGAATTGGGAATCTGTGTCAAAACGTTGTAAGGAATTATGTGATCCTTACTAGATGGAAGTAAGGGAGATGGGGCATGAAGTTATTTCTAGGAGTTGGAGACATACCAAGTTTAGCTCAGTTCTGGGCATCTTTGAAATACCTATACACACTTGTTCCTACATAGTAACTTGCATCTTTGAATGAGAATGTGCTTGCTTAGGGCAACGTGCTATATGTTCTGAATGCCCTAATTGGGAATCTGTGTCAAAACTTTGTTAGGAATTATGTGATCCTTACTAGCTGGAAGTAAGGGAGTTGGGGCATGAAGGTATTTCTAGGAGTTGGACACATACCAAGTTTAGCTCAGTTCTGGGCATCTTTGAAATACCTATACAAACTTGTTCCTTCATAGTAACTTGCAACTTTGAATGAGAATGTGATTGCTTGCAGCAACGTGCTATATGTTCTAAATGCCCGAATTGGGAATCTGTGTCAAAACTTTGTTAGGAATTATGTGATCCTTACTAGCTGGAAGTAAGGGAGATGGGGCATGAAGTTATTTCTAGAGGTTGGACACATACCAAGTTTAGCTCAGTTCTGGGCATCTTTGAAATACCAATACAAACTTGTTCCTACATAGTAACTTGCAACTTTGAATGAGAATGTGCTTGCTTACAGCAACGTGCTATATGTTCTGAATGCCCGAATTGGGAATCTGTGTCAAAACTTTGTTAGGAATTATGTGATCCTTACTAGCTGGAAGTAAGGGAGATGGGGCATGACGTTATTTCCAGGAGTTGGAGACATACAACGTTTAGCTCAGTTCTGGGCATCTTTGAAATACCTATACAAACTTGTTCCTACATAGTAACTTGCAACTTTGAATGAGAATGTGCTTGCTTACAACAACGTGCTATATGTTCTGAATGCCCGAATTGGGAATCTGTGTCAAAACTTTGTTAGGAATTATGTGATCCTTACTAGCTGGAAGTAAGGGAGATGGGGCATGAAGTTATTTCTAGGAGTTGGAGACATACAATGTTTAGCTCATTTCTGGGCATCTTTGAAATACCTATACAAACTTGTTCCTACATAGTAACTTGCAACTTTGAATGAGAATGTGCTTGCTTACAGCAACGTGTTATATGTTCTGAATGCCCGAATAGGGAATCTGTGTCAAAACTTTGTTAGGAATTATGTGATCCTTACTAGCTGGAAGTAAGTGAGTTGGAGCATGAAGGTTTTTCCAGGAGTTGGAGACATACAACGTTTAGCTCAGTTCTGGGCATCTTTGAAATACCTATACAAACTTGTTCCTACATAGTAACTTGCAACTTTGAATGAGAATGTGCTTGCTTACAGCAACGTGCTATATGTTCTGAATGCCCGAATTGGGAATCTGTGTTAAACTTTGTTAGGAATTATGTGATTCTTACTAGCTGGAAGTAAGGGAGTTGGGGCATGAAGGTATTTCTAGGAGTTGGACACAAACCAAGTTTAGCACAGTTCTGGGCATCTTTGAAATACCTATACAAACTTGTTCCTACATAGTAACTTGCAATTTTGTATGACAATGTGCTTGCTTACAGCGACGTGCTATATGTTCTGAATGCCCGAACAGGGAATCTGTGTCAAAACTTTGTTAGGAATTATGTGATCCTTACTAGCTGGAAGTAAGGGAGATGGGGCAAGAAGTTATTTCTAGGAGTTGGAGACATACCAAGTTTAGCTCAGTTCTGGGCATCTTTGAAATGCCTATACAAACTTGTTCCTACATAATAACTTGCTACTTGGAATGAGAATGTGCTTGCTTACAGCAACGTGCTAAATGTTCTGAATGCCCGAATTGGGAATCTGTGTCAAAACTTTGTTAGGAATTATGTGATCCTTACTAGCTGGAAGTAAGGGAGATGGGGCCTGAAGATATTTCTACGAGTTGGAGACATACCAAGTTTAGCTCAGTTCTGGGCATCTTTGAAATACCTATACAAACTTGTTCCTACATAGTAACTTGCATCTTTGAATGAGAATGTGCTTGCCTACAGCAACGTGCTATAATATCTGAATGCCCGAATTGGGAATCTGTGTCAAAACTTTGTTAGGAATTATGTGATCCTTACTAGCTGGAAGTAAGGGAGATGGGGCATGAAGATATTTCTAGGAATTGGACACATACCAAGTTTAGCTCAGTTCTGGGCATCTTTGAAATACCTATACAAACTTGTTCCTACATAGTAACTTGCAACTTTGAATGAGAATGTGCTTGCTTACAGCAACGTGCTATATGTTCTGAATGCCCTAATTTGGAATCTGTGTCAAAACTTTGTTAGGAATTATGTGATCCTTACTAGCTGGAAGTAAGGTTGATGGGGCATGAAGTTAGTTCTAGGAGTTGGACACATACCAAGTTTAGCTCAGTTCTGGGCATCTTTGAAATACCAATACAAACTTGTTCCTACATAGTAACTTGCATCTTTGAATGAGAATGTGCTTGCTTACAGCAACGTGTTATATGTTCTGAATGCCCGAATTGGGAATCTGTGTCAAAACTTTGTTAGGAATTATGTGATCCTTACTAGCTGGAAGTAAGGGAGATGGGGCATGACGTTTTTTCTAGGAGTTGGAGACATACAACGTTTAGCTCAGTTCTGGGCATCTTTGAAATACCTAGACAAACTTGTTCCTACATAGTAACTTGCAACTTTGAATGAGAATGTGCTTGCTTACAGCAACGTGCTATGTGTTCTGAATGCCCGAATTGGGAATCTGTGTCAAACTTTGTTAGGAATTATGTGATCCTTACTAGCTGGAAGTAAGGGAGTTGGGGCATGAAGGTATTTCTAGGAGTGGGACACATACCAAGTTTAGCACAGTTCTGGGCATCTTTGAAATACCTATACAAACTTGTTCCTACATAGTAACTTGCAATTTTGTATGAGAATGTGCTTGCTTACAGCGACGTGCTATATGTTCTGAATGCCCGAATAGGGAATCTGTGTCAAAACTTTGTTAGGAATTATGTGATCCTTACTGGCTGGAAGTAAGGGAGATGGGGCATGAAGTTATTTCTAGGAGTTGGACACATACCAACATTAGCTCAGTTCTGGGCATCTTTGAAATACCTATACAAACTTGTTCCTATAGTAACTTGCAACTTTGAATGAGAATGTGCTTGCTTACAACAACGTGCTATATGTTATGAATGCCCGAATTGGGAATCTGTGTCAAAACTTTGTTAGAAATTATGTGATCCTTACTAGCTGGAAGTAAGGGAGATGGGGCAAGAAGTTATTTCTAGGAGTTGGAGACATACCAAGTTTAGCTCAGTTCTGGGCATCTTTGAAATACCTATACAAACTTGTTCCTACATAATAATTTGCTACTTGGAATGAGAATGTGCTTGCTTACAGCAACGTTCTAAAGGTTCTGAATGCCCGAATTGGGAATCTGTGTCAAAACTTTGTTAGGAATTATGTGATCCTTACTAGCTGGAAGTAAGGGAGTTGGGGCATGAAGGTATTTCTAGGAGTTTTACACATACCAAGTTTAGCACAGTTCTGGGCATCTTTGAAATACCTATACAAACTTGTTCCTTCATAGTAACTTGCAACTTTGAATGAGAATGTGCTTGCTTACAGCAACGTGCTATATGTTCTGAATGCCCGAATTGGGAATCTGTGTCAAAACTTTGTTAGGAATTATGTGATCCTTACTAGCTGGAAGTAAGGGAGATGGGGCATGAAAGTATTTCTAGGAGTTGGACACATACCAAGTTTAGCTCAGTTCTGGGCATCTTTGAAATACCTATACAAACTTGTTCCTACATAGTAACTTACAACTTTGAATGAGAATGTGCTTGCTTACAGCAACGTGCTATATGTTCTGAATGCCCGAATTGGGAATCTGAGTCAAAACTTTGTTAGAAATTACGTGATCCTTATTAGCTGGAAGTAAGGGAGACGGGGCATGAAGTTATTGCTAGGAGTTGGAGACATACAACGTTTAGCTCAGTTCTGGGCATCTTTGAAATACCTATACAAACTTGTTCCTACATAGTAACTTGCAACTTTGAATGAGAATGTGCTTGCTTACACCAACGTGCTATAGGTTCTGAATGCCCGAATTTGGAATCTGTTTCAAAACATTGTTAGGAATTATGTGATCCTTACTAGCTGGAAGTAAGGGAGATGGGGCATGACGTTATTTCTAGGAGTTGGAGACATACAACGTTTAGCTCAGTTCTGGGCATCTTTGAAATACCTATACAAACTTGTTCCTACATAGTAACTTGCAACTTTGAATGAGAATGTGCTTGCTTACAGCAACGTGCTATATGTTCTGAATGCCCGAATTGGGAATCTGTGTCAAAATTTTGTTAGGAATTATGTGATCCTTACTAGATGGAAGTAAGGGAGATGGGGCATGAAGTTATTGCTAGGAGTTGGAGACATACAATGTTTAGCTCAGTTCTGGGCATCTTTGAAATACCTATACAAACTTGTTCCTACATAGTAACTTGCAACTTTGAATGAGAATGTGCTTGCTTACAGCAACGTGTTATATGTTCTGAATGCCCGAATTGGGAATCTGTGTCAAAACTTTGATAGGAATTATGTGTTCCTTACTAGCTGGAAGTAAGGGAGTTGGGGCATGAAGGTATTTCTAGGAGTTGGAGACATACAACGTTTAGCTCAGTTCTGGGCATCTTTGAAATACCTATACAAACTTGTTCCTACATAGTAACTTGCAACTTTGAATGAGAATGTGCTTGCTTACAGCAACGTGCTATATGTTCTGAATGCCCGAATTGGGAATCTGTGTCAAACTTTGTTAGGAATTATGTGATCGTTACTAGCTGGAAGTAAGGGAGTTGGGGCATGAAGGTATTTCTAGGAGTTGGACACATACCAAGTTTAGCACTAGTTCTGGGCATCTTTGAAATACCTATACAAACTTGTTCCTACATAGTAACTTGCAACTTTGTATGAGAATGTGCTTGCTTACAGCAACGTGCTATATGTTCTGAATGCCCGAATAGGGAATCTGTGTCAAAACTTTGTTAGGAATCATGTGATCCTTACTAGCAGGAAGTAAGGGAGATGGGGCATGAAGTTATTTCTAGGAGTTGGACACATACCAAGTTTAGCTCAGTTCTGGGCATCTTTGAAATACCTATACAAACTTGTTCCTATAGTAACTTGCAACTTTGAATGAGAATGTGCTTGCTTACAGCAACGTGCTATATGTTCTGAATGCCCGATTTGGGAATCTGTGTCAAAACTTTGTTAGAAATTATGTGATCCTTACTAGCTGGAAGTAAGGGAGATGAGGCCTGAAGTTATTTCTAGGAGTTGGAGACATACCAAGTTTAGCTCAGTTCTGGGCATCTTTGAAATACCTATACACACTTGTTCCTACATAGTAACTTGCAACTTTGAATGAGAATGTGCTTGCTTACAGCAACGTGCTAAAGGTTCTGAATGCCCGAATTGGGAATCTGTGTCAAAACTTTGTTAGGAATTATGTGATCCTTACTAGCTGGAAGTAAGGGAGTTGGGGCACGAAGGTATTTCTAGTTGTTTTACACATACCAAGTTTAGCACAGTTCTGGGCATCTTTGAAATACCTATACAAACTTGTTCCTTCATAGTAACTTGCAACTTTGAATGAGAATGTGCTTGCTTACAGCAACGTGCTATATGTTCTGAATGCCCGAATTGGGAATCTGTGTCAAAACTTTGTTAGGAATTATGTGATCCTTACTAGCTGGAAGTAAGGGAGATGGGGCATGAAAGTATTTCTAGGAGTTGGACACATACCAAGTTTAGCTCAGTTCTGGGCATCTTTGAAATACCTATACAAACTTGTTCCTACATAGTAACTTGCAACTTTGAATGAGAATGTGCTTGCTTACAGCAACGTGCTATATGTTCTGAATGCCAGAATTGGGAATCTGAGTCAAAACTTTGTTAGAAATTATGTGATCCTTACTAGCTGGAAGTAAGGGAGACGGGGCATGATGTTATTTCTATGAGTTGGAGACATACCAAGTTTAGCTCAGTTCTGGGCATCTTTGAAATACCTATACAAACTTGTTCCTACATAGTAACTTGCAACTTTGAATGAGAATGTGCTTGCATACAGCAACGTGCTATATGTTCTGAATGCCCGAATTGGGAATCTGTGTCAAAACTTTGTTAGGAATTATGTGATCCTTACTAGATGGAAGTAAGGGAGATGGGGCATGAAGTTATTTCTAGGAGTTGGACACATACCAAGTTTAGCTCAGTTCTGAGCATCTTTGAAATACCTATACAAACTTGTTCCTAGATAGTAACTTGCAACTTTGAATGAGAATGTGCTTGCTTACAGCAACGTGCTATATGTTCTGAATGCCCGTATTGGGAATCTGTGTCAAAACGTTGTAAGGAATTATGTGATCCTTACTAGATGGAAGTAAGGGAGATGGGGCATGAAGTTATTTCTAGGAGTTGGAGACATACAACGTTTAGCTCAGTTCTGGGCATCTTTGAAATACCTATACAAACTTGTTCCTACATAGTAACTTGCAACTTTGAATGAGAATGTGCTTGCTTACAGCAACGTGCTATATGTTCTGAATGCCCGAATAGGGAATCTGTGTCAAAACTTTGTTAGGAATTATGTGATCCTTACTAGCTGGAAGTAAGGGAGTTGGGGCCTGAAGGTATTTCTAGGAGTTGGACACAAACCAAGTTTAGCACAGTTCTGGGCATCTTTGAAATACCTATACAAACTTGTTCCTACATAGTAACTTGCAACTTTGAATGAGAATGTGCTTGCTTACAGCAACGTGCTATATGTTCTGAATGCCCGAATTGGGAATCTGAGTCAAAACTTTGTTAGAAATTATGTGATCCTTACTAGCTGGCAGTAAGGGAGATGGGGCATGAAGTTATTTCTAGGAGTTGGAGGCATACCAAGTTTAGCTCAGTTCTGGGCATCTTTGAAATACGTATACAAACTTGTTTCTACATAGTAACTTGCAACTTTGAATGAGAATGTGCTTGCTTACAGCAACGTGCTATATGTTCTGAATGCCCGAATTGGGAATCTGTGTCAAAATTTTGTTAGGAATTATGTGATCCTTACTAGATGGAAGTAAGGGAGATGGGGCATGTAGTTATTTCTAGGAGTTGGAGACATACCAAGTTTAGCTCAGTTCTGGGCATCTTTGAAATACCTATACAAACTTGTTCCTACATAGTAACTTGCAACTTTGGATGAGAATGTGCTTGCTTGCAGCAACGTGCTATATGTTCTGAATGCCCGAATTGGGAATCTGTGTCAAAACATTGTTAGGAATTATGTGATCCTTACTAGCTGGAAGTAAGGGAGTTGGGGCATGAAGGTATTTCTAGGAGTTGG
This sequence comes from Diceros bicornis minor, assembly GCF_020826845.1. Lineage (NCBI taxonomy): Eukaryota > Metazoa > Chordata > Mammalia > Perissodactyla > Rhinocerotidae > Diceros > Diceros bicornis. Next base: position 2,386,196 of record NC_080752.1, on the reverse strand, counting down.
AGACATACAATGTTTAGCTCAGTTCTGGGCATCTTTGAAATACCTATACAAACTTGTTCCTACATAGTAACTGGCAACTTTGAATGAGAATGTGCTTGCTTACAGCAACGTGCTATATGTTCTGAATGCCCGAATTGGGAATCTGTGTCAAAACTTTGTTAGGAATTATGTGATCCTTACTAGATGGAAGTAAGGAAGATGGGGCATGAAGTTATTTCTAGGAGTTGGAGACATACCAAGTTTAGCTCAGTTCTGGGCATCTTTGAAATACCTATACAAACTTGTTCCTACATAGTAACTTGCAACTTTCAATGAGAATGTGCTTGCTTGCAGGAACGTGCTATATGTTCTGAATGCCCGAATTGGGAATCTGTGTCAAAACGTTGTTAGGAATTATGTTATCCTTACTAGCTGGAAGTAAGGGAGATGGGGCATGAAGTTATTTCTAGGAGTTGGAGACATACCAAGTTTAGCTCAGTTCTGGGCATCTTTGAAATACCTATATAAACATGTTCCTACATAGTAACTTGCATCTTTGAATGATAATGTGCTTGCTTACAGCAACGTGCTATATGTTCTGAATGCCCGAATTGGGAATCTGTGTCAAAACTTTGTTAGGAATTATGTGATCCTTACTAGCTGGAAGTAAGGGAGATGGGGCATGAAGTTATTTCTAGGAGTTGGAGACATACAACGTTTAGCTCAGTTCTGGGCATCTTTGAAATACCTATACAAACTTGTTGCTACATATTAACTTGCAACTTTGAATGAGAATGTGCTTGCTTACAGCAACGTGCTATATGTTCTGAATGCCCGAATTGGGAATCTGTGTCAAAATTTGTTAGGAATTATGTGATCCTTACTAGCTGGAAGTAAGGGAGTTGGGGTATGAAGATATTTCTAGGAGTTGGACAAATTCCAAGTTTAGCTCAGTTCTGGGCATCTTTGAAATACCTATACAAACTTGTTCCTACATAGTAACTTGCAACTTTGAAAGAGAATGTGCTTGCTTACAGCAACGTGCTATATGTTCTGAATGCCCGAATTGGGAATCTGTGTCAAAACTTTGTTAGAAATTATGTGATCCTTACTAGTTGGAAGTTAGGGAGATGGGGCATGAAGTTATTTCTAGGAGTTGGAGACATACCAAGTTTAGCTCAGTTCTGGGCATCTTTGAAATACCTATACAAACTTGTTCCTACATAGTAACTTGCATCTTTGAATGAGAATGTGCTTGCTTACAGCAACGTGCTACGTGTTCTGAATGCCCGAATTGGGAATCTGTGTCAAAACTTTGTTAGGAATTATGTGATCCTTGCTAGCTGGAAGTAAGGGAGATGGGGCATGAAGATATTTCTAGGAGTTGTAGACATACCAAGTTTAGCTCAGTTCTGGGCATCTTTGAAATACCTATATAAACATGTTCCTACATAGTAACTTGCATCTTTGAATGAGAATGTGCTTGCTTACAGCAACGTGCTATATGTTCTGAATGCCCGAATTGGGAATCTGTGTCAAAACTTTGTTAGGAATTATGTGATCCTTACTAGCTGGAAGTAAGGAAGATGGGGCATGAAGTTATTTCTAGGAGTTGGACACATACCAAGTTTAGCTCAGTTCTGGGCATCTTTGAAATACCTATACAAACTTGTTCCTACATAGTAACTTGCAACTTTGAATGAGAATGTGCTTGCTTACAGCAACGTGCTATATGTTCTGAATGCCCGAATTGGGAATCTGTGTCAAAATTTGTTAGGAATTATGTGATCCTTACTAGCTGGAAGAAAGGGAGATGGGGCATGAAGTTATTTCTAGGAGTTGGACACATACCAAGTTTAGCTCAGTTCTGGGCATCTTTGAAATACCTATACAAACTTGTTCCTACATAGTAACTGGCAACTTTGACTGAGAATGTGCTTGCTTACAGCAACGTGATATATGTTCTGAATGCCCGAATTGGGAATCTGTGTCAAAATTTGTTAGGAATTATGTGATCCTTACTAGCAGGAAGTAAGGGAGTTGGGGCATGAAGGTATTTCTAGGAGTTGGACACATACCAAGTTTAGCACAGTTCTGGGCATCTTTGAAATACCTATACAAACTTGTTCCTACATAGTAACTTGCAACTTTGAATGAGAATGTGCTTGCTTCCTGCAACGTGCTATATGTTCTGAATGCCCGAATTGGGAATCTGTGTCAAATCTTTGTTAGGAATTATGTGATCCTTACTAGCTGGAAGTAAGGGAGTTGGGGCATGAAGATATTTCTAGGAGTTGGACAAATACCAAGTTTAGCTCAGTTCTGGGCATCTTTGAAATACCTATACAAACTTGTTCCTACATAGTAACTTGCAACTTTGAAAGAGAATGTGCTTGCTTACAGCAACGTGCTATATGTTCTGAATGCCCGAATTGGGAATCTGTGTCAAAACTTTGTTAGAAATTATGTGATCCTTACTAGATGGAAGTAAGGGAGATGGGGCATGAAGTTATTTCTAGGAGTTGGAGACATACAACGTTTAGCTCAGTTCTGGGCATCTTTGAAATACCTATACAAACTTGTTCCTACATAGTAACTTGCATCTTTGAATGAGAATGTGCTTGCTTACAGCAACGTGCTACGTGTTCTGAATGCCCGAATTGGGAATCTGTGTCAAAACTTTGTTAGGAATTATGTGATCCTTGCTAGCTGGAAGTAAGGGATATGGGGCATGAAGTTATTTCTAGGAGTTGGACACATACCAAGTTTAGCTCAGTACTGGGCATCTTTGAAAGTCCTAATCAAACTTGTTCCTACATAGTAACTTGCAACTTTGAATGAGAATGTGCTTGCTTACAGCAACGTGCTATATGTTCTGAATGCCCGAATTGGGAATCTGTGTCAAATCTTTGTGAGGAATTATGTGATCCTTACTAGCTGGAAGTAAGGAAGATGTGGCATGAAGTTATTTCTAGGAGTTGGAGACATACCAAGTTTAGCTCAGTTCTGGGCATCTTTGAAATACCTATACAAACTTGTTCCTACATAGTAACTGGCAACTTTGAATGAGAATGTGCTTGCTTACAGCAACGTGATATATGTTCTGAATGCCCGAATTGGGAATCTGTGTCAAAATTTGTTAGGAATTATGTGATCCTTACTAGCTGGAAGTAAGGGAGTTGGGGCATGAAGGTATTTCTAGGAGTTGGACACATACCAAGTTTAGCACAGTTCTGGGCATCTTTGAAATACCTATACAAACTTGTTCCTACATAGTAACTTGCAACTTTGAATGAGAATGTGCTTGCTTACTGCAACGTGCTATATGTTCTGAATGCCCGAATTGGGAATCTGTGTCAAATCTTTGTTAGGAATTATGTGATCCTTACTAGCTGGAAGTAAGGGAGTTGGGGCATGAAGATATTTCTAGGAGTTGGACAAATACCAAGTTTAGCTCAGTTCTGGGCATCTTTGAAATACCTATACAAACTTGTTCCTACATAGTAACTTGCAACTTTGAAAGAGAATGTGCTTGCTTACAGCAACGTGCTATATGTTCTGAATGCCCGAATTGGGAATCTGTGTCAAAACTTTGTTAGAAATTATGTGATCCTTACTAGATGGAAGTAAGGGAGAAGGGGCATGAAGTTATTTCTAGGAGTTGGAGACATACCAAGTTTAGCTCAGTTCTGGGCATCTTTGAAATACCTATACAAACTTGTTCCTACATAGTAACTTGCATCTTTGAATGAGAATGTGCTTGCTTACAGCAACGTGCTACATGTTCTGAATGCCCGAATTGGGAATCTGTGTCAAAACTTTGTTAGGAATTATGTGATCCTTGCTAGCTGGAAGTAAGGGATATGGGGCATGAAGTTATTTCTAGGAGTTGGAGACATACCAAGTTTAGCTCAGTTCTGGGCATCTTTGAAAGTCCTAATCAAACTTGTTCCTACATAGTAACTTGCAACTTTGAATGAGAATGTGCTTGCTTACAGCAACGTGCTATATGTTCTGAATGCCCGAATTGGGAATCTGTGTCAAAACTTTGTTAGGAATTATGTGATCCTTGCTAGCTGGAAGTAAGGGATATGGGGCATGAAGTTATTTCTAGGAGTTGGAGACATACCAAGTTTAGCTCAGTTCTGGGCATCTTTGAAAGTCCTAATCAAACTTGTTCCTACATAGTAACTTGCAACTTTGAATGAGAATGTGCTTGCTTACAGCAACGTGCTATATGTTCTGAATGCCCGAATTGGGAATCTGTGTCAAAACTTTGTTAGGAATTATGTGATCCTTACTAGCTGGAAGTAAGGGAGATGTGGCATGAAGTTATTTCTAGGAGTTGGACACATACCAAGTTTAGCTCAGTTCTGGGCATCTTTGAAATACCTATACAAACTTGTTCCTACATAGTAACTTGCAACTTTGAATGAGAATGTGCTTGCTTACAGCAACGTGCTATATGTTCTAAATGCCCGAATTGGGAATCTGTGTCAAAACTTTGTTAGGAATTATGTGATCCTTACTAGCTGGAAGTAAGGGAGATGGGGCATGATGTTTTTTCTAGGAGTTGGACACATACCAAGTTTAGCTCAGTTCTGGGCATCTTTGAAATTCCTATGCAAACTTGTTCCTACATAGTAACTTGCATCTTTGAATGAGAATGTGCTTGCCTACAGCAACGTGCTATATGTTCTGAATGCCCGAATTGGGAATCTGTGTCAAAACTTTGTTAGGAATTATGTGATCCTTACTAGCTGGAAGTAAGGGAGATGGGGCATGAAGTTATTTCCAGGAATTGGACACATACCAAGTTTAGCTCAGTTCTGGGCATCTTTGAAATACCTATACAAACTTGTTCCTACATAGTAACTGGCAACTTTGAATGAGAATGTGCTTGCTTACAGCAACGTGCTATATGTTCTGAATGCCCGAATTGGGAATCGGGGTCAAAATTTGTTAGGAATTATGTCATCCTTACTAGCTGGAAGTAAGGGAGTTGGGGTGAAGGTATTTCTAGGAGTTGGACACATACCAAGTTTAGCACAGTTCTGGGCATCTTTGAAATACCTATACAAACTTGTTCCTACATAGTAACTTGCAACTTTGAATGAGAATGTGCTTGCTTACAGCAACGTGCTATATGTTCTGAATGCCCGAATTTGGAATCTTTGTCAAAACTTTGTTAGGAATTATGTGATCCTTACTAGCTGGAAGTAAGGGAGTTGGGGCATGAAGATATGTCTAGGAGTTGGACAAATACCAAGTTTAGCTCAGTTCTGGGCATCTTTGAAATACCTATACAAACTTGTTCCTACATAGTAACTTGCAACTTTGAATGAGAATGTGCTTGCTTACAGCAACGTGCTATATGTTCTGAATGCCCGAATTGGGAATCTGTGTCAAAACTTTGTTAGAAATTATGTGATCCTCACTAGATGGAAGTAAGGGAGATGGGGAATGAAGTTATTTCTTGGAGTTGGATACATACTAAGTTTAGCTCAGTTCTGGGCATCTTAGAAATACCTATACAAACTTGTTCCTACATAGTAACTTGCATCTTTGAATGAGAATGTGCTTGCTTACAGCAACGTGCTACATGTTCTGAATGCCCGAATTGGGAAACTGTGTCAAAACTTTGTTAGGAATTATGTGATCCTTACTAGCTGGAAGTAAGGGATATGGGGCATGAAGTTATTTCTAGGAGTTGAAAACATACCAAGTTTAGCTCAGTACTGGGCATCTTTGAAAGTCCTAATCAAACTTGTTCCTACATAGTAACTTGCAACTTTGAATGAGAATGTGCTTGCTTACAGCAACGTGCTATATGTTCTGAATGCCCGAATTGGGAATCTGTGTCAAAACTTTGTTAGGAATTATGTGATCCTTACTAGCTGGAAGTAAGGGAGTTGGGGCATGAAGATATTTCTAGGAGTTGGACAAATACCAAGTTTAGCTCAGTTCTGGGCATCTTTGAAATACCTATACAAACTTTTCCTACATAGTAACTTGCAACTTTGAAAGAGAATGTGCTTGCTTACAGCAACGTGCTATATGTTCTGAATGCCCGAATTGGGAATCTGTGTCAAATATTTGTTAGAAATTATGTGATCCTTACTAGATGGACGTAAGGGAGATGGGGCATGAAGTTATTTCTAGGAGTTGGAGACATACCAAGTTTAGTTCAGTTCTGGGCATCTTTGAAATACCTATACAAACTTGTTCCTACATAGTAACTTGCATCTTTGAATGAGAATGTGCTTGCTTACAGCAACGTGATACATGTACTGAATGCCCGAATTGGGATTCTGTGTCAAAAATTTGTTAGGAATTATGTGATCCTTGCTAGCTGGAAGTAAGGAATATGGGGCATGAAGTTATTTCTAGGAGTTGAAAACATACCAAATTTAGCTCAGTACTGGGCATCGTTGAAAGTCCTAATCAAACTTGTTCCTACATAGTAACTTGCAACTTTGAATGAGAATGTGCTTGCTTACAGCAACGTGCTATATGTTCTGAATGCCCGAATTGGGAATCTGTGTCAATACTTTGTTAGGAATTATGTGATCCTTACTAGCTGGAAGTAAGGGAGTTGGGGCATGAAGGTATTTCTAGGAGTTGGACACATACCAAGTTTAGCTCAGTTCTGGGCATCTTTGATTCCTATACAAACTTGTTCCTACATAGTAACTTGCATCTTTGAATGAGAATGTGCTTGCCTACAGCAACGTGCTATATGTTCTGAATGCCCGAATTGGGAATCTGTGTCAAAACTTTGTTAGGAATTATGTGATCCTTACTAGCTGGAAGTCAGGGAGATGGGGCATGAAGTTATTTCTAGGAATTGGACACATACCAAGATTAGCTCAGTTCTGGGCATCTTTGAAATACCTATACAAACTTGTTCCTACATAGTAACTGGCAACTTTGAATGAGAATGTGCTTGCTTACAGCAACGTGCTATATGTTCTGAATGCCCGAATTGGGAATCTGTGTCAAAATTTGTTAGGAATTATGTGATCCTTACTAGCTGGAAGTAAGGGAGTTGGGGCATGAAGGTATTTCTAGGAGTTGGACACATACCAAGTTTAGCACAGTTCTGGGCATCTTTGAAATACCTATACAAACTTGTTCCTACATAGTTACTTGCAACTTTGAATGAGAATGTGCTTGCTTACAGCAACGTGCTATATGTTCTCAATGCCCGAATTTGGAATCTTTGTCAAAACATTGTTAGGAATTATGTGATCCTTACTAGCTTGAAGTAAGGGAGTTGGTGCATGAAGATATTTCTATGATTTGGACAAAAACCAAGTTTAGCTCAGTTCTGGGCATCTTTGAAATACCTATACAAACTTGTTCCTACATAGTAACTTGCATCTTTGAATGAGAATGTGCTTGCTTACAGCAACGTGCTACATGTTCTGAATGCCCGAATTGGGAATCGTTGTCAAAACTTTGTTAGGAATTATGTGATCCTTACTAGCTGGAAGTAAGGGATATGGGGCATGAAGTTATTTATAGGAGTTGAAAACATACCAAGTTTTGCTCAGTACTGGGCATCTTTGAAAGTCCTAATCAAACTTGTACCTACATAGTAACTTGCAACTTTGAATGAGAATGTGCTTGCTTACAGCAACGTGCTATATGTTCTGAATGCCCGAATTGGGAATCTGTGTCAAAACTTTGTTAGGAATTATGTGATCCTTACTAGCTGGAATTAAGGGAGTTGTGGCATGAAGGTATTTCTAGGAGTTGGACACATACCAAGTTTAGCTCAGTTCTGGGCATCTTTGAAATACCTATACAAACTTGTTCTTACATAGTAACTTGCAACTTTGAATGAGAATGTGATTGCTTACAGCAACGTGCTATATGTTCTAAATGCCCGAATTGGGAATCTGTGTCAAAACTTTGTTAGGAATTATGTGATCCTTACTAGCTGGAAGTAAGGGAGATGGGGCCTGAAGTTATTTCTACGAGTTGGAGACATACCAAGTTTAGCTCAGTTCTGGGCATCTTTGAAATACCTATACAAACTTGTTCCTACATAGTAACTTGCAACTTTGAATGAGAATGTGCTTGCCTACAGCAACGTGCTATATGTTCTGAATGCCCGAATTGGGAATGTGTGTCAAAACTTTGTTAGGAATTATGTGATCCTTACTAGCTGGAAGTAAGGGAGATGGGGCATGAAGTTATTTCTAGGAATTGGACACATACCAAGCTTAGCTCAGTTCTGGGCATCTTTGAAATACCTATACAAACTTGTTCCTACATAGTAACTTGCTACTTGGAATGAGAATGTGCTTGCTTACAGCAACGTGCTATAGGTTCTGAATGCCCGAATTGGGAATCTGTGTCAAAATTGGTTAGGAATTATGTGATCATTACTAGCTGGAAGTAAGGGAGTTGGGGCATGAAGTTATTTCTAGGAGTTGGACACATACCAAGTTTAACTCAGTTCTGGGCATCTTTGAAATACCTATAAAAACTTGTTCCTACATAGTAACTTGCAACTTTGAATGAGAATGTGCTTGCTTACAGCAACGTGCTATATGTTCTGAATGCCCGAATTGGGAATCTGTGTCAAAACTTTGTTAGGAATTATGTGATCCTTACTAGCTGGATGTAAGGGAGATGGGGCATGAAGCTATTTCTAGGAGTTGGAGACATACAACGTTTAGCTCAGTTCTGGGCATCTTTGAAATACCTATACAAACTTGTTCCTACATAGTAACTTGCAACTTTGAATGAGAATGTGCTTGCTTACAGCAACGTGCTATATGTTCTGAATGCCCGAATAGGGAATCTGTGTCAAAACTTTGTTAGGAATTATGTCATCCTTACTAGATGGAAGTAAGGGAGATGGAGCATGAAGTTATTTCTAGGAGTTGGACACATACAACGTTTAGCTCAGTTCTGGGCATCTTTGAAATACCTATACAAACTTGTTCCTACATAGTAACTTGCAACTTTGAATGAGAATGTGCTTGCTTACAGCAACGTGCTATATGTTCTGAATGCCCGGATTGGGAATCTGTGTCAAAACTTTGTTAGGAATTATGTGATCCTTACTAGCTGGAAGTAAGGGAGTTGGGGCATGAAGGTATTTCTAGGAGTTGGAGACATAAAACGTTTAGCTCAGTTCTGGGCATCTTTGAAATACCTATACAAACTTGTTCCTACATAGTAACTTGCAACTTTGAATGAGAATGTGCTTGCTTGCAGGAACGTGCTATATGTTCTGAATGCCCGAATTGGGAATCGGGGTCAAAATTTGTTAGGAATTATGTCATCCTTACTAGCTGGAAGTAAGGGAGTTGGGGCATGAAGGTATTTCTAGGAGTTGGACACATACCAAGTTTAGCACAGTTCTGGGCATCCTTGAAATACCTATACAAACTTGTTCCTACATAGTAACTTGCAACTTTGAATGAGAATGTGCTTGCTTACAGCAACGTGCTATATGTTCCGAATGCCCGAATTTGGAATCTTTGTCAAAACTTTGTTTGGAATTATGTGATCCTTACTAGCTGGAAGTAAGGGAGTTGGGGCATGAAGATATTTCTAGGAGTTGGACAAATACCAAGTTTAGCTCAGTTCTGGGCATCTTTGAAATACCTATACAAACTTGTTCCTACATAGTAACTTGCAACTTTGAATGAGAATGTGCTTGCTTACAGCAACGTGCTATATGTTCTGAATGCCCGAATTGGGAATCTGTGTCAATACTTTGTTAGAAATTATGTGATCCTCACTAGATGGAAGTAAGGGAGATGGGGAATGAAGTTATTTCTTGGAGTTGGATACATACTAAGTTTAGCTCAGTTCTGGGCATCTTTGAAATACCTATACAAACTTGTTCCTACATAGTAACTTGCATCTTTGAATGAGAATGTGCTTGCTTACAGCAACGTGCTACATGTTCTGAATGCCCGAATTGGGAAACTGTGTCAAAACTTTGTTAGGAATTATGTGATCCTTACTAGCTGGAAGTAAGGGATATGGGGCATGAAGTTATTTCTAGGAGTTGAAAACATACCAAGTTTAGCTCAGTACTGGGCATCTTTGAAAGTCCTAATCAAACTTGTTCCTACATAGTAACTTGCAACTTTGAATGAGAATGTGCTTGCTTACAGCAACGTGCTATATGTTCTGAATGCCCGAATTGGGAATCTGTGTCAAAACTTTGTTAGGAATTATGTGATCCTTACTAGCTGGAAGTAAGGGAGTTGGGGCATGAAGATATTTCTAGGAGTTGGACAAATACCAAGTTTAGCTCAGTTCTGGACATCTTTGAAATACCTAGACAAACTTTTCCTACATAGTAACTTGCATCTTTGAATGAGAATGTGCTTGCATACAGCAACGTGCTATATGTTCTGAATGCCCGAATTGGGAATCTGTGTCAAAACTTTGTTAGGAATTATGTGATCCTGACTAGCTGGAAGTAAGGGAGTTGGGGCATGAAGTTATTTCTAGGAGTTGGACACATACCAAGTTTAGCTCAGTTCTGGGCATCTTTGAAATACCTATACAAACTTGTTCCTACATAGTAACTTGCAACTTTGAATGAGAATGTGCTTGCTTACAGCAACGTGCTATATGTTCTGAATGCCCCAATTGGGAATCTGAGTCAAAACTTTGTTAGGAATTATGTGATCCTTACGGGCTGGAAGTAAGGGAGTTGGGGCATGAAGTTATTTCTAGGAGTTGGACACATACAATGTTTAGCTCAGTTCTGGGCATCTTTGAAATACCTATACAAACTTGTTCCTACATAGTAACTTGCAACTTTGAATGAGAATGTGCTTGCTTACAGCAACGTGCTATATGTTCTGAATGCCCGAATTTGGAATCTCTGTCAAAACATTGTTAGGAATTATGTGATCCTTACTAGCTGGAATTAAGGGAGATGGGGCATGAAGTTATTTCTAGGAGTTGGAGACATACAACGTTTAGCTCAGTTCTGGGCATCTTTGAAATACCTATACAAACTTGTTCCTACATAGTAACTTGCAACTTTGAATGAGAATGTGCTTGCTTACAGCAACGTGCTATATGTTCTGAATGCCCGAATTGGGAATCTGTGTCAAAATTTGTTAGGAATTATGTGATCCTTACTAGCTGGAAGTAAGGGAGTTGGGGCATGAAGTTATTTCTAGAGGTAGGACACATACCAAGTTTAGCTCAGTTCTGGGCATCTTTGAAATACCTATACAAACTTGTTCCTACATAGTAACTTGCAACTTTGAATGAGAATGTGCTTGCTTACAGCAACGTGCTATATGTTCTGAATGCCCGAATTAGGAATCTGTGTCAAACTTTGTTAGGAATTATGTGATCCTTACTAGCTGAAAGTAAGGGAGTTGGGGCATGAAGGTATTTTTAGGAGTTGGACACATACCAAGTTTAGCTCAGTTCTGGGCATCTTTGAAATACCTATACAAACTTGTTCCTACATAGTAACTTGCAACTTTGAATGAGAATGTGCTTGCTTACAGCAACGTGCTATATGTTCTGAATGCCCGAATTGGGAATCTGTGTCAATACTTTGTTAGGAATTATGTGTTCCTTACTAGCTGGAAGTAAGGGAGTTGGGGCATGAAGTTATTTCTAGAGGTAGGACACATACCAAGTTTAGCTCAGTTCTGGGCATCTTTGAAATACCTATACAAACCTGTTCCTACATAGTAACTTGCAACTTTGAATGAGAATGTGCTTGCTTACAGCAACGTGCTATATGTTCTTAATGCCCGAATTGGGAATCTGTGTCAAAATTTGTTAGGAATTATGTGATCCTTACTAGCTGGAAGTAAGGGAGTTGGGGCATGAAGATTTTCTAGAGGTAGGACACATACCAAGTTTAGCTCAGTTCTGGGCATCTTTGAAATACCTATACAAAATTGTTCCTACATTGTAACTTGCAACTTTGAATGAGAATGTGCTTGCTTACAGCAACATGCTATATGTTCTGAATGCCCGAATTGGGAATCTGTGTCAAAACTTTGTTAGGAATTATGTGATCCTTACTAGATGGAAGTAAGGGAGATGGGGCATGAAGTTATTTCTAGGAGTTGGAGACATACAACGTTTAGCTCAGTTCTGGGCATCTTTGAAATACCTATACAAACTTGTTCCTACATAGTAACTTGCAACTTTGAATGAGAATGTGCTTGCTTACAGCAACGTGCTATATGTTCTGAATGCCCGAATAGGGAATCTGTGTCAAAACTTTGTTAGGAATTATGTGATCCTTACTAGCTGGAAGTAAGGTAGTTGGGGCATGAAGGTATTTCTAGGAGTTGGACACATACCAAGTTTAGCACAGTTCTGGGCATCTTTGAAATACCTATACAAACTTGTTCCTACATATTAACTTGCTACTTGGAATGAGAATGTGCTTGCTTACAGCAACGTGCTATATGTTCTGAATGCCCGAATAGGGAATCTGTGTCAAAACTTTGTTAGGAAATATGTGATCCTTACTAGCTGGAAGTAAGGGAGTTGGGGCATGAAGGTATTTCTAGGAGTTGGACACATACCAAGTTTAGCACAGTTCGGGGCATCTTTGAAATACCTATACAAACTTGTTCCTACATAGTAACTTGCAACTTTGAATGAGAATGTGCTTGCTTACAGCAACGTGCTATATGTTCTGAATGCCCGAATTGGGAATCTGTGTCAAAACTTTGTTAGGAATTATGTGATCCTTACTTGATGGAAGTAAGGGAGATGGGTCATGAAGTTATTTCTAGGAGTTGAAGACATACGACGTTTAGCTCAGTTCTGGGCATCTTTGAAATACCTATACAAATTTGTTCCTACATAGTAACTTGCAACTTTGAATGAGAATGTGCTTGCTTACAGCAACGTGCTATATGTTCTGAATGCCCGAATTGGGAATCTGAGTCAAAACTTTGTTAAGAATTATGTGATCCTTACTAGCTGGAAGTAAGGGAGATGGGGCATGAAGTTATTTCTAGTAGTTGGACACATACCAAGTTTAGCTCAGTTCTGGGCATCTTTGAAATACCTATACAAACTTGTTCCTACATAGTAACTTGCAACTTTGAATGAGAATGTGCTTGCTTACAGCAACGTGCTATATGTTCTGAATGCCCGAATAGGGAATCTGTGTCAAAACTTTGTTAGGAATTATGTGATCCTTACTAGCTGGAAGTAAGGGAGTTGGGGCATGAAGGTATTTCTAGGAGTTGGAGACATACAACGTTTAGCTCAGTTCTGGGCATCTTTGAAATACCTATACAAACTTGTTCCTACATAGTAACTTTCAACTTTGAATGAGAATGTGCTTGCTTACAGCAACGTGCTATATGTTCTGAATGCCCGAATTGGGAATCTGTGTCAAACTTTGTTAGGAATTATGTGATCCTTACTAGCTGGAAGTAAGGGAGTTGGGGCATGAAGGTATTTCTAGGAGTTGGACACATACCAAGTTTAGCTCAGTTCTGGGCATCTTTGAAATACCTATACAAACTTGTTCCTACATAGTAACTTGCATCTTTGAATGAGAATGTGCTTGCTTACAGCAACGTGCTATATGTTCTGAATGCCCGAATAGGGAATCTGTGTCAAAACTTTGTTAGGAATTATGTGATCCTTACTAGCTGGAAGTAAAAGAGTTGGGTCATGAAGTTATTTCTAGGAGTTGGACACATACCAAGTTTAGCTCAGTTCTGGGCATCTTTGAAATACCTATACAAACTTGTTCCTACATAGTAACTTGCAACTTTGAATGAGAATGTGCTTGCTTACAGCAACGTGCTATATGTTCTGAATGCCCGAATTGGGAATCTGAGTCAAAACTTTGTTAGGAATTATGTGATCCTTACGGGCTGGAAGTAAGGGAGATGGGGCATGAAGTTATTTCTAGGAGTTGGACACATACCAAGTTTAGCTCAGTTCTGGGCATCTTTGAAATACCTATACAAACTTGTTCCTACATATTAACTTGCAAATTTGAATGAGAATGTGCTTGCTTACAGCAACGTGCTATATGTTCTGAATGCCCGAATTGGGAATCTGTGTCAAACTTTGTTAGAAATTATGTGATCCTTACTAGCTGGAAGTAAGGGAGTTGGGGCATGAAGTTATTTCTAGGAGTTGGAGACATACAACGTTTAGCTCAGTTCTTTGTATCTTTGAAATACCTATACAAACTTGTTCCTACATATTAATTGGCAATTTTGAATGAGAATGTGCTTGCTTACAGCAACGTGCTATATGTTCTGAATGAACAAATCGGGAATCTGAGTCAAAACTTTGTTAGGAATTATGTGATCCTTACGGGCTGGAAGTAAGGGAGTTGGGGCATGAAGTTATTTCTAGTAGTTGGACACATACCAAGTTTAGCTCAGTTCTAGGCATCTTTGAAATACCTATACAAACTTGTTCTTACATAGTAACTTGCAACTTTGAATGAGAATGTGCTTGCTTACAGCAACGTGCTATATGTTCTGAATGCCCGAATTTGGAATCTCTGTCAAAACATTGTTAGGAATTATGTGAACCTTACTAGCTGGAATTAAGGAAGATGGGGCATGAAGTTAATTCTAGGAGTTGGAGACATACAACGCTTAGCTCAGTTCTGGGCATCTTTGAAATACCTATACAAACTTGTTCCTACATAGTAACTTGCAACTTTGAATGAGAATGTGCTTGCTTACAGCAACGTGCTATATGTTCTGAATGCCCGAATTGGGAATCTGTGTCAAAATTTGTTAGGAATTATGTGATCCTTACTAGCTGGAAGTAAGGGAGTTGGGGTATGAAGATATTTCTAGAGGTAGGACACATACCAAGTTTAGCTCAGTTCTGGGCATCTTTGAAATACCTATACAAACTTGTTCCTACATAGTAACTTGCAACTTTGAATGAGAATGTGCTTGCTTACAGCAACGTGCTATATGTTCTGAATGCCCGAATTGGGAATCTGTGTCAAAATTTGTTAGGAATTATGTGATCCTTACTAGCTGGAAGTAAGGGAGTTGGGGCATGAAGTTATTTCTAGAGGTAGGACACATACCAAGTTTAGCTCAGTTCTGGGCATCTTTGAAATACCTATACAAACTTGTTCCTACATTGTAACTTGCAACTTTGAATGAGAATGTGCTTGCTTACAGCAACGTGCTATATGTTCTGAATGCCCGAATTGGGAATCTGTGTCAAAACTTTGTTAGGAATTATGTGATCCTTACTAGATGGAAGTAAAGGAGATGGGGCATGAAGTTATTTCTAGGAGTTGGAGACATACAACGTTTAGCTCAGTTCTGGGCATCTTTGAAATACCTATACAAACTTGTTCCTACATAGTAACTTGCAACTTTGAATGAGAATGTGCTTGCTTAGGGCAACGTGCTATATGTTCTGAATGCCCGAATTGGGAATCTGAGTCAAAACTTTGTTAAGAATTATGTGATCCTTACTAGCTGGAAGTAAGGGAGATGGGGCATGAAGTTATTTCTAGGAGTTGGAGACATACCAAGTTTAGCTCAGTTCTGGGCATCTTTGAAATACCTATACAAACTTGTTCCTACATAGTAACTTGCAACTTTGAATGAGAATGTGCTTGCTTGCAGCAACGTGCTATATGTTCTGAATGCCCGAATTGGGAATCTGTGTCAAAACTTTGTTAGGAATTATGTGATCCTTACTAGCTGGAAGTAAGGGAGTTGGGGCATGAAGTTATTTCTAGAGGTAGGACACATACCAAGTTTAGCTCATTTCTGGGCATCTTTGAAATACCTATACAAACTTGTTCCTACATTGTAACTTGCAACTTTGAATGAGAATGTGCTTGCTTACAGCAACGTGCTATATGTTCTGAATGCCCGAATTGGGAATCTGTGTCAAAACTTTGTTAGGAATTATGTGATCCTTACTAGATGGAAGTAAAGGAGATGGGGCATGAAGTTATTTCTAGGAGTTGGAGACATACAACGTTTAGCTCAGTTCTGGGCATCTTTGAAATACCTATACAAACTTGTTCCTACATAGTAACTTGCAACTTTGAATGAGAATGTGCTTGCTTACAGCAACGTGCTATATGTTCTGAATGCCCGAATTGGGAATCTGTGTCAAACTTTGTTAGGAATTATGTGATCCTTACTAGCTGGAAGTAAGGGAGTTGGGGCATGAAGGTATTTCTAGGAGTTGGACACATAGCAAGTTTAGCACAGTTCTGGGCATCTTTGAAATACCTATACAAACTTGTTCCTACATAGTAACTTGCTACTTGGAATGAGAATGTGCTTGCTTAAAGCAACGTGCTATATGTTCTGAATGCCCGAATTGGGAATCTGTGTCAAAACTTTGTTAGGAATTATGTGATCCTTACTAGATGGAAGTAAGGGAGATGGGGCATGAAGTTATTTCTAGGAGTTGGAGACATACAACGTTTAGCTCAGTTCTGGGCATCTTTGAAATACCTATACAAACTTGTTCCTACATAGTAACTTGCAACTTTGAATGAGAATGTGCTTGCTTAGGGCAACGTGCTATATGTTCTGAATGCCCGAATTGGGAATCTGAGTCAAAACTTTGTTAAGAATTATGTGATCCTTACTAGCTGGAAGTAAGGGAGATGGGGCATGAAGTTATTTCTAGGAGTTGGAGACATACCAAGTTTAGCTCAGTTCTGGGCATCTTTGAAATACCTATACAAACTTGTTCCTACATAGTAACTTGCAACTTTGAATGAGAATGTGCTTGCTTGCAGCAACGTGCTATATGTTCTGAATGCCCGAATTGGGAATCTGTGTCAAAACTTTGTTAGGAATTATGTGATCCTTACTAGCTGGAAGTAAGGGAGTTGGGGCATGAAGTTATTTCTAGGAGTTGGAGACATACCAAGTTTAGCTCAGTTTTGGGCATCTTTGAAATACCTATACAAACTTGTTCCTACATAATAACTTGCATCTTTGAATGAGAATGTGCTTGCTTACAGCAACGTGCTATATGTTCTGAATGCCCGAATTAGGAATCTGTGTCAAAACTTTGTTAGGAATTATGTGATCCTGACTAGCTGGAAGTAAGGGAGATGGGGCATGAAGTTATTTCTAGGAGTTGGACACATACCAAGTTTAGCTCAGTTCTGGGCATCTTTGAAATACCTATACAAACTTGTTCCTACATAGTAACTTGCAACATGAATGAGAATGTGCTTGCTTGCAGCAACGTGCTATATGTTCTGAATGCCCGAATTGGGAATCTGTGTCAAAACTTTGTTAGGAATTATGTGATCCTTACTAGCTGGAAGTAAGGGAGATGGGGCATGAAGTTATTTCTAGGAGTTGGAGACATACAACGTTTAGCTCAGTTCTGGGCATCTTTGAAATACCTATATAAACTTGTTCCTACATAGTAACTTGCTACTTGGAATGAGAAGGTGCTTGTTTACAGCAACGTGCTATATGTTCTGAATGCCCGAATGGGGAATCTGTGTCAAAATTTTGTTAGGAATTATGTGATCCTTACTAGATGGAAGTAAAAGAGTTGGGGCATGAAGTTATTTCTAGAGGTAGGACACATACCAAGTTTAGCTCAGTTCTGGGCATCTTTGAAATACCTATACAAACTTGTTCCTACATAGTAACTTGCAACTTTGAATGAGAATGTGCTTGCTTACAGCAACGTGCTATATGTTCTGAATGCCCGAATTGGGAATCTGAGTCAAAACTTTGTTAAGAATTATGTGATCCTTACTAGCTGGAAGTAAGGGAGATGGGGCATGAAGTTATTTCTAGTAGTTGGAGACATACCAAGTTTAGCTCAGTTCTGGGCATATTTGAAATACCTATACAAACCTGTTCCTACATAGTAACTTGCAACTTTGAATGAGAATGTGCTTGCTTGCAGCAACGTGCTATATGTTCTGAATGCCCGAATTGGGAATCTGTGTCAAAACTTTGTTAGGAATTATGTGATCCTTACTAGCTGGAAGTAAGGGAGATGGGGCATGAAGTTATTTCTAGGAGTTGGAGACATACCAAGTTTAGCTCAGTTCTGGGCATCTTTGAAATACCTATACAAACTTGTTCCTACATAGTAACTTGCAACTTTGAATGAGAATGTGCTTGCTTACAGCAACGTGCTATATTTTCTGAATGCCCGAATTGGAAATCTGTGTCAAACTTTGTTAGGAATTATGTGATCCTTACTAGCTGGAAGTAAGGGAGTTGGGGCATGAAGGTATTTCTAGGAGTTGGACACATACCAAGTTTAGCACAGTTCTGGGCATCTTTGAAATACCTATACAAACTTGTTCCTACATAGTAACTTGCTACTTGGAATGAGAATGTGCTTGCTTAAAGCAACGTGCTATATGTTCTGAAACCCCGAATTGGGAATCTGTGTCAAAACTTTGTTAGGAATTATGTGATCCTTACTAGATGGAAGTAAGGGAGATGGGGCATGAAGTTATTTCTAGAAGTTGGAGACATACAACGTTTAGCTCAGTTCTGGGCATCTTTGAAATACCTATACAAACTTGTTCCTACATAGTAACTTGCAACTTTGAATGAGAATGTGCTTGCTTAGGGCAACGTGCTATATGTTCTGAATGCCCGAATTGGGAATCTGAGTCAAAACTTTGTTAAGAATTATGTGATCCTTACTAGCTGGAAGTAAGGGAGATGGGGCATGAAGTTATTTCTAGGAGTTGGACACATACCAAGTTTAACTCAGTTCTGGGCATCTTTGAAATACCTATACAAACTTGTTCCTACATAGTAACTTGCAACTTTGAATGAGAATGTGCTTGCTTACAGCAACGTGCTATATGTTCTGAATGCCCGAATTGGGAATCTGTGTCAAATCTTTGTTAGGAATTATGTGATCCTTACTAGCTGGAAGTAAGGGAGATGGGGCATGAAGTTATTTCTAGGAGTTGGAGACATACAACGTTTTGCTCAGTTCTGGGCATCTTTGAAATACCTATACAAACTTGTTCCTACATAGTAACTTGCAACTTTGAATGAGAATGTGCTTGCTTGCAGCAACGTGCTATATGTTCTGAATGCCCGAATTGGGAATCTGTGTCAAAACTTTGTTAGGAATTATGTGATCCTTACTAGCTGGAAGTAAGGGAGTTGCGGCATGAAGTTATTTCTAGGAGTTGGAGACATACCAAGTTTAGCTCAGTTTTGGGCATCTTTGAAATACCTATACAAACTTGTTCCTACATAATAACTTGCATCTTTGAATGAGAATGTGCTTGCTTACAGCAACGTGCTATATGTTCTGAATGCCCGAATTGGGAATCTGTGTCAAAACTTTGTTAGGATTATGTGATCCTTACTAGCTGGAAGTAAGGGAGATGGGGCATGAAGTTATTTCTAGGAGTTGGACACATACCAAGTTTAGCTCAGTTCTGGGCATCTTTGAAATACCTATACAAACTTGTTCCTACATAGTAACTTGCAACTTGAATGAGAATGTGCTTGCTTGCAGCAACGTGCTATATGTTCTGAATGCCCGAATTGGGAATCTGTGTCAAAACTTTGTTAGGAATTATGTGATCCTTACTAGCTGGAAGTAAGGGAGATGGGGCATGAAGTTTTTTCCAGGAGTTGGAGACATACCAAGTTTAGCACAGTTCTGGGCATCTTTGAAATACCTATACAAACTTGTTCCTACATAGTAACTTGCAACTTGGAATGAGAATGTGCTTGCTTACAGCAACGTGCTATATGTTCTGAATGCCAGAATTGGGAATCTGAGTCAAAACTTTGTTAGGAATTATGTGATCCTTACTAGCTGGAAGTAACGGAGTTGGGGCATGAAGTTATTTCTAGGAGTTGGACACATACCAAGTTTAGCTCAGTTCTGGGCATCTTTGAAATACCTATACAAACTTGTTCCTACATAGTAACTTGCAACTTTGAATGAGAATGTGCTTGCTTACAGCAACGTGCTATATGTTCTGAATGCCCGAATTGGGAATCTGTGTCAAAACTTTGTTAGGAATTATGTGATCCTTACTAGATGGAAGTAAGGGAGATGGGGCATGAAGTTATTTCTAGGTGTTGGAGACATACAACGTTTAGCTCAGTTCTGGGCATCTTTGAAATACCTATACAAACTTGTTCCTACATAGTAACTTGCAACTTTGAATGAGAATGTGCTTGCTTACAGCAACGTGCTATATGTTCTGAAAGCCCGAATTGGGAATCTGTGTCAAAAATTTTGTTAGGAATTATGTGATCCTTACTAGATGGAAGTAAGAGAGTTGGGGCATGAAGTTATTTCTAGAGGTAGGACACATACCAAGTTTAGCTCAGTTCTGGGCATCTTTGAAATACCTATACAATTTTGTTCCTACATAGTAACTTGCAACTTTGAATGAGAATGTGCTTGCTTACAGCAACGTGCTATATGTTCTGAATGTTCGAATTGGGAATCTGTGTCAAAACTTTGTTAGGAATTATGTGATCCTTACTAGATGGAAGTAAGGGAGATGGGGCATGAAGTTATTTCTAGGTGTTGGAGACATACAACGTTTAGCTCAGTTCTGGGCATCTTTGAAATAGCTATACAAACTTGTTCCTACATAGTAACTTGCAACTTTGAATGAGAATGTGCTTGCTTGCAGCAACGTGCTATATGTTGTGAATGCCCGAATTGGGAATCTGTGTCAAACTTTGTTAGGAATTATGTGATCCTTACTAGCTGGAAGTAAGGGAGTTGGGGCATGAAGATATTTCTAGGAGTTGGACACATACCAAGTTTAGCTCAGTTCTGGGCATCTTTGAAATACCTATACAAACTTGTTCCTAGATAGTAACTTGCAACTTTGAATGAGAATGTGCTTGCTTACAGCAACGTGCTATATGTTCTGAATGCCCGAATTGGGAATCTGTGTCAAAATTTGTTAGGAATTATGTGATCCTTACTAGCTGGAAGTAAGGGAGTTGGGGCATGAAGTTATTTCTAGATGTAGGACACATACCAAGTTTAGCTCAGTTCTGGGCATCTTTGAAATACCTATACAAACTTGTTCCTACATAGTAACTTGCAACTTTGAATGAGAATGTGCTTGCTTACAGCAACGTGCTATATGTTCTGAATGCCCGAATTGGGAATCTGTGTCAAAACTTTGTTAGGAATTATGTGATCCTTACTAGCTGGAAGTAAGGGAGATGGGGCATGAAGTTATTTCTAGGAGTTGGAGACATACAACATTTAGCTCAGTTCTGGGCTTCTTTGAAATACCTATACAAACTTGTTCCTACATAGTAACTTGCAACTTTGAATGAGAATGTGCTTGCTTACAGCAACGTGCTATATGTTCTGAATGCCCGAATAGGGAATCTGTGTCAAAACTTTGTTAGGAATTATGTGATCCTTACTAGCTGGAAGTAAGGGAGTTGGGGCATGAAGGTATTTCTAGGAGTTGGAGACATACAACGTTTAGCTCAGTTCTGGGCATCTTTGAAATACCTATACAAACTTGTTCCTACATAGTAACTTGCAACTTTGAATGAGAATGTGCTTGCTTACAGCAACGTGCTATATGTTCTGAATGCCCGAATTGGGAATCTGTGTCAAACTTTGTTAGGAATTATGTGATCCTTACTAGCTGGAAGTAAGGGAGTTGGGGCATGAAGGTATTTCTAGGAGTTGGACACATACCAAGTTTAGCACAGTTCTGGGCATCTTTGAAATACCTATACAAACTTGTTCCTACATAGTAACTTGCTACTTGGAATGAGAATGTGCTTGCTTACAGCAACGTGCTATATGTTCTGTATGCCCGAATAGGGAATCTGTGTCAAAACTTTGTTAGGAAATATGTGATCCTTACTAGCTGGAAGTAAGGGAGTTGGGGCATGAAGGTATTTCTAGGAGTTGAACACATACCAAGTTTAGCACAGTTCGGGGCATCTTTGAAATACCTATACAAACTTGTTCCTACATAGTAACTTGCAACTTTGAATGAGAATGTGCTTGCTTACAGCAACGTGCTATATGTTCTGAATGCCCGAATTGGGAATCTGTGTCAAAACTTTGTTAGGAATTATGTGATCCTTACTTGATGAAAGTAATGGAGATGGGTCATGAAGTTATTTCTAGGAGTTGAAGACATACAACGTTTAGCTCAGTTCTGGGCATCTTTGAAATACCTATACAAATTTGTTCCTACATAGTAACTTGCAACTTTGAATGAGAATGTGCTTGCTTACAGCAACGTGCTATATGTTCTGAATGCCCGAATTGGGAATCTGAGTCAAAACTTTGTTAAGAATTATGTGATCCTTACTAGCTGGAAGTAAGGGAGATGGGGCATGAAGTTATTTCTAGTAGTTGGAGACATACCAAGTTTAGCTCAGTTCTGGGCATCTTTGAAATACCTATACAAACCTGTTCCTACATAGTAACTTGCAACTTTGAATGAGAATGTGCTTGCTTGCAGCAACGTGCTATATGTTCTGAATGCCCGAATTGGGAATCTGTGTCAAAACTTTGTTAGGAATTATGTGATCCTTACTAGCTGGAAGTAAGGGAGATGGGGCATGAAGTTATTTCTAGGAGTTGGAGATGTCGGGGGAGAGGGAGAATCTCCCTCTGCCCTTTCCCTTAAGGTTCTTCTGGCTGGCCAAATAATCAACAAGACAGGTTAGCAGGAGAAAATAATACCAAGTTTAATAACATGTATACATGGGAGAAAGCAGGGACACTGCGTTTCTCAACACAATAGCAGAAATTCTCATCTTAAATACCATCTTCTTCTAAAGACAAAGGAGGATGTTGGGGGTGGGGGGTGTCAGTTACAGGAGATTACCACTAAAGCACTGTAAACAAGGGTAAGGTTATTATGCAGATTTAAGACCTCACCTTCCACATTGATAAGTTTCTAGAAATGAGGTCATCCCCCGTCTTCCCAAGACAGAGAGGGAGATACCTTTACAAATGAAGATTTCCCTTATAAATGTAAATGTTTGTCTGGCAACTCCTCGCAGGGCCATCCAGAGAATGTGGCCAGAGAGACAGAATTTCTGATAAGATGGGCTTGTTGGTGCCTTTCCTATTGTAACATCTATTTTACATTATATTACAGCCATCAGATGGAAGATCTGTTCCAGGAAGGAGCCATCATGTCAAATTCTTTAGGCAGTTAGTGGGGGAGGTCAAATGTCCTTCAGAGAAAACAATCAAGGTAAAGAGATATATTTCAGTGTGGCCAAATTTTGGTCTCCCACAGTCCCGCCTTTGAAACTAAAAGTTTCACAGTCCTTTTGAAACTTAAAGAAGTTTCATAGTCCAGAAGCTGAGTTGGTAGATTGTTTCATCTCACTGAACACATTTCTTAGTCCTGATAATAGATCAGTTCAATTAAGTTCCTTTTGGAAGGTAGGTGGTGATGCAGGTGGGCTCTCAAGGTTACGCCTATATTGTGGAAGCAAGCAATCAAGTATTTAATAGAAGCATTTCTATAAAAGAAAAACAAGGTTAATGGTTAGAGTAAGTTGTAAAGCAGTTTTTGAGTTCAGAGGACAGCCAGTGAAGAAGAATTTTAGATGTCAGCGTCAAAGCATCTTTTGCAGTTTAAAATGTCTCGGATGGTGTCGGCAGGTCATCTCAAGTTTATATCAAGTCCATCAGCTTCAGTTTGTAAGGCTTCAGGAAAAAGGGCAGGTTCAGTTTT
This sequence comes from Diceros bicornis minor, assembly GCF_020826845.1. Lineage (NCBI taxonomy): Eukaryota > Metazoa > Chordata > Mammalia > Perissodactyla > Rhinocerotidae > Diceros > Diceros bicornis. Next base: position 2,362,543 of record NC_080752.1, on the reverse strand, counting down.
CAGTGATTTCAAATGAAAATGATGGAAAAAATCAAAAACGTTAGTTTGGATATCTGTAGCCAGATATTTCAGGAGACTAGAAGAAATCAGGATCCAGTCTAGTCAACAGATATAAAACAAAAACCTCAAAAGACAACAAAACTAGGATCTAATATCCACAAATGTATACTATAGTTTTTACTGAAATATAATTTTTCTCTCTAAAATCACCCTCATTTTTATTAAGATAGCCAAATTAAAACTAACTAGTTTGCAAAATAAGTCTAGATCCAATAGAGTTGGCCCAATTATTTACATAAGTACAGCAAGAATAGCAATTGATCACATAGGCTCTTTTAAATCTGCTTTGCTGGAACTTTTTATAAGGAATCTCACATTGAACTTTAAAGGTCTCTCGAGGCCAGGAAAGCCAAGCCAAGGATTTTATCATCAGACGTTGCCTGCAATACCTACAGATTTGGGTGAATTCCTCTCTTCTGAGGTTCCCCCAAAATATTTTGAGGTTCCTTGTACCTGCCAGATAAGTGACATTCTTTACTTATCCTGGTAAGTGCTGCTTGGAACATAAAGGTACCAGGCCAATATTTCCACGTGGCTTTATTCCATAAAGTCCAATCTTCATTCCTCAAAAGCTGTATGGTTATATTGCAAACATGATGTTCCAGTCACAACCTTGGTAACAGACCCAGTGTTTTCAATTGTGTCCTGTTATAAGGAGAATAGATTCTTATTGAACTTATGCAAATAACTATATTGCCATGAAAACAACAATATTTACTCACTAAGAGTTTCTAAATCCTGGAGGGATCAGATAGAGAGAAAAAGATAAATATTTCAATTTTACTTACAAAAAAATATCATTTACTAAATTGCTGTAAGTCATAGCTATCTCGGGAGAAAAGAGAAAAAGTTTTCCTTAAATCTGAAAAAACAAAACATTAAAAATTCAGCAATACTTCAAATGAAAAATCATAAAAATTATAAGCATCCTTATTAGTTTATTCAGTCCTGTGTAATCCATTCTTGATACCACTCTTTTTGTTAGTGGCTTTATGAAGTCATCAGTTTCTCCATCGGATTTCTGTAATATTTTACCAAGTTCAGTTTTATGATCAGAAAGTTTGTCAGAAACCTGTACTCCAGTGTAAATGTCAGAGTCCTTTCCATGAATTTTTCTGAAGTCGAAACATTTTGCAAAAGCATTAGAGCAAAGAAATAAGTCTGTAAACAACAAGACCTCAAAATGGCAATTGACAAGGAAATTTGGTTAATTTTGTGACATACAACACTTTAAAATAATAATAACCAGAATTATGACTGATAACCAGGACAGATCAGAATTTCAGTAATGTTATACAATTTTAAAACACCTATATCAATAACATTTGCCCACATAATAGCACCTAAGCAGGCTTATCATCACTTGTCTGACAATGTTTTCCATGTAATTGAACATATTGAATAAGCCTAATAAGTCTAGTATCTTTCCCCTTATAGGAAGAGAGCAAATTTCTTTGAGAAGTTCCAGGGCCCTTTGAAAATTCTCAAAGAAATAAAAGTTAAAAAAAGACTTTAAGATATGAATTTTGGGGGAGCTTGTCAAAAATATAAACAGTCAAAGCAAACATAGCATTAACAGTCCAAAAAGCCTTAATAGAGAGACCTCAGTCTTTTGAACGTAGGAAATTATTTTAACAGGTTTTTTTTTTTTCTGTCTTTTAGGTAGACTTATTCAAAGGGAAAGAAAAATCTTTTATAACCTCTTTATCAAGTTTAAGCAAATTATCGTTTTATGAGAAATTTCAATTTTGCACCAGCTTACTTCTGCTATTAAAACTCATTTACTAATTAAATTCATTTCAATCTTAGCCAACTTGACCATGCAAAAACTCCTTTTCCAGAATTCCTCTTCCACAAACCTTCTATAACTTTCTTTTTACATTCAGAATTTGTCCCATGTCTTTCTTTTCCCTTCTAGTACTTGAGGACAAATTTATCTTTCTTAATCAACCAAACAAAATATTTTCATTCTTTGTTCATTCTTTATATATCTTACTTTCCTTGTACACAGACATATTTTTCTTAATTTTTAATCACATATACTAATTAGAAATTTTAACCTTTAGAAACCTTAATTTGTGAGTAAAAACTAAGTAAACCATTATAAACTTTCTTTTACATTAGTATCTTGTGGCTTGGAAAATTTATAAACACTTTATAACTTCTAGAAACATGTTACTTTATAGTACAATCTTTTAATAAAACACGTTTACCAATAGACCCAAAATATCTTTTAGTTTTCCTGTAATGAAAAGCCAAAAGTAGATAAACGTAAGTTTAGCAATCAATGTCTAATATTTTATCTTATTTGGAAATGATGATACTCAGAGAATTTTTATCATAAAACTTAGCAAAACTCAAGTTTTAAGTCACCAAAAAGAGTTTGGAAGCTGTAACCAACATAACACATAATTATTGTTTAAAGTTCATCCAACATTCATCTTTATCACAACTATTTAGTTACTTATTCCCAATAATTATTTAGATTGCCTACAAGACTTCATAAGACTTGAGATAAAATTAGCCATCATTTAAATTACTATTTTTGTTAACCAGTTCTGTAATAGAAATAACATCGGTTTTTTTCCTACAAAATTTCATGTAAATTTCGTCACCTCTTATACCTTTAAACATAATTATCATTAAGATTTTTATCAATAGGTCTTGATCTTTTAATTTTGGACAAGAGAAGCATTCCCAGTCAGACATTTTAAAACATACTCAGGCAAAGTTGATGTAACCTCTTTGTATAAAATTAGCTCAAACATTCCAACCTTTATAATCTTATCAACACTTACACTTTTACATGTTCTCAATTTAATTGTAACCTGAGTCAAGGTCTTAAGACTAGTCAAATTTTTTCCTTCCTTTTTCTGGCCTTAATTCTTAGGTACCAATTAAGCAATTATGTGAGAGCTCTCAAAACATTTTTTTTTTCCCCCAATTTAGAAGTTTTTCCAATTCAAAGGATCCGTCGTCTGGCCATTGACGAGTAGGATCTTCATTTGTATATTTATTCCAATAGTGACTCGAACCAATAAGCCTTTTTAAGGAAAGACCCGGAGGTAACTTTCCACGCTTAGAATAAATCTACCATGGACGCAAGAGGCGTCCCTGGTGAGGGCGCAGATGATGTAGCCCCCATGATCCACAGAATTTACTCCCAAAGATATTCAGAAACAGTAAAGACCTTCGTTGCACAGGCGGTAAGGATAAAAGGGTGTCTCCAGTCTCCCACAATAGTGTGGGACGCCTCCAGTCACAGACCCGCTAATCTGTGACACTGGGCAGGCGATACTGGAATGGGATTTTTCCAGCACTAACAAGCAACGAAGGTAAAGACAACAAAAGCCCTTATGGACTGGGCCCTTTATGACAAACTCCCCTGAGAACTTGGCACAGCCGGACAAAGAGACAGTTCGGAACCCCAGTCTACTCGACTGGCCACCAAGGTGCACCCCGGTAAATGCACCTTCCGTATGGTGGAGACCAAGGAGAAGATTCTCACTGGTCACAAAGCCAAGTTTTCTCAGGACACAGAACAAGACAGAAGGAAAAACCTCATCCGGTTTTTTTCTTTGCACAATGACAGCTTTAGTCACGCCTTAGGTCTCTTGGAGCCAGAATAATACCTAGCGGGGGAGATGCCGCGGGGTCGGGCACTGTGTGCTTTACAGAGTACCTCGTCGTTGCACGGACATTTTCTTGCAGTTGGCGGGGGACCTGTGTCATCTGCCCCGTTCCGTGATCCAACTTATCCTGTCACGGGAGTCTTCTGAAAGTGGCGAGCGCCCTAATGGCTCTTAACTGCTCGACCCGCGCCCACTTAAATTTGCGGCCTTTTTGGCTTCTAAGATACCCTTGGCAATGACCTTCACTTCATGTGCATAATAACCCACAGCAAAGTTTGTAGACGCCAGTCTGGTGAGACCCGCAAACTCACCAGTCTGTGGGGCCAGCCCGGACAGCAGGCTTATAGGGCCTATGCCTGCGTCCTACCCTATGGTATTTACTTCCTATGACAAAAGACACAGACAAAAGAGAAAAACAGAGACTACCTCTGGGAGGAAAACGGATCAAGATCATAACCAAGAGTACTCTACCAAATTTAAACCAAGAGTCACTAAAAGCCCAAGAAACCAGTTTCCCAAATATTTTCTCCTGCCAATCTAAATTTAGAAAGAGAAAAAAATTCTCACCATTTCCTTCTGCCGGGCTCCGCAGATAGAGATTCCGGGAGGCTGACGTGGTAAGAAGTCTTACCTTTTGCCGGCTTTCGTCAGGCGTTCCCGTATCTCATCATCTGCAGTAGTCCAGGGAGAAGGCAGGTCTTCCAACCAGAGAAGGCAACATACCAGCCAGTGCTTCTCCTGGCTGGCTCGCCAAAACTGTCGGGGGAGAGGGAGAATCTCCCTCTGCCCTTTCCCTTAAGGTTCTTCTGGCTGGCCAAATAATCAACAAGACAGGTTAGCAGGAGAAAATAATACCAAGTTTAATAACATGTATACATGGGAGAAAGCAGGGACACTGCGTTTCTCAACACAATAGCAGAAATTCTCATCTTAAATACCATCTTCTTCTAAAGACAAAGGAGGATGTTGGGGGTGGGGGGTGTCAGTTACAGGAGATTACCACTAAAGCACTGTAAACAAGGGTAAGGTTATTATGCAGATTTAAGACCTCACCTTCCACATTGATAAGTTTCTAGAAATGAGGTCATCCCCCGTCTTCCCAAGACAGAGAGGGAGATACCTTTACAAATGGAGATTTCCCTTATAAATGTAAATGTTTGTCTGGCAACTCCTCGCAGGGCCATCCAGAGAATGTGGCCAGAGAGACAGAATTTCTGATAAGATGGGCTTGTTGGTGCCTTTCCTATTGTAACATCTATTTTACATTATATTACAGCCATCAGATGGAAGATCTGTTCCAGGAAGGAGCCATCATGTCAAATTCTTTAGGCAGTTAGTGGGGGAGGTCAAATGTCCTTCAGAGAAAACAATCAAGGTAAAGAGATATATTTCAGGGTGGCCAAATTTTGATCTCCCACAGAGACATACCAAGTTTAGCTCAGTTCTGGGCATCTTTGAAATACCTATACAAACTTGTTCCTACATAGTAACTTGCAACTTTGAATGAGAATGTGCTTGCTTACAGCAACGTGCTATATTTACTGAATGCCCGAATTGGGAATCTGAGTCAAAACTTTGTTAAGAATTATGTGATCCTTACTAGCTGGAAGTAAGGGAGATGGGGCATGAAGTTATTTCTAGGAGTTGGACACATACCAAGTTTAACTCAGTTCTGGGCATCTTTGAAATACCTATACAAACTTGTTCCTACATAGTAACTTGCAACTTTGAATGAGAATGTGCTTGCTTGCAGCAACGTGCTATATGTTCTGAATGCCCGAATTGGGAATCTGTGTCAAAACTTTGTTAGGAATTATGTGATCCTTACTAGCTGGAAGTAAGGGAGATGGGGCATGAAGTTATTTCTAGGAGTTGGAGACATACCAAGTTTAGCTCAGTTTTGGGCATCTTTGAAATACCTATACAAACTTGTTCCTACATAATAACTTGCATCTTTGAATGAGAATGTGCTTGCTTACAGGAACGTGCTATATGTTCTGAATGCCCGAATTGGGAATCTGTGTCAAAACTTTTTAGGAATTATGTGATCCTTACTAGCTGGAAGTAAGGGAGATGGGGCATGAAGTTATTTCTAGGAGTTGGACACATACCAAGTTTAGCTCAGTTCTGGGCATCTTTGAAATACCTATACAAACTTGTTCCTACATAGTAACTTGCAACTTGAATGAGAATGTGCTTGCTTGCAGCAACGTGCTATATGTTCTGAATGCCCGAATTGGGAATCTGTGTCAAAACTTTGTTAGGAATTATGTGATCCTTACTAGCTGGAAGTAAGGGAGATGGGGCATGAAGTTTTTTGCAGGAGTTGGAGACATACCAAGTTTAGCTCAGTTTTGGGCATCATTGAAATACCTATACAAACTTTTTCCTACATAGTAACTTGTAACTTTGAATGAGAATGTGCTTGCTTACAGCAACGTGCTATATGTTCTGAATGCCCGAATTGGGAATCTGTGTCAAAACTTTGTTAGGAATTATGTGATCCTTACTAGCTGGAAGTAAGGGAGATGGGGCATGAAGTTATTTCTAGGAGTTGGAGACATACAACGTTTAGCTCAGTTCTGGGCATCTTTGAAATACCTATATAAACTTGTTCCTACATAGTAACTTGCTACTTGGAATGAGAAGGTGCTTGTTTACAGCAACGTGCTATATGTTCTGAATGCCCGAATTGGGAATCTGTGTTAAAACTTTGTTAGGAATTATGTGATCCTTACTAGATGGAAGTAAAAGAGTTGGGGCATGAAGTTATTTCTAGAGGTAGGACACATACCAAGTTTAGCTCAGTTCTGGGCATCTTTGAAATACCTATACAAACTTGTTCCTACATAGTAACTTGCAACTTTGAATGAGAATGTGCTTGCTTGCAGCAGAGTGCTATATGTTCTGAATGCCCGAATTGGGAATCTGTGTCAAAACTTTGTTAGGAATTATGTGATCCTTACTAGCTGGAAGTAAGGGAGATGGGGCATGAAGTTATTTCTAGGAGTTGGACACGTACCAAGTTTAGCTCAGTTCTGGGCATCTTTGAAATACCTATACAAACTTGTTCCTACATAGTAACTTGCAACTTTGAATGAGAATGTGCTTGCTTACAGCAACGTGCTATATGTTCTGAATGCCCGAATTGGGAATCTGTGTCAAAACTTTGTTAGGAATTATGTGATCCTTACTAGCTGGAAGTAAGGGAGATGGGGCATGAAGTTATTTCTAGGAGTTGGAGACATACAACGTTTAGCTCAGTTCTGGGCATCTTTGAAATACCTATACAAACTTGTTCCTACATAGTAACTTGCAACTTTGAATGAGAATGTGCTTGCTTATAGCAACGTGCTATATGTTCTGAATGCCCGAATAGGGAATCTGTGTCAAAACTTTTTTAGGAAATATGTGATCCTTACTAGCTGGAAGTATGGGAGATGGGGCATGAAGTTATTTCTAGGAGTTTGAGACATACAATGTTTAGCTCAGTTCTGGGCATCTTTGAAATACCTATACAAACTTGTTCCTACATAGTAACTTCCAACTTTGAATGAGAATGTGCTTCCTTACAGCAACGTGCTATATGTTCTGAATGCCCGAATTGGGAATCTGTGTCAAAACTTTGTTAGGAATTATGTGATCCTTACTAGCTGGAAGTAAGGGAGATGGGGCATGAAGTTATTTCTAGGAGTTGGAGACATAACAAGTTTAGCTCAGTTCTGGGCATCTTTGAAAGTCCTATTCAAACTTGTTCCTACATAGTAACTTGCAACTTTGAATGAGAATGTGCTTGCTTACAGCAACCTGCTATATGCTCTGAATGCCCGAATTGAGAATCTGTGTCAAAACTTTGTTAGGAATTATGTGATCCTTACTAGCTGGAAGTAAGGGAGATGGGGCATGAAGTTATTTCTAGGAGTTGGACACATACCAAGTTTAGCTCAGTTCTGGGCATCTTTGAAATACCTATACAAACTTGTTCCTACATATTAACTTGCAACTTTGAATGAGAATGTGCTTGCTTAGAGCAACGTGCTATATGTTCTGAATGCCCGAATTGGGAATCTGTGTCAAAATTTGTTAGGAATTATGTGATCCTTACTAGCTGGAAGTAAGGGAGTTGGGGCATGAAGGTATTTCTAGGAGTTGGACACATACCAATTTTAGCACAGTCATGGGCATCTTTGAAAAACCTATAGAAACTTGTTCCTACATAGTAACTTGCAACTTTTAATGAGAATGTGCTTGCTTATAGCAACGTGCTATATGTTCTGAATGCCCGAATAGGGAATCTGTGTCAAAACTTTTTTAGGAAATATGTGATCCTTACTAGCTGGAAGTATGGGAGATGGGGCGTGAAGTTATTTCTAGGAGTTGGAGACATACAACGTTTAGCTCAGTTCTGGGCATCTTTGAAATACCTATACAAACTTGTTCCTACATAGTAACTTGCAACTTTGAATGAGAATGTGCTTGCTTACAGCAACGTGCTATATGTTGTGAATGCCCGAATTGGGAATCTGTGTCAAAACTTTGTTAGGAATTATGTGATCCTTACTAGCTGGAAGTAAGGGAGATGGGGCATGAAGTTATTTCTAGGAGTTGGACACATACCAAGTTTAGCTCAGTTCTGGGAATCTTTGAAATACCTATACAAACTTGTTCCTACATAGCAACTTGCAACTTTGAATGAGAATGTGCTTGCTTACAGCAACGTGCTATATGTTCTGAATGCCCGAATTGGGAATCTGTGTCAAAACTTTGTTAGGAATTATGTGATCCTTACTAGCTGGAAGTATGGGAGATGGGGCATGAAGTTATTTCTAGAGTTTGGACACATACAACGTTTAGCTCAGTTCTGGGCATCTTTGAAATACCTATACAAACTTGTTCCTACATAGTAACTTGCAACTTTGAATGAGAATGTGCTTGCTTACAGCAACGTGGTATATGTTCTGAATGCCCGAATTGGGAATCTGTGTCAAAACTTTGTTAGGAAGTATGTGATCCTTACTAGCTGGAAGTAAGCGAGATGGGCATGAAGTTATTTCTAGGAGTTGGACACATACCAAGTTTAGCTCAGTTCTGGGCATCTTTGAAATACCTATACAATCTTGTTCCTACATAGTAACTTGCAACTTTGAATGAGAATGTGCTTGCTTACAGCAACGTGCTATATGTTCTGAATGCCCGAATTGGGAATCTGTGTCAAAACTTTGTTAGGAATTATGTGATCCTTACTAGCTGGAAGTAAGGGAGATGGGGCATGAAGTTATTTCTAGAGGTTGGACACATACAACGTTTAGCTCAGTTCTGGGCATCTTTGAAATACCTATACAAACTTGTTCCTACATAGTAACTTGCAACTTTGAATGAGAATGTGCTTGCTTAGAGCAACGTGCTATATGTTCTGAATGCCCGAATTGGGAATCTGTGTCAAAATTTGTTAGGAATTATGTCATCCTTACTAGCTGGAAGTAAGGGAGTTGGGGCATGTAGGTATTTCTAGGAGTTGGACACATACCAAGTTTAGCACAGTTCTGGGCATCTTTGAAATACCTATACAAACTTGTTCCTACATAGTAACTTGCAACTTTGAATGAGAATGTGCTTGCTTACAGCAACGTGCTATATGTTCTGAATGCCCGAATTGGGAATCTGTGTCAAAACTTTGTTAGGAATTATGTGATCCTTACTAGCTGGAAGTAAGGGAGATGGGGCATGAAGTTATTTCTAGGAGTTTGAGACATACCAAGTTTAGCTCAGTTCTGGGCATCTTTGAAATACCTATACAAACTTGTTCCTACATAGTAACTTGCAACTTTGAATGAGAATGTGCTTGCTTACAGCAACGTGCTATATGTTCTGAATGCCCGAATTGGGAATCTGTGTCAAAACTTTGTTAGGAATTATGTGATCCTTACTAGCTGGAAGTAAGGGAGATGGGGCATGAAGGTATTTCTAGGAGTTGGACACATACCAAGTTTAGCACATTTCTGGGCATCTTTGAAATACCTATACAAACTTGTTCCTACATAGTAACTTGCAACTTTGAATGAGAATGTGCTTGCTTACAGCAACGTGCTATATGTTCTGAATGCCCGAATTGGGAATCTGTGTCAAAACTTTGTTAGGAAATATGTGATCCTTACTAGCTGGAAGTATGGGAGATGGGGCGTGAAGTTATTTCTAGGAGTTGGAGACATACCAAGTTTAGCTCAGTTCTGGGCATCTTTGAAATACCTATACAAACTTGTTCCTACATAGTAACTTGCAACTTTGAATGAGAATGTGCTTGCTTACAGCAACGTGCTATATGTTCTGAATGCCCGAATTGGGAATCTGTGTCAAAACTTTGTTAGGAATTATGTGATCCTTACTAGCTGGAAGTAAGGGAGATGGGGGATGAAGTTATTTCTAGGAGTTGGACACATACCAAGTTTAGCTCAGTTCTGGGCATCTTTGAAATACCTATACAAACTTGTTCCTACATAGTAACTTGCAACTTTGAATGAGAATGAGCTTGCTTACAGCAACCTGCTATATGTTCTGAATGCCAGAATTGGGAATCTGTGTCAAAACTTTGTTAGGAATTATGTGATCCTTACTAGCTGGAAGTATGGGAGATGGGGCATGAAATTATTTCTAGAGGTTGGACACATACAACGTTTAGCTCAGTTCTGGGCATCTTTGAAATACCTATACAAACTTGTTCCCACATAGTAACTTGCAACTTTGAATGAGAATGTGCTTGCTTACAGCAACGTGGTATATGTTGTGAATGCCCGAATTGGGAATCTGTGTCAAAACTTTGTTAGGAAGTATGTGATCCTTACTAGCTGGAAGTAAGCGAGATGGGGCATGAAGTTATTTCTAGGAGTTGGACACATTCCAAGTTTAGCTCAGTTCTGGGCATCTTTGAAATACCTATACAAACTTGGTCCTACATATTAACTTGCAACTTTGAATGAGAATGTGCTTGCTTACAGCAACGTGCTTTATGTTGTGAATGCCCGAATTGGGAATCTGTGTCAAAACTATGTTAGGAATTATGTGATCCTTACTAGCTGGAAGTAAGGGAGTTGGGGCATGAAGGTATTTCTAGGAGTTGGACACATACCAAGTTTAGCACAGTCCTGGGCATCTTTGAAATACCTATACAAACTTGTTCCTACATAGTAACTTGCAACTTTGAATGAGAATGTGCTTGCTTACAGCAACGTGCTATATGTTCTGAATGCCCGAATTGGGAATCTGTGTCAAAATTTTGTTAGGAATTATGTGATCCTTACTAGCTGGAAGTAAGTGAGATGGGGCATGAAGATATTTCTAGGAGTTGCACACATACCAAGTTTAGCTCAGTTCTGGGCATCTTTGAAATACCTATACAAACTTGTTCCTACATAGTAACTTGCAATTTTGAATGAGAATGTGCTTGCTTACAGCAACGTGCTATATGTTCTGAATGCCCGAATTGAGAATCTGTGTCAAAACTTTGTTAGGAATTATGTGATCCTTACTAGCTGGAAGTAAGGGAGTTGGGGCATGAAGTTATTTGTAGGAGTTGGAGACATACCAAGTTTAGCTCAGTTCTGGGCATCTTTGAAAGTCCTATTCAAACTTGTTCCTACATAGTAACTTGCAACTTTGAATGAGAATGTGCTTGCTTACAGCAACCTGCTATATGCTCTGAATGCCCGAATTGAGAATCTGTGTCAAAACTTTGTTAGGAATTATGTGATCCTTACTAGCTGGAAGTAAGGGAGATGGGGCATGAAGTTATTTCTAGGTGTTGGACACATATCAAGTTTAGCTCAGTTCTGGGCATCTTTGAAATACCTAAACAAACTTGTTCCTGCATATAAACTTGCAACTTTGAATGAGAATGTGCTTGCTTAGAGCAACGTGCTATATGTTCTGAATGCCCGAATTGGGAATCTGTGTCAAAATTTGTTAGGAATTATGTGATCCTTACTAGCTGGAAGTAAGGGAGTTGGGGCATGAAGGTATTTCTAGGAGTTGGACACATACCAAGTTTAGCACAGTCCTGGGCATCTTTGAAAAACCTATACAAACTTGTTCCTACATAGTAACTTGCAACTTTGAATGAGAATGTGCTTGCTTAGAGCAACGTGCTATATGTTCTGAATGCCCGAATTGGGAATCTGTGTCAAAACTTTGTTAGGAATTATGTGATCCTTACTAGCTGGAAGTAAGGGAGATGGGGCATGAAAGTATTTCTAGGAGTTGGACACATACCAAGTTTAGCTCAGTTCTGGGCATCTTTGAAATACCTAGACAAACTTGTTCCTACATAGTAACTTGCATCTTTGAATGAGAATGTGCTTGCTTACTGCAACGTGCTATATGTTGTGAATGCCCGAATTGGGAATCTGTGTCAAAACTTTGTTAGGAATTATGTGATCCTTACTAGATGGAAGTAAGGGAGATGGGGCATGAAGTTATTTCTAGGAGTTGGACACATACCAAGTTTAGCTCAGTTCTGGGCATCTTTGAAATACCTATACAAACTTGTTCCTACATAGTAACTTGCAACTTTGAATGAGAATGTGCTTGCTTAGAGCAACGTGCTTTATGTTCTGAATGCCCGAATTGGGAATCTGTGTCAAAATTTGTTAGGAATTATGTGATCCTTACTAGCTGGAAGTAAGGGAGTTGGGGCATGAAGGTATTTCTAGGAGATGGAGACATACCAAATTTAGCTCAGTTGTAGGCATCTTTGAAATACCTATACAAACTTGTTCCTACATAGTAACTTGCAACTTTGAATGAGAATGTGCTTACTTACAGCAACGTGCTACATGTTCTGAATGCCCGAATTGGGAATCTGTGTCAAAACTTTGTTAGGAATTATGTGATCCTTACTAGCTGGAAGTAAGGGAGATGGGGCATGAAGATATTTCTAGGATTTGGAGACATACCAAGTTTAGCTCAGTTCTGGGCATCTTTGAAATACCTATACACACTTATTCCTACATAGTAACTTGCATCTTTGAATGAGAATGTGCTTGCTTACAGCAACGTGCTTTATGTTCTGAATGCCCGAATTGGGAATCTGTGTCAAAACTTTGTTAGGAATTATGTGATCGTTACTAGCTGGAAGTAAGGGAGATGGGGCATGAAGTTATTTCTAGGAGTTGGAGACATACAACGTTTAGCTCAGTTCTGGGCATCTTTGAAATACCTATAGAAACTTGTTCCTACACAGTAACTTGCAACTTTGAATGAGAATGTGCTTGCTTACAGCAACGTGCTATATGTTGTGAATCCCCGAATTGGGAATCTGTGTCAAAACTTTGTTAGAAATTATGTGATCCTTACTAGCTGGAAGTAAGGGAGATGGGGCATGAAGTTATTTCTAGGAGTTGGAGACATACCAAGTTTAGCTCAGTTCAGGGCATCTTTGAAATACCTATACAAACTTGTTCCTACATAGTAACTTGCAACTTTGAATGAGAATGTGCTTGCTTACAGCAACGTGCTATATGTTCTGAATCCCCGAATTGGGAATCTGTGTCAAAACTTTGTTAGAAATTATGTGATCCTTACTAGCTGGAAGTAAGGGAGATGGGGCATGAAGTTATTTCTAGGAGTTGGAGACCTACCACGTTTAGCTCAGTTCTGGACATCTTTGAAATACCTATACAAACTTGTTCCTACATAGTAACTTGCAACTTTGAATGAGAATGTGCTTGCTTACAGCAACGTGCTATATGTTCTGAATGCCCGAATTGGGAATCTGTGTCAAAACTTTGTTAGGAATTATGTGATCCTTACTAGCTGGAAGTAAGGGAGAAGGGGCATGAAGTTATTTCTAGGAGTTGGACACATACCAAGTTTAGCTCAGTTCTGGGCATCTTTGAAATACCTATACAAACTTGTTCCTACATAGCAACTTGCAACTTTGAATGAGAATGTGCTTGCTTACAGCAACGTGCTATATGTTCTGAATGCCCGAATTGGGAATCTGTGTCAAAACTTTGTTAGGAATTATGTGATCCTTACTAGCTGGAAGTAAGGGAGATGGGGCATGAAGTTATTTCTAGGAGTTGGACACATACCAAGTTTAGCTCAGTTCTGGGCATCTTTGAAATACCTATACAAATTTGTTCCTACATAGTAACTTGCAACTTTGAATGAGAATGTGCTTGCTTGCAGCAACGTGCTATATGTTCTGAATGCCCGAATTGGGAATCTGTGTCAAAACTTTGTTAGGAATTATGTGATCCTTACTAGCTGGAAGTAAGGGAGATGGGGCATGAAGTTATTTCTAGGAGTTGGAGACATACCAAGTTTAGCTCAGTTTTGGGCATCTTTGAAATACCTATACAAACTTGTTCCTACGTAATAACTTGCATCTTTGAATGAGAATGTGCTTGCTTACAGGAACGTGCTATATGTTCTGAATGCCCGAATTGGGAATCTGTGTCAAAACTTTTTAGGAATTATGTGATCCTTACTAGCTGGAAGTAAGGGAGATGGGGCATGAAGTTATTTCTAGGAGTTGGACACATACCAAGTTTAGCTCAGTTCTGGGCATCTTTGAAATACCTATACAAACTTGTTCCTACATAGTAACTTGCAACTTGAATGAGAATGTGCTTGCTTGCAGCAACGTGCTATATGTTCTGAATGCCCGAATTGGGAATCTGTGTCAAAACTTTGTTAGGAATTATGTGATCCTTACTAGCTGGAAGTAAGGGAGATGGGGCATGAAGTTTTTTTGCAGGAGTTGGAGACATACCAAGTTTAGCTCAGTTTTGGGCATCATTGAAATACCTATACAAACTTTTTCCTACATAGTAACTTGTAACTTTGAATGAGAATGTGCTTGCTTACAGCAACGTGCTATATGTTCTGAATGCCCGAATTGGGAATCTGTGTCAAAACTTTGTTAGGAATTATGTGATCCTTACTAGCTGGAAGTAAGGGAGATGGGTCATGAAGGTATTTCTAGGAGTTGGACACATACCAAGTTTAGCTCAGTTCTGGGCATCTTTGAAATACCTATATAAACTTGTTCCTACATAGTAACTTGCTACTTGGAATGAGAAGGTGCTTGTTTACAGCAACGTGCTATATGTTCTGAATGCCCGAATTTGGAATCTGTGTTAAAACTTTGTTAGGAATTATGTGATCCTTACTAGATGGAAGTAAAAGAGTTGGGGCATGAAGTTATTTCTAGAGGTAGGACACATACCAAGTTTAGCTCAGTTCTGGGCATCTTTGAAATACCTATACAAACTTGTTCCTACATAGTAACTTGCAACTTTGAATGAGAATGTGCTTGCTTGCAGCAGAGTGCTATATGTTCTGAATGCCCGAATTGGGAATCTGTGTCAAAACTTTGTTAGGAATTATGTGATCCTTACTAGCTGGAAGTAAGGGAGATGGGGCATGAAGTTATTTCTAGGAGTTGGACACGTACCAAGTTTAGCTCAGTTCTGGGCATCTTTGAAATACCTATACAAACTTGTTCCTACATAGTAACTTGCAACTTTGAATGAGAATGTGCTTGCTTACAGCAACGTGCTATATGTTCTGAATGCCCGAATTGGGAATCTGTGTCAAAACTTTGTTAGGAATTATGTGATCCTTACTAGCTGGAAGTAAGGGAGATGGGGCATGAAGTTATTTCTAGGAGTTGGAGACATACAACGTTTGGCTCAGTTCTGGGCATCTTTGAAATACCTATACAAACTTGTTCCTACATAGTAACTTGCAACTTTGAATGAGAATGTGCTTGCTTATAGCAACGTGCTATATGTTCTGAATGCCCGAATAGGGAATCTGTGTCAAAACTTTTTTAGGAAATATGTGATCCTTACTAGCTGGATGTATGGGAGATGGGGCATGAAGTTATTTCTAGGAGTTTGAGACATACAATGTTTAGCTCAGTTCTGGGCATCTTTGAAATACCTATACAAACTTGTTCCTACATAGTAACTTCCAACTTTGAATGAGAATGTGCTTCCTTACAGCAACGTGCTATATGTTCTGAATGCCCGAATTGGGAATCTGTGTCAAAACTTTGTTAGGAATTATGTGATCCTTACTAGCTGGAAGTAAGGGAGATGGGGCATGAAGTTATTTCTAGGAGTTGGAGACATAACAAGTTTAGCTCAGTTCTGGGCATCTTTGAAAGTCCTATTCAAACTTGTTCCTACATAGTAACTTGCAACTTTGAATGAGAATGTGCTTGCTTACAGCAACCTGCTATATGCTCTGAATGCCCGAATTGAGAATCTGTGTCAAAACTTTGTTAGGAATTATGTGATCCTTACTAGCTGGAAGTAAGGGAGATGGGGCATGAAGTTATTTCTAGGAGTTGGACACATACCAAGTTTAGCTCAGTTCTGGGCATCTTTGAAATACCTATACAAACTTGTTCCTACATATTAACTTGCAACTTTGAATGAGAATGTGCTTGCTTAGAGCAACGTGCTATATGTTCTGAATGCCCGAATTGGGAATCTGTGTCAAAATTTGTTAGGAATTATGTGATCCTTACTAGCTGGAAGTAAGGGAGTTGGGGCATGAAGGTATTTCTAGGAGTTGGACACATACCAATTTTAGCACAGTCATGGGCATCTTTGAAAAACCTATAGAAACTTGTTCCTACATAGTAACTTGCAACTTTTAATGAGAATGTGCTTGCTTATAGCAACGTGCTATATGTTCTGAATGCCCGAATAGGGAATCTGTGTCAAAACTTTTTTAGGAAATATGTGATCCTTACTAGCTGGAAGTATGGGAGATGGGGCGTGAAGTTATTTCTAGGAGTTGGAGACATACAACGTTTAGCTCAGTTCTGGGCATCTTTGAAATACCTATACAAACTTGTTCCTACATAGTAACTTGCAACTTTGAATGAGAATGTGCTTGCTTACAGCAACGTGCTATATGTTGTGAATGCCCGAATTGGGAATCTGTGTCAAAACTTTGTTAGGAATTATGTGATCCTTACTAGCTGGAAGTAAGGGAGATGGGGCATGAAGTTATTTCTAGGAGTTGGACACATACCAAGTTTAGCTCAGTTCTGGGAATCTTTGAAATACCTATACAAACTTGTTCCTACATAGCAACTTGCAACTTTGAATGAGAATGTGCTTGCTTACAGCAACGTGCTATATGTTCTGAATGCCCGAATTGGGAATCTGTGTCAAAACTTTGTTAGGAATTATGTGATCCTTACTAGCTGGAAGTATGGGAGATGGGGCATGAAGTTATTTCTAGAGTTTGGACACATACAACGTTTAGCTCAGTTCTGGGCATCTTTCAAATACCTATACAAACTTGTTCCTACATAGTAACTTGCAACTTTGAATGAGAATGTGCTTGCTTACAGCAACGTGGTATCTGTTCTGAATGCCCGAATTGGGAATCTGTGTCAAAACTTTGTTAGGAAGTATGTGATCCTTACTAGCTGGAAGTAAGCGAGATGGGCATGAAGTTATTTCTAGGAGTTGGACACATACCAAGTTTAGCTCAGTTCTGGGCATCTTTGAAATACCTATACAATCTTGTTCCTACATAGTAACTTGCAACTTTGAATGAGAATGTGCTTGCTTACAGCAACGTGCTATATGTTCTGAATGCCCGAATTGGGAATCTGTGTCAAAACTTTGTTAGGAATTATGTGATCCTTACTAGCTGGAAGTAAGGGAGATGGGGCATGAAGTTATTTCTAGAGGTTGGACACATACAACGTTTAGCTCAGTTCTGGGCATCTTTGAAATACCTATACAAACTTGTTCCTACATAGTCACTTGCATCTTTGAATGAGAATGTGCTTGCTTACAGCAACGTGCTATATGTTCTGAATGCCCGAATTGGGAATCTGTGTCAAAACTTTGTTAGGAATTATGTGATCCTTACTAGCTGGAAGTAAGGGAGATGGGGCATGAAGTTATTTCTAGGAGTTGGACACATACCAAGTTTAGCTCAGTTCTGGGCATCTTTGAAATACCTATACAAACTTGTTCCTACATAGTAACTTGCAACTTTGAATGAGAATGTGCTTGCTTAGAGCAACGTGCTATATGTTCTGAATGCCCGAATTGGGAATCTGTGTCAAAATTTGTTAGGAATTATGTCATCCTTACTAGCTGGAAGTAAGGGAGTTGGGGCATGTAGGTATTTCTAGGAGTTGGACACATACCAAGTTTAGCACAGTTCTGGGCATCTTTGAAATACCTATACAATCTTGTTCCTACATAGTAACTTGCAACTTTGAATGAGAATGTGCTTGCTTACAGCAACGTGCTATATGTTCTGAATGCCCGAATTGGGAATCTGTGTCAAAACTTTGTTAGGAAATATGTGATCCTTACTAGCTGGAAGTATGGGAGATGGGGCGTGAAGTTATTTCTAGGAGTTGGAGACATACCAAGTTTAGCTCAGTTCTGGGCATCTTTGAAATACCTATACAAACTTGTTCCTACATAGTAACTTGCAACTTTGAATGAGAATGTGCTTGCTTACAGCAACGTGCTATATGTTCTGAATAACCGAATTGGGAATCTGTGTCAAAACTTTGTTAGGAATTATGTGATCCTTACTAGCTGGAAGTAAGGGAGATGGGGGATGAAGTTATTTCTAGGAGTTGGACACATACCAAGTTTAGCTCAGTTCTGGGCATCTTTGAAATACCTATACAAACTTGTTCCTACATAGTAACTTGCAACTTTGAATGAGAATGAGCTTGCTTACAGCAACCTGCTATATGTTCTGAATGCCAGAATTGGGAATCTGTGTCAAAACTTTGTTAGGAATTATGTGATCCTTACTAGCTGGAAGTATGGGAGATGGGGCATGAAATTATTTCTAGAGGTTGGACACATACAACGTTTAGCTCAGTTCTGGGCATCTTTGAAATACCTATACAAACTTGTTCCCACATAGTAACTTGCAACTTTGAATGAGAATGTGCTTGCTTACAGCAACGTGGTATATGTTGTGAATGCCCGAATTGGGAATCTGTGTCAAAACTTTGTTAGGAAGTATGTGATCCTTACTAGCTGGAAGTAAGCGAGATGGGGCATGAAGTTATTTCTAGGAGTTGGACACATTCCAAGTTTAGCTCAGTTCTGGGCATCTTTGAAATACCTATACAAACTTGTTCCTACATATTAACTTGCAACTTTGAATGAGAATGTGCTTGCTTACAGCAACGTGCTTTATGTTGTGAATGCCCGAATTGGGAATCTGTGTCAAAACTATGTTAGGAATTATGTGATCCTTACTAGCTGGAAGTAAGGGAGTTGGGGCATGAAGGTATTTCTAGGAGTTGGACACATACCAAGTTTAGCACAGTCCTGGGCATCTTTGAAATACCTATACAAACTTGTTCCTACATAGTAACTTGCAACTTTGAATGAGAATGTGCTTGCTTACAGCAACGTGCTATATGTTCTGAATGCCCGAATTGGGAATCTGTGTCAAAATTTTGTTAGGAATTATGTGATCCTTACTAGCTGGAAGTAAGTGAGATGGGGCATGAAGATATTTCTAGGAGTTGCACACATACCAAGTTTAGCTCAGTTCTGGGCATCTTTGAAATACCTATACAAACTTGTTCCTACATAGTAACTTGCAATTTTGAATGAGAATGTGCTTGCTTACAGCAACGTGCTATATGTTCTGAATGCCCGAATTGAGAATCTGTGTCAAAACTTTGTTAGGAATTATGTGATCCTTACTAGCTGGAAGTAAGGGAGTTGGGGCATGAAGTTATTTGTAGGAGTTGGAGACATACCAAGTTTAGCTCAGTTCTGGGCATCTTTGAAAGTCCTATTCAAACTTGTTCCTACATAGTAACTTGCAACTTTGAATGAGAATGTGCTTGCTTACAGCAACCTGCTATATGCTCTGAATGCCCGAATTGAGAATCTGTGTCAAAACTTTGTTAGGAATTATGTGATCCTTACTAGCTGGAAGTAAGGGAGATGGGGCATGAAGTTATTTCTAGGTGTTGGACACATATCAAGTTTAGCTCAGTTCTGGGCATCTTTGAAATACCTAAACAAACTTGTTCCTGCATATAAACTTGCAACTTTGAATGAGAATGTGCTTGCTTAGAGCAACGTGCTATATGTTCTGAATGCCCGAATTGGGAATCTGTGTCAAAATTTGTTAGGAATTATGTGATCCTTACTAGCTGGAAGTAAGGGAGTTGGGGCATGAAGGTATTTCTAGGAGTTGGACACATACCAAGTTTAGCACAGTCCTGGGCATCTTTGAAAAACCTATACAAACTTGTTCCTACATAGTAACTTGCAACTTTGAATGAGAATGTGCTTGCTTAGAGCAACGTGCTATATGTTCTGAATGCCCGAATTGGGAATCTGTGTCAAAACTTTGTTAGGAATTATGTGATCCTTACTAGCTGGAAGTAAGGGAGATGGGGCATGAAAGTATTTCTAGGAGTTGGACACATACCAAGTTTAGCTCAGTTCTGGGCATCTTTGAAATACCTATACAAACTTGTTCCTACATAGTAACTTGCATCTTTGAATGAGAATGTGCTTGCTTACTGCAACGTGCTATATGTTGTGAATGCCCGAATTGGGAATCTGTGTCAAAACTTTGTTAGGAATTATGTGATCCTTACTAGCTGGAAGTAAGGGAGATGGGGCATGAAGTTATTTCTAGGAGTTGGACACATACCAAGTTTAGCTCAGTTCTGGGCATCTTTGAAATACCTATACAAACTTGTTCCTACATAGTAACTTGCAACTTTGAATGAGAATGTGCTTGCTTAGAGCAACATGCTTTATGTTCTGAATGCCCGAATTGGGAATCTGTGTCAAAATTTGTTAGGAATTATGTGATCCTTACTAGCTGGAAGTAAGGGAGTTGGGGCATGAAGGTATTTCTAGGAGATGGAGACATACCAAATTTAGCTCAGTTGTAGGCATCTTTGAAATACCTATACAAACTTGTTCCTACATAGTAACTTGCAACTTTGAATGAGAATGTGCTTACTTACAGCAACGTGCTACATGTTCTGAATGCCCGAATTGGGAATCTGTGTCAAAACTTTGTTAGGAATTATGTGATCCTTACTAGCTGGAAGTAAGGGAGATGGGGCATGAAGATATTTCTAGGATTTGGAGACATACCAAGTTTAGCTCAGTTCTGGGCATCTTTGAAATACCTATACACACTTATTCCTACATAGTAACTTACATCTTTGAATGAGAATGTGCTTGCTTACAGCAACGTGCTTTATGTTCTGAATGCCCGAATTGGGAATCTGTGTCAAAACTTTGTTAGGAATTATGTGATCGTTACTAGCTGGAAGTAAGGGAGATGGGGCATGAAGTTATTTCTAGGAGTTGGAGACATACAACGTTTAGCTCAGTTCTGGGCATCTTTGAAATACCTATAGAAACTTGTTCCTACACAGTAACTTGCAACTTTGAATGAGAATGTGCTTGCTTACAGCAACGTGCTATATGTTGTGAATCCCCGAATTGGGAATCTGTGTCAAAACTTTGTTAGAAATTATGTGATCCTTACTAGCTGGAAGTAAGGGAGATGGGGCATGAAGTTATTTCTAGGAGTTGGAGACATACCAAGTTTAGCTCAGTTCAGGGCATCTTTGAAATACCTATACAAACTTGTTCCTACATAGTAACTTGCAACTTTGAATGAGAATGTGCTTGCTTACAGCAACGTGCTATATGTTGTGAATCCCCGAATTGGGAATCTGTGTCAAAACTTTGTTAGAAATTATGTGATCCTTACTAGCTGGAAGTAAGGGAGATGGGGCATGAAGTTATTTCTAGGAGTTGGAGACCTACCACGTTTAGCTCAGTTCTGGACATCTTTGAAATACCTATACAAACTTGTTCCTACATAGTAACTTGCAACTTTGAATGAGAATGAGCTTGCTTAGAGCAACGTGCTATATGTTCTGAATGCCCGAATTGGGAATCTGTGTCAAAACTTTGTTAGGAATTATGTGATCCTTACTAGCTGGAAGTAAGGGAGAAGGGGCATGAAGTTATTTCTAGGAGTTGGACACATACCAAGTTTAGCTCAGTTCTGGGCATCTTTGAAATACCTATACAAACTTGTTCCTACATAGCAACTTGCAACTTTGAATGAGAATGTGCTTGCTTACAGCAACGTGCTATATGTTCTGAATGCCCGAATTGGGAATCTGTGTCAAAACTTTGTTAGGAATTATGTGATCCTTACTAGCTGGAAGTAAGGGAGATGGGGCATGAAGTTATTTCTAGGAGTTGGACACATACCAAGTTTAGCTCAGTTCTGGGCATCTTTGAAATACCTATACAAACTTGTTCCTACATAGTAACTTGCAACTTTGAATGAGAATGAGCTTGCTTATAGCAACGTGCTATATGTTCTGAATGCCCGAATTGGGAATCTGTGTCAAAACTTTGTTAGGAATTATGTGATCCTTACTAGCTGGAAGTATGGGAGATGGGGCATGAAGTTATTTCTAGAGGTTGGACACATACAACGTTTAGCTCAGTTCTGGGCATTTTTGAAATACCTATACAAACTTGTTCCTACATAGTAACTTGCAACTTTGAATGAGAATGTGCTTGCTTACAGCAACGTGGTATATGTTGTGAATGCACGAATTGGGAATCTGTGTCAAAACTTTGTTAGGAAGTATGTGATCCTTACTAGCTGGAAGTAAGCGAGATGGGGCATGAAGTTATTTCTAGGAGTTGGACACATACCAAGTTTAGCTCAGTTCTGGGCATCTTTGAAATACCTATACAAACTTGTTCCTACATAGTAACTTGCAACTTTGAATGAGAATGTGCTTGCTTACAGCAACGTGCTATATGTTCTGAATGCCCGAATTGGGAATCTGTGTCAAAACTTTGTTAGGAATTATGTGATCCTTACTAGCTGGAAGTAAGGGAGATGGGGCAGGAAGTTATTTCTAGAGGTTGGACACATACAACGTTTAGCTCAGTTCTGGGCATCTTTGAAATACCTATACAAACTTGTTCCTACATAGTCACTTGCATCTTTGAATGAGAATGTGCTTGCTTACAGCAACGTGCTATATGTTCTGAATGCCCGAATTGGGAATCTGTGTCAAAACTTTGTTAGGAATTATGTGATCCTTACTAGCTGGAAGTAAGGGAGATGGGGCATGAAGTTATTTCTAGGAGTTGGACACATACCAAGTTTAGCTCAGTTCTGGGCATCTTTGAAATACCTATACAAACTTGTTCCTACATAGTAACTTGCAACTTTGAATGAGAATGTGCTTGCTTAGAGCAACGTGCTATATGTTCTGAATGCCCGAATTGGGAATCTGTGTCAAAATTTGTTAGGAATTATGTCATCCTTACTAGCTGGAAGTAAGGGAGTTGGGGCATGTAGGTATTTCTAGGAGTTGGACACATACCAAGTTTAGCACAGTTCTGGGCATCTTTGAAATACCTATACAATCTTGTTCCTACATAGTAACTTGCAACTTTGAATGAGAATGTGCTTGCTTACAGCAACGTGCTATATGTTCTGAATGCCCGAATTGGGAATCTGTGTCAAAACTTTGTTAGGAAATATGTGATCCTTACTAGCTGGAAGTATGGGAGATGGGGCGTGAAGTTATTTCTAGGAGTTGGAGACATACCAAGTTTAGCTCAGTTCTGGGCATCTTTGAAATACCTATACAAACTTGTTCCTACATAGTAACTTGCAACTTTGAATGAGAATGTGCTTGCTTACAGCAACGTGCTATATGTTCTGAATAACCGAATTGGGAATCTGTGTCAAAACTTTGTTAGGAATTATGTGATCCTTACTAGCTGGAAGTAAGGGAGATGGGGGATGAAGTTATTTCTAGGAGTTGGACACATACCAAGTTTAGCTCAGTTCTGGGCATCTTTGAAATACCTATACAAACTTGTTCCTACATAGTAACTTGCAACTTTGAATGAGAATGAGCTTGCTTACAGCAACCTGCTATATGTTCTGAATGCCAGAATTGGGAATCTGTGTCAAAACTTTGTTAGGAATTATGTGATCCTTACTAGCTGGAAGTATGGGAGATGGGGCATGAAATTATTTCTAGAGGTTGGACACATACAACGTTTAGCTCAGTTCTGGGCATCTTTGAAATACCTATACAAACTTGTTCCCACATAGTAACTTGCAACTTTGAATGAGAATGTGCTTGCTTACAGCAACGTGGTATATGTTGTGAATGCCCGAATTGGGAATCTGTGTCAAAACTTTGTTAGGAAGTATGTGATCCTTACTAGCTGGAAGTAAGCGAGATGGGGCATGAAGTTATTTCTAGGAGTTGGACACATTCCAAGTTTAGCTCAGTTCTGGGCATCTTTGAAATACCTATACAAACTTGTTCCTACATATTAACTTGCAACTTTGAATGAGAATGTGCTTGCTTACAGCAACGTGCTTTATGTTGTGAATGCCCGAATTGGGAATCTGTGTCAAAACTATGTTAGGAATTATGTGATCCTTACTAGCTGGAAGTAAGGGAGTTGGGGCATGAAGGTATTTCTAGGAGTTGGACACATACCAAGTTTAGCACAGTCCTGGGCATCTTTGAAATACCTATACAAACTTGTTCCTACATAGTAACTTGCAACTTTGAATGAGAATGTGCTTGCTTACAGCAACGTGCTATATGTTCTGAATGCCCGAATTGGGAATCTGTGTCAAAATTTTGTTAGGAATTATGTGATCCTTACTAGCTGGAAGTAAGTGAGATGGGGCATGAAGATATTTCTAGGAGTTGCACACATACCAAGTTTAGCTCAGTTCTGGGCATCTTTGAAATACCTATACAAACTTGTTCCTACATAGTAACTTGCAATTTTGAATGAGAATGTGCTTGCTTACAGCAACGTGCTATATGTTCTGAATGCCCGAATTGAGAATCTGTGTCAAAACTTTGTTAGGAATTATGTGATCCTTACTAGCTGGAAGTAAGGGAGTTGGGGCATGAAGTTATTTGTAGGAGTTGGAGACATACCAAGTTTAGCTCAGTTCTGGGCATCTTTGAAAGTCCTATTCAAACTTGTTCCTACATAGTAACTTGCAACTTTGAATGAGAATGTGCTTGCTTACAGCAACCTGCTATATGCTCTGAATGCCCGAATTGAGAATCTGTGTCAAAACTTTGTTAGGAATTATGTGATCCTTACTAGCTGGAAGTAAGGGAGATGGGGCATGAAGTTATTTCTAGGTGTTGGACACATATCAAGTTTAGCTCAGTTCTGGGCATCTTTGAAATACCTAAACAAACTTGTTCCTGCATATAAACTTGCAACTTTGAATGAGAATGTGCTTGCTTAGAGCAACGTGCTATATGTTCTGAATGCCCGAATTGGGAATCTGTGTCAAAATTTGTTAGGAATTATGTGATCCTTACTAGCTGGAAGTAAGGGAGTTGGGGCATGAAGGTATTTCTAGGAGTTGGACACATACCAAGTTTAGCACAGTCCTGGGCATCTTTGAAAAACCTATACAAACTTGTTCCTACATAGTAACTTGCAACTTTGAATGAGAATGTGCTTGCTTAGAGCAACGTGCTATATGTTCTGAATGCCCGAATTGGGAATCTGTGTCAAAACTTTGTTAGGAATTATGTGATCCTTACTAGCTGGAAGTAAGGGAGATGGGGCATGAAAGTATTTCTAGGAGTTGGACACATACCAAGTTTAGCTCAGTTCTGGGCATCTTTGAAATACCTATACAAACTTGTTCCTACATAGTAACTTGCATCTTTGAATGAGAATGTGCTTGCTTACTGCAACGTGCTATATGTTGTGAATGCCCGAATTGGGAATCTGTGTCAAAACTTTGTTAGGAATTATGTGATCCTTACTAGCTGGAAGTAAGGGAGATGGGGCATGAAGTTATTTCTAGGAGTTGGACACATACCAAGTTTAGCTCAGTTCTGGGCATCTTTGAAATACCTATACAAACTTGTTCCTACATAGTAACTTGCAACTTTGAATGAGAATGTGCTTGCTTAGAGCAACATGCTTTATGTTCTGAATGCCCGAATTGGGAATCTGTGTCAAAATTTGTTAGGAATTATGTGATCCTTACTAGCTGGAAGTAAGGGAGTTGGGGCATGAAGGTATTTCTAGGAGATGGAGACATACCAAATTTAGCTCAGTTGTAGGCATCTTTGAAATACCTATACAAACTTGTTCCTACATAGTAACTTGCAACTTTGAATGAGAATGTGCTTACTTACAGCAACGTGCTACATGTTCTGAATGCCCGAATTGGGAATCTGTGTCAAAACTTTGTTAGGAATTATGTGATCCTTACTAGCTGGAAGTAAGGGAGATGGGGCATGAAGATATTTCTAGGATTTGGAGACATACCAAGTTTAGCTCAGTTCTGGGCATCTTTGAAATACCTATACACACTTATTCCTACATAGTAACTTACATCTTTGAATGAGAATGTGCTTGCTTACAGCAACGTGCTTTATGTTCTGAATGCCCGAATTGGGAATCTGTGTCAAAACTTTGTTAGGAATTATGTGATCGTTACTAGCTGGAAGTAAGGGAGATGGGGCATGAAGTTATTTCTAGGAGTTGGAGACATACAACGTTTAGCTCAGTTCTGGGCATCTTTGAAATACCTATAGAAACTTGTTCCTACACAGTAACTTGCAACTTTGAATGAGAATGTGCTTGCTTACAGCAACGTGCTATATGTTGTGAATCCCCGAATTGGGAATCTGTGTCAAAACTTTGTTAGAAATTATGTGATCCTTACTAGCTGGAAGTAAGGGAGATGGGGCATGAAGTTATTTCTAGGAGTTGGAGACATACCAAGTTTAGCTCAGTTCAGGGCATCTTTGAAATACCTATACAAACTTGTTCCTACATAGTAACTTGCAACTTTGAATGAGAATGTGCTTGCTTACAGCAACGTGCTATATGTTGTGAATCCCCGAATTGGGAATCTGTGTCAAAACTTTGTTAGAAATTATGTGATCCTTACTAGCTGGAAGTAAGGGAGATGGGGCATGAAGTTATTTCTAGGAGTTGGAGACCTACCACGTTTAGCTCAGTTCTGGACATCTTTGAAATACCTATACAAACTTGTTCCTACATAGTAACTTGCAACTTTGAATGAGAATGAGCTTGCTTAGAGCAACGTGCTATATGTTCTGAATGCCCGAATTGGGAATCTGTGTCAAAACTTTGTTAGGAATTATGTGATCCTTACTAGCTGGAAGTAAGGGAGAAGGGGCATGAAGTTATTTCTAGGAGTTGGACACATACCAAGTTTAGCTCAGTTCTGGGCATCTTTGAAATACCTATACAAACTTGTTCCTACATAGCAACTTGCAACTTTGAATGAGAATGTGCTTGCTTACAGCAACGTGCTATATGTTCTGAATGCCCGAATTGGGAATCTGTGTCAAAACTTTGTTAGGAATTATGTGATCCTTACTAGCTGGAAGTAAGGGAGATGGGGCATGAAGTTATTTCTAGGAGTTGGACACATACCAAGTTTAGCTCAGTTCTGGGCATCTTTGAAATACCTATACAAACTTGTTCCTACATAGTAACTTGCAACTTTGAATGAGAATGAGCTTGCTTATAGCAACGTGCTATATGTTCTGAATGCCCGAATTGGGAATCTGTGTCAAAACTTTGTTAGGAATTATGTGATCCTTACTAGCTGGAAGTATGGGAGATGGGGCATGAAGTTATTTCTAGAGGTTGGACACATACAACGTTTAGCTCAGTTCTGGGCATTTTTGAAATACCTATACAAACTTGTTCCTACATAGTAACTTGCAACTTTGAATGAGAATGTGCTTGCTTACAGCAACGTGGTATATGTTGTGAATGCACGAATTGGGAATCTGTGTCAAAACTTTGTTAGGAAGTATGTGATCCTTACTAGCTGGAAGTAAGCGAGATGGGGCATGAAGTTATTTCTAGGAGTTGGACACATACCAAGTTTAGCTCAGTTCTGGGCATCTTTGAAATACCTATACAAACTTGTTCCTACATAGTAACTTGCAACTTTGAATGAGAATGTGCTTGCTTACAGCAACGTGCTATATGTTCTGAATGCCCGAATTGGAAATCTGTGTCAAAACTTTGTTAGGAATTATGTGATCCTTACTAGCTGGAAGTAAGGGAGATGGGGCAGGAAGTTATTTCTAGAGGTTGGACACATACAACGTTTAGCTCAGTTCTGGGCATCTTTGAAATACCTATACAAACTTGTTCCTACATATTAACTTGCATCTTTGAATGAGAATGTGCTTGCTTACAGCAACGTGCTATATGTTCTGAATGCCCGAATTGGGAATCTGTGTCAAAACTTTGTTAGGAATTATGTGATCCTTACAAGCTGGAAGTAAGGGAGTTGGGGCATGAAGTTATTTCTAGGAGTTGGACACATACCAAGTTTAGCTCAGTTCTGGGCATCTTTGAAATACCTATACAAACTTGTTCCTACATAGTAACTTGCAACTTTGAATGAGAATGTGCTTGCTTACAGCAACGTGCTATATGTTCTGAATGCCCGAATTGGGAATCTGTGTCAAAACTTTGTTAGGAATTATGTGATCCTTACTAGCTGGAAGTAAGGGAGATGGGGCATGAAGTTATTTCTAGGAGTTGGACACATACCAAGTTTAGCTCAGTTCTGGGCATCTTTGAAATACCTATACAAACTTGTTCCTACATAGTAACTTGCAACTTTGAATGAGAATGTGCTTGCTTACAGCAACGTGCTATATGTTCTGAATGCCCGAATTGGGAATCTGTGTCAAAACTTTGTTAGGAAATATGTGATCCTTACTAGCTGGAAGTATGGGAGATGGGGCGTGAAGTTATTTCTAGGAGTTGGAGACATACCAAGTTTAGCTCAGTTCTGGGCATCTTTGAAATACCTATACAAACTTGTTCCTACATAGTAACTTGCAACTTTGAATGAGAATGTGCTTGCTTACAGCAACGTGCTATATGTTCTGAATGCCCGAATTGGGAATCTGTGTCAAAACTTTGTTAGGAATTATGCGATCCTTACTAGCTTGAAGTAAGGGAGATGGGGCATGAAGTTATTTCTAGAGGTTGGACACATACAACGTTTAGCTCAGTTCTGGGCCTCTTTGAAATACCTATACAAACTTGTTCCTACATAGTAACTTGCAACTTTGAATGAGAATGTGCTTGCTTACAGCAACGTGCTATATGTTGTGAATGCCCGAATTGGGAATCTGTGTCAAAACTTTGTTAGGAAGTATGTGATCCTTACTAGCTGGAAGTAAGCGAGATGGGGCATGAAGTTATTTCTAGGAGTTGGAGACATACCAAGTTTAGCTCAGTTGTAGGCATCTTTGAAATACCTATACAAACTTGTTCCTACATAGTAACTTGCAACTTTGAATGAGAATGTGCTTACTTACAGCAACGTGCTATATGTTCTGAATGCCCGCATTGGGAATCTGTGTCAAAACTTTGTTAGGAATTATGTGATCCTTACTAGCTGGAAGTCAGGGAGATGGGGCATGAAGTTATTTCTTGGAGTTGGAGACATACAACGTTTAGCTCAGTTCTGGGCATCTTTGAAATACCTATACAAACTTGTTCCTACATAGTAACTTGCAACTTTGAATGAGAATGTGCTTGCTTACAGCAACGTGCTATATGTTGTGAATTCCCGAATTGGGAATCTGTGTCAAAACTTTGTTAGAAATTATGTGATCCTTACTAGCTGGAAGTAAGGGAGATGGGGCATGAAGTTATTTCTAGGAGTTGGAGACATACCAAGTTTAGCTCAGTTCTGGGCATCTTTGAAATACCTATACAAACTTGTTCCTACATAGTAACTTGCAACTTTGAATGAGAATGTGCTTGCTTACAGCAACGTGCTATATTTTCTGAAAGCCCGAATTGGGAATCTGTGTCAAAACTTTGTTAGAAATTATGTGATCCATACTAGCTGGAAGTAAGGGAGATGGGGCATGAAGTTATTTCTAGGAGTTGGAGACATACCAAGTTTAAATCAGTTCTGGGCATCTTTGAAATACCTATACAAACTTGTTCCTACATAGTAACTTACATCTTTGAATGAGAATGTGCTTGCTTACAGCAAAGTGCTATATGTTCTGAATGCCCGAATTGGGAATCTGTGTCAAAACTATGTTAGGAATTATGTGATCCTTACTAGCTGGAAGTAAGTGAGATGGGGCATGAAGTTATTTCTAGGAGTTGCACACATACCAAGTTTAGCTCAGTTCTGGGCATCTTTGAAATACCTATACAAACTTGTTCCTACATAGTAACTTGCAACTTTGAATGAGAATGTGCTTGCTTACAGCAACGTGCTATATGTTCTGAATGCCCGAATTGGGAATCTGTGCCAAAACTTTGTTAGGAATTATGTGATCCTTACTAGCTGGAAGTAAGGGAGATGGGGCATGAAGTTATTTCTAGGAGTTGGACACATTCCAAGTTTAGCTCAGTTCTGGGCATCTTTGAAATACCTATACAAACTTGTTCCTACATAGTAACTTGCATTTTTGAATGAGAATGTGCTTGCTTACAGCAACGTGCTATATGTTCTGAATGCCCGAATTGGAAATCTGTGTCAAAACTTTGTTAGGAATTATGTGATCCTTACTAGCTGGAAGTAAGGGAGATGGGGCATGAAGTTATTTCTAGGAGTTGGACATATACCAAGTTTAGCTCAGTTCTGGGCATCTTTGAAATACCTATACAAACTTGTTCCTACATAGTAACTTGCAACTTTGAATGAGAATGTGCTTGCTTACAGCAACGTGGTATCTGTTCTGAATGCCCGAATTGGGAATCTGTGTCAAAATTTGTTAGGAATTATGTGATCCTTACTAGCTGGAAGTAAGGGAGTTGGGGCATGAAGGTATTTCTAGGAGTTGGACACATACAAAGTTTAGCACAGTCCTGGGCATCTTTGAAATACCTATACAAACTTGTTCCTACATAGTAACTTGCAACTTTGAATGAGAATGTGCTTGCTTACAGCAACGTGCTATATGTTCTGAATGCCCGAATTGGGAATCTGTGTCAAAACTTTGTTAGGAATTATGTGATCCTTACTAGCTGGAAGTAAGGGAGATGGGGCATGAAGTTATTTCTAGGAGTTGCACACATACCAAGTTTAGCTCAGTTCTGGGCATCTTTGAAATACCTATACAAACTTGTTCCTACATAGTAACTTGCAATTTTGAATGAGAATGTGCTTGCTTACAGCAACGTGCTATAAGTTCTGAATGCCCGAATTGAGAATCTGTGTCAAAACTTTGTTAGGAATTATGTGATCCTTACTAGCTGGAAGTAAGGGAGTTGGGGCATGAAGTTATTTCTAGGAGTTGGACACATACCAAGTTTAGCTCAGTTCTGGGCATCTTTGAAATACCTATTCAAACTTGTTCCTACATAGTAATTGCAACTTTGAATGAGAATGTGCTTGCTTACAGCAACGTGCTATATGTTCTGAATGCCCGAATTGAGATCTGTGTCAAAACTTTGTTAGGAATTATGTGATCCTTACTAGCTGGAAGTAAGGGAGATGGGGCATGAAGTTATTTCTAGGAGTTGGACACATACCAAGTTTAGCTCAGTTCTGGGCATCTTTGAAATACCTATACAAACTTGTTCCTACATAGTAACTTGCAACTTTGAATGAGAATGAGCTTGCTTAGAGCAACGTGCTATATGTTCTGAATGCCCGAATTGGGAATCTGTGTCAAAATTTGTTAGGAATTATGTGATCCTTACTAGCTGGAAGTAAGGGAGTTGGGGCATGAAGGTATTTCTAGGAGTTGGACACATACCAAGTTTAGCACAGTCCTGGGCATCTTTGAAATGCCTATACAAACTTGTGCCTACATAGTAACTTGCAACTTTGAATGAGAATGTGCTTGCTTACAGCAACGTGCTATATGTTCTGAATGCCCGAATTGGGAATCTGTGTCAAAACTTTGTTAGGAATTATGTGATCCTTACTAGCTGGAAGTAAGGGAGATGGGGCATGAAGGTATTTCTAGGAGTTGGACACATACCAAGTTTAGCTCAGTTCTGGGCATCTTTGAAATACCTATACAAACTTGTTCCTACATAGTAACTTGCATCTTTGAATGAGAATGTGCTTGCTTACAGCAACGTGCTATATGTTCTGAATGCCCGAATTGGGAATCTGTGTCAAAACTTTGTTAGGAATTATGTGATCCTTACTAGCTGGAAGTAAGGGAGATGGGACATGAAGTTATTTCTAGGAGTTGGACACATACCAAGTTTAGCTCACTTCTGGGCATCTTTGAAATACCTATACAAACTTGTTCCTACATATTAACTTGCAACTTTGAATGAGAATGTGCTTTCTTACAGCAACGTGCTATATGTTCTGAATGCATGAATTGGGAATCTGTGTCAAAATTTGTTAGGAATTATGTGATCCTTACTAGCTGGAAGTAAGGGAGTTGGGGCATGAAGGTATTTCTAGGAGTTGGAGACATACCAAGTTTAGCTCAGTTGTAGGCATCTTTGAAATACCTATACAAACTTGTTCCTTCATAGTAACTTGCAACTTTGAATGAGAATGTGCTTACTTACAGCAACGTGCTATATGTTCTGAATGCACGAATTAGGAATCTGTGTCAAAACTTTGTTAGGAATTATGTGATCCTTACTAGCTGGAAGTAAGTGAGTTGGGGCATGAAGATATTTCTAGGATTTGGAGACATACCAAGTTTAGCTCAGTTCTGGGCATCTTTGAAATACCTATACACACTTATTCCTACATAGTAACTTGCATCTTTGAATGAG
The DNA here is from genome assembly GCF_020826845.1 of Diceros bicornis minor. NCBI lineage: Eukaryota > Metazoa > Chordata > Mammalia > Perissodactyla > Rhinocerotidae > Diceros > Diceros bicornis. The sequence continues at coordinate 2,330,004 of NC_080752.1, read as the reverse complement.
AATGTGCTTGCTTACAGCAACGTGCTTTATGTTCTGAATGCCCGAATTGGGAATCTGTGTCAAAACTTTGTTAGGAATTATGTGATCCTTACTAGCTGGAAGTAAGGGAGATGGGGCATGAAGTTATTTCTAGGAGTTCGAGACATGCAACGTTTAGCTCAGTTCTGGGCATCTTTGAAATACCTATACAAACTTGTTCCTACATAGTAACTTGCAACTTTGAATGAGAATGTGCTTGCTTACAGCAACGTGCTATATGTTGTGAATGCCAGAATTGGGAATCTGTGTCAAAACTTTGTTAGAAATTATGTGATCCTTACTAGCTGGAAGTAAGGGAGATGGGGCATGAAGTTATATCTAGGCGTTGGAGACATACCAAGTTTAGCTCAGTTCAGGGCATCTTTGAAATACCTATACAAACTTGTTCCTACACAGTAACTTGCAACTTTGAATGAGAATGTGCTCGCTTACAGCAACGTGCTATATGTTCTGAATACCCGAATAGGGAATCTGTGTCAAAACTTTGTTAGGAATTATGTGATCCTTACTAGCTGGAAGTAAGTGAGTTGGGGCATGAAGGTATTTCTAGGAGTTGGACACATACAAAGTTTAGCACAGTTTGGGCATCTTTGAAATACCTATACAAACTTGTTCCTACATAGTAACTTGCAACTTTGAATGAGAATGTGCTTGCTTATAGCAACGTGCTATATGTTCTGATTGCCCGAATTGGGAATCTGTGTCAAAACTTTTTTAGGAAATATGTGATCCTTACTAGCTGGAAGTAAGGGAGATGGGGCATGAAGTTATTTCTAGGAGTTGCACACATACCAAGTTTAGCTCAGTTCTGGGCATCTTTGAAATACCTATACAAACTTGTTCCTACATAGTAACTTGCAATTTTGAATGAGAATGTGCTTGCTTACAGCAACGTGCTATAAGTTCTGAATGCCCGAATTGAGAATCTGTGTCAAAACTTTGTTAGGAATTATGTGATCCTTACTAGCTGGAAGTAAGGGAGTTGGGGCATGAAGTTATTTCTAGGAGTTGGACACATACCAAGTTTAGCTCAGTTCTGGGCATCTTTGAAATACCTATTCAAACTTGTTCCTACATAGTAATTGCAACTTTGAATGAGAATGTGCTTGCTTACAGCAACGTGCTATATGTTCTGAATGCCCGAATTGAGATCTGTGTCAAAACTTTGTTAGGAATTATGTGATCCTTACTAGCTGGAAGTAAGGGAGATGGGGCATGAAGTTATTTCTAGGAGTTGGACACATACCAAGTTTAGCTCAGTTCTGGGCATCTTTGAAATACCTATACAAACTTGTTCCTACATAGTAACTTGCAACTTTGAATGAGAATGAGCTTGCTTAGAGCAACGTGCTATATGTTCTGAATGCCCGAATTGGGAATCTGTGTCAAAATTTGTTAGGAATTATGTGATCCTTACTAGCTGGAAGTAAGGGAGTTGGGGCATGAAGGTATTTCTAGGAGTTGGACACATACCAAGTTTAGCACAGTCCTGGGCATCTTTGAAATGCCTATACAAACTTGTGCCTACATAGTAACTTGCAACTTTGAATGAGAATGTGCTTGCTTACAGCAACGTGCTATATGTTCTGAATGCCCGAATTGGGAATCTGTGTCAAAACTTTGTTAGGAATTATGTGATCCTTACTAGCTGGAAGTAAGGGAGATGGGGCATGAAGGTATTTCTAGGAGTTGGACACATACCAAGTTTAGCTCAGTTCTGGGCATCTTTGAAATACCTATACAAACTTGTTCCTACATAGTAACTTGCATCTTTGAATGAGAATGTGCTTGCTTACAGCAACGTGCTATATGTTCTGAATGCCCGAATTGGGAATCTGTGTCAAAACTTTGTTAGGAATTATGTGATCCTTACTAGCTGGAAGTAAGGGAGATGGGACATGAAGTTATTTCTAGGAGTTGGACACATACCAAGTTTAGCTCACTTCTGGGCATCTTTGAAATACCTATACAAACTTGTTCCTACATATTAACTTGCAACTTTGAATGAGAATGTGCTTTCTTACAGCAACGTGCTATATGTTCTGAATGCATGAATTGGGAATCTGTGTCAAAATTTGTTAGGAATTATGTGATCCTTACTAGCTGGAAGTAAGGGAGTTGGGGCATGAAGGTATTTCTAGGAGTTGGAGACATACCAAGTTTAGCTCAGTTGTAGGCATCTTTGAAATACCTATACAAACTTGTTCCTTCATAGTAACTTGCAACTTTGAATGAGAATGTGCTTACTTACAGCAACGTGCTATATGTTCTGAATGCACGAATTAGGAATCTGTGTCAAAACTTTGTTAGGAATTATGTGATCCTTACTAGCTGGAAGTAAGTGAGTTGGGGCATGAAGATATTTCTAGGATTTGGAGACATACCAAGTTTAGCTCAGTTCTGGGCATCTTTGAAATACCTATACACACTTATTCCTACATAGTAACTTGCATCTTTGAATGAGAATGTGCTTGCTTACAGCAACGTGCTTTATGTTCTGAATGCCCGAATTGGGAATCTGTGTCAAAACTTTGTTAGGAATTATGTGATCCTTACTAGCTGGAAGTAAGGGAGATGGGGCATGAAGTTATTTCTAGGAGTTGGAGACATGCAACGTTTAGCTCAGTTCTGGGCATCTTTGAAATACCTATACAAACTTGTTCCTACATAGTACCTTGCAACTTTGAATGAGAATGTGCTCGCTTACAGCAACGTGCTATATGTTCTGAATGCCCGAATTGGGAATCTGTGTCAAAACTTTGTTAGAAATTATGTGATCCTTACTAGCTGGAAGTAAGGGAGATGGGGCATGAAGTTATATCTAGGCGTTGGAGACATACCAAGTTTAGCTCAGTTCAGGGCATCTTTGAAATACCTATACAAACTTGTTCCTACACAGTAACTTGCAACTTTGAATGAGAATGTGCTCGCTTACAGCAACGTGCTATATGTTCTGAATACCCGAATAGGGAATCTGTGTCAAAACTTTGTTAGGAATTATGTGATCCTTACTAGCTGGAAGTAAGTGAGTTGGGGCATGAAGGTATTTCTAGGAGTTGGACACATACAAAGTTTAGCACAGTTTGGGCATCTTTGAAATACCTATACAAACTTGTTCCTACATAGTAACTTGCAACTTTGAATGAGAATGTGCTTGCTTATAGCAACGTGCTATATGTTCTGATTGCCCGAATTGGGAATCTGTGTCAAAACTTTTTTAGGAAATATGTGATCCTTACTAGCTGGAAGTATGGGAGATGGGGCGTGAAGTTATTTCTAGGAGTTGGAGACATACCAAGTTTAGCTCAGTTCTGGGCATCTTTGAAATACCTATACAAACTTGTTCCTACATAGTAACTTGCAACTTTGAATGAGAATGTGCTTGCTTACAGCAACGTGCTATATGTTCTGAATGCCCGAATTGGGAATCTGTGTCAAAACTTTGTTAGGAATTATGTGATCCTTACTAGCTGGAAGTAAGGGAGATGGGGCATGAAGTTATTTCTAGAGGTTGGACACATACAACGTTTAGCTCAGTTCTGCGCCTCTTTGAAATACCTATACAAACTTGTTCCTACATAGTAACTTGCAACTTTGAATGAGAATGTGCTTGCTTACAGCAACGTGCTATATGTTGTGAATGCCCGAATTGGGAATCTGTGTCAAAACTTTGTTAGGAAGTATGTGATCCTTACTAGCTGGAAGTAAGCGAGATGGGGCATGAAGTTATTTCTAGGAGTTGGAGACATACCAAGTTTAGCTCAGTTGTAGGCATCTTTGAAATACCTATACAAACTTGTTCCTACATAGTAACTTGCAACTTTGAATGAGAATGTGCTTACTTACAGCAACGTGCTATATGTTCTGAATGCCCGAATTGGGAATCTGTGTCAAAACTTTGTTAGGAATTATGTGATCCTTACTAGCTGGAAGTCAGGGAGATGGGGCATGAAGTTATTTCTAGGAGTTGGAGACATACAACGTTTAGCTCAGTTCTGGGCATCTTTGAAATACCTATACAAACTTGTTCCTACATAGTAACTTGCAACTTTGAATGAGAATGTGCTTGCTTACAGCAACGTGCTATATGTTGTGAATTCCCGAATTGGGAATCTGTGTCAAAACTTTGTTAGAAATTATGTGATCCTTACTAGCTGGAAGTAAGGGAGATGGGGCATGAAGTTATTTCTAGGAGTTGGAGACATACCAAGTTTAGCTCAGTTCTGGGCATCTTTGAAATACCTATACAAACTTGTTCCTACATAGTAACTTACATCTTTGAATGAGAATGTGCTTGCTTACAGCAAAGTGCTATATGTTCTGAATGCCCGAATTGGGAATCTGTGTCAAAACTATGTTAGGAATTATGTGATCCTTACTAGCTGGAAGTAAGGGAGATGGGGCATGAAGTTATTTCTAGGAGTTGCACACATACCAAGGTTAGCTCAGTTCTGGGCATCTTTTAAATACCTATACAAACTTGTTCCTACATATTAACTTGCAACTTTGAATGAGAATGTGCTTGCTTAGAGCAACGTGCCATATGTTCTGAATGCCCGAATTGGGAATCTGTGTCAAAATTTGTTAGGAATTATGTGATCCTTACTAGCTGGAAGTAAGGGAGTTGGGGCATGAAGGTATTTCTAGGAGTTGGACACATACCAAGTGTAGCACAGTCCTGGACATCTTTGAAATACCTATACAAACTTGTTCCTACATAGTAACTTGCAACTTTGAATGAGAATGTGCTTGCTTACAGCAACGTGCTATATGTTCTGAATGCCCGAATTGGGAAACTGTGTCAAAACTTTGGTAGAAATTATGTGATCCTTACTAGCTGGAAGTAAGGGAGATGGGGCATGAAGTTATTTCTAGGAGTTGGAGACATACCAAGTTTAGCTCAGTTCTGGGCATCTTTGAAATACCTATACAAACTTGTTCCTACATAGTAACTTGCAACTTTGAATGAGAATGTGCTTGCTTACAGCAACGTGCTATATGTTGTGAATTCCCGAACTGGGAATCTGTGTCAAAACTTTGTTAGAAATTATGTGATCCTTACTAGCTGGAAGTAAGGGAGATGGGGCATGAAGTTATTTCTAGGAGTTGGAGACATACCAAGTTTAGCTCAGTTCTGGGCATCTTTGAAATACCTATACAAACTTGTTCCTACATAGTAACTTGCAACTTTGAATGAGAATGTGCTTGCTTACAGCAACGTGCTATATGTTCTGAATGCCCGAATTGGGAATCTGTGCCAAAACTTTGTTAGGAATTATGTGATCCTTACTAGCTGGAAGTAAGGGAGATGGGGCATGAAGTTATTTCTAGGAGTTGGACACATTCCAAGTTTAGCTCAGTTCTGGGCATCTTTGAAATACCTATACAAACTTGTTCCTACATAGTAACTTGCATTTTTGAATGAGAATGTGCTTGCTTACAGCAACGTGCTATATGTTCTGAATGCCCGAATTGGAAATCTGTGTCAAAACTTTGTTAGGAATTATGTGATCCTTACTAGCTGAAAGTAAGGGAGATGGGGCATGAAGTTATTTCTAGGAGTTGGACATATACCAAGTTTAGCTCAGTTCTGGGCATCTTTGAAATACCTATACAAACTTGTTCCTACATAGTAACTTGCAACTTTGAATGAGAATGTGCTTGCTTACAGCAACGTGCTATATGTTCTGAATGCCCGAATTGGGAATCTGTGTCAAAATTTGTTAGGAATTATGTGATCCTTACTAGCTGGAAGTAAGGGAGTTGGGGCATGAAGGTATTTCTAGGAGTTGGACACATACAAAGTTTAGCACAGTCCTGGGCATCTTTGAAATACCTATACAAACTTGTTCCTACATAGTAACTTGCAACTTTGAATGAGAATGTGCTTGCTTACAGCAACGTGCTATATGTTCTGAATGCCCGAATTGGGAATCTGTGTCAAAACTTTGTTAGGAATTATGTGATCCTTACTAGCTGGAAGTAAGGGAGATGGGGCATGAAGTTATTTCTAGGAGTTGCACACATACCAAGTTTAGCTCAGTTCTGGGCATCTTTGAAATACCTATACAAACTTGTTCCTACATAGTAACTTGCAATTTTGAATGAGAATGTGCTTGCTTACAGCAACGTGCTATAAGTTCTGAATGCCCGAATTGAGAATCTGTGTCAAAACTTTGTTAGGAATTATGTGATCCTTACTAGCTGGAAGTAAGGGAGTTGGGGCATGAAGTTATTTCTAGGAGTTGGACACATACCAAGTTTAGCTCAGTTCTGGGCATCTTTGAAATACCTATTCAAACTTGTTCCTACATAGTAATTGCAACTTTGAATGAGAATGTGCTTGCTTACAGCAACGTGCTATATGTTCTGAATGCCCGAATTGAGATCTGTGTCAAAACTTTGTTAGGAATTATGTGATCCTTACTAGCTGGAAGTAAGGGAGATGGGGCATGAAGTTATTTCTAGGAGTTGGACACATACCAAGTTTAGCTCAGTTCTGGGCATCTTTGAAATACCTATACAAACTTGTTCCTACATAGTAACTTGCAACTTTGAATGAGAATGAGCTTGCTTAGAGCAACGTGCTATATGTTCTGAATGCCCGAATTGGGAATCTGTGTCAAAATTTGTTAGGAATTATGTGATCCTTACTAGCTGGAAGTAAGGGAGTTGGGGCATGAAGGTATTTCTAGGAGTTGGACACATACCAAGTTTAGCACAGTCCTGGGCATCTTTGAAATGCCTATACAAACTTGTGCCTACATAGTAACTTGCAACTTTGAATGAGAATGTGCTTGCTTACAGCAACGTGCTATATGTTCTCAATGCCCGAATTGGGAATCTGTGTCAAAACTTTGTTAGGAATTATGTGATCCTTACTAGCTGGAAGTAAGGGAGATGGGGCATGAAGGTATTTCTAGGAGTTGGACACATACCAAGTTTAGCTCAGTTCTGGGCATCTTTGAAATACCTATACAAACTTGTTCCTACATAGTAACTTGCATCTTTGAATGAGAATGTGCTTGCTTACAGCAACGTGCTATATGTTCTGAATGCCCGAATTGGGAATCTGTGTCAAAACTTTGTTAGGAATTATGTGATTCTTACTAGCTGGAAGTAAGGGAGATGGGACATGAAGTTATTTCTAGGAGTTGGACACATACCAAGTTTAGCTCAATTCTGGGCATCTTTGAAATACCTATACAAACTTGTTCCTACATATTAACTTGCAACTTTGAATGAGAATGTGCTTTCTTACAGCAACGTGCTATATGTTCTGAATGCATGAATTGGGAATCTGTGTCAAAATTTGTTAGGAATTATGTGATCCTTACTAGCTGGAAGTAAGGGAGTTGGGGCATGAAGGTATTTCTAGGAGTTGGAGACATACCAAGTTTAGCTCAGTTGTAGGCATCTTTGAAATACCTATACAAACTTGTTCCTTCATAGTAACTTGCAACTTTGAATGAGAATGTGCTTACTTACAGCAACGTGCTATATGTTCTGAATGCACGAATTAGGAATCTGTGTCAAAACTTTGTTAGGAATTATGTGATCCTTACTAGCTGGAAGTAAGTGAGTTGGGGCATGAAGATATTTCTAGGATTTGGAGACATACCAAGTTTAGCTCAGTTCTGGGCATCTTTGAAATACCTATACACACTTATTCCTACATAGTAACTTGCATCTTTGAATGAGAATGTGCTTGCTTACAGCAACGTGCTTTATGTTCTGAATGCCCGAATTGGGAATCTGTGTCAAAACTTTGTTAGGAATTATGTGATCCTTACTAGCTGGAAGTAAGGGAGATGGGGCATGAAGTTATTTCTAGGAGTTGGAGACATGCAACGTTTAGCTCAGTTCTGGGCATCTTTGAAATACCTATACAAACTTGTTCCTACATAGTAACTTGCAACTTTGAATGAGAATGTGCTTGCTTACAGCAACGTGCTATATGTTGTGAATGCCAGAATTGGGAATCTGTGTCAAAACTTTGTTAGAAATTATGTGATCCTTACTAGCTGGAAGTAAGGGAGATGGGGCATGAAGTTATATCTAGGCGTTGGAGACATACCAAGTTTAGCTCAGTTCAGGGCATCTTTGAAATACCTATACAAACTTGTTCCTACACAGTAACTTGCAACTTTGAATGAGAATGTGCTCGCTTACAGCAACGTGCTATATGTTCTGAATGCCCGAATTGGGAATCTGTGTCAAAACTTTGGTAGAAATTATGTGATCCTTACTAGCTGGAAGTAAGGGAGATGGGGCCTGAAGTTATTTCTAGGAGTTGGACACATACCAAGTTTAGCTCAGTTCTGGGCATCTTTGAAATACCTATACAAACTTGTTCCTACATAGTAACTTGCAACTTTGAATGAGAATGTGCTTGCTTACAGCAACGTGCTATATGTTCTGAATGCCCGAATTGGGAATCTGTGTCAAAACTTTGTTAGGAATTATGTGATCCTTACTAGCTGGAAGTAAGGGAGATGGGGCATGAAGGTATTTCTAGGAGTTGGACACATACCAAGTTTAGCTCAGTTCTGGGCATCTTTGAAATACCTATACAAACTTGTTCCTACATATTAACTTGCAACTTTGAATGAGAATGTGCTTGCTTACAGCAACGTGCTATATGTTCCGAATGCCCGAATTGGGAATCTGTGTCAAAATTTGTTAGGAATTATGTGATCCTTACTAGCTGGAAGTAAGGGAGTTGGGGCATGAAGGTATTTCTAGGAGTTGGACACATACCAAGTTTAGCACAGTCCTGGGCATCTTTGAAATACCTATACAAACTTGTTCCTACATAGTAACTTGCAACTTTTAATGAGAATGTGCTTGCTTACAGCAACGTGCTATATGTTCTGAATGCCCGAATTGGGAATCTGTGTCAAAATTTTGTTAGGAATTATGTGATCCTTACTAGCTGGAAGTAAGGGAGATGGGGCATGAAGTTATTTCTAGGAGTTGCACACATACCAAGTTTAGCTCAGTTCTGGGCATCTTTGAAATACCTATACAAACTTGTTCCTACATAGTAATTTGCAATTTTGAATGAGAATGTGCTTGCTTACAGCAACGTGCTATATGTTCTGAATGCCCGAATTGAGAATCTGTCTCAAAACTTTGTTAGGAATTATGTGATCCTTACTAGCTGGAAGTAAGGGAGTTGGGGCATGAAGTTATTTCTAGGAGTTGGACACATACCAAGTTTAGCTCAGTTCTGGGCATCTTTGAAAGTCCTATTCAAACTTGTTCCTACATAGTAACTTGCAACTTTGAATGAGAATGTGCTTGCTTACAGCAACGTGCTATATGTTCTGAATGCCCGAATTGGGAATCTGTGTCAAAATTTGTTAGGAATTATGTGATCCTTACTAGCTGGAAGTAAGGGAGTTGGGGCATGAAGGTATTTCTAGGAGTTGGACACATACCAAGTTTAGCACAGTCCTGGGCATCTTTGAAATACCTATACAAACTTGTTCCTACATAGTAACTTGTAACTTTGAATGAGAATGTGCTTGCTTACAGCAACGTGCTATATGTTCTGAATGCCCGAATTGGGAATCTGTGTCAAAGTTGTTAGGAATTATGAGATCCTTACTAGCTGGAAGTAAGGGAGTTGGGGCATGAAGGTATTTCTAGGTGTTGGAGACATACCAATTTTAGCTCAGTTGTAGGCATCTTTGAAATACCTATACAAACTTGTTCCTACATAGTAACTTGCAACTTTGAATGAGAATGTGCTTACTTACAGCAACGTGCTATATGTTCTGAATGCCCGAATTGGGAATCTGTGTCAAAACTTTGTTAGGAATTATGTGATCCTTAGTAGATGGAAGTAAGGGAGTTAGGGCATGAAGTTATTTCTAGAGGTAGGACACATACCAAGTTTAGCTCAGTTCTGGGCATCTTTGAAATACCTATACACACTTGTTCCTACATAGTAACTTGCAACTTTGAATGAGAATGTGCTTGCTTACAGCAACGTGCTATATGTTCTGAATGCCCGAATTGGGAATCTGTGTCAAAACTTTGTTAGGAATTATGTGACCCTTACTAGGTGGAAGTAAGGGAGATGGGGCATGCAGTATTTCTAGGAGTTGGAGACATACCAAGTTTAGCACAGTCCTGGGCATCTTTGAAATACCTATACAAACTTGTTCCTACATAGTAACTTGCAACTTTTAATGAGAATGTGCTTGCTTACAGCAACGTGCTATATGTTCTGAATGCCCGAATTGGGAATCTGTGTCAAAATTTTGTTAGGAATTATGTGATCCTTACTAGCTGGAAGTAAGGGAGATGGGGCATGAAGTTATTTCTAGGAGTTGCACACATACCAAGTTTAGCTCAGTTCTGGGCATCTTTGAAATACCTATACAAACTTGTTCCTACATAGTAATTTGCAATTTTGAATGAGAATGTGCTTGCTTACAGCAACGTGCTATATGTTCTGAATGCCCGAATTGAGAATCTGTGTCAAAACTTTGTTAGGAATTTTGTGATCCTTACTAGCTGGAAGTAAGGGAGTTGGGGCATGAAGTTATTTCTAGGAGTTGGACACATACCAAGTTTAGCTCAGTTCTGGGCATCTTTGAAAGTCCTATTCAAACTTGTTCCTACATAGTAACTTGCAACTTTGAATGAGAATGTGCTTGCTTACAGCAACGTGCTATAGGTTCTGAATGCCCGAATTGGGAATCTGTGTCAAAACTTTGTTAGGAATTATGTGATCCTTACTAGCTGGAAGTAAGGGAGATGGGGCATGAAGTTATTTCTAGGAGTTGGACACATACCAAGTTTAGCTCAGTTCTGGGCATCTTTGAAATACCTATACAAACTTGTTCCTACATATTAACTTGCAACTTTGAATGAGAATGTGCTTGCTTAGAGCAACGTTCTATATGTTCTGAATGCCCGAATTGGGAATCTGTGTCAAAATTTGTTAGGAATTATGTGATCCTTACTAGCTGGAAGTAAGGGAGTTGGGGCATGAAGGTATTTCTAGGAGTTGGACACATACCAAGTTTAGCACAGTCCTGGGCATCTTTGAAATACCTATACAAACTTGTTCCTACATAGTAACTTGTAACTTTGAATCAGAATGTGCTTGCTTACAGCAACGTGCTATATGTTCTGAATGCCCGAATTGGGAATCTGTGTCAAATTTGTTAGGAATTATGAGATCCTTACTAGCTGGAGGTAAGGGAGTTGGGGCATGAAGGTATTTCTAGGTGTTGGAGACATACGAATTTTAGCTCAGTTGTAGGCATCTTTGAAATACCTATACAAACTTGTTCCTACATAGTAACTTGCAACTTTGAATGAGAATGTGCTTACTTACAGCAACGTGCTATATGTTCTGAATGCCCGAATTGGGAATCTGTGTCAAAACTTTGTTAGGAATTATGTGATCCTTACTAGATGGAAGTAAGGGAGTTAGGGCATGAAGTTATTTCTAGAGGTAGGACACATACCATGTTTAGCTCAGTTCTGGGCATCTTTGAAATACCTATACACACTTGTTCCTACATAGTAACTTGCAACTTTGAATGAGAATGTGCTTGCTTACAGCAACGTGCTATATGTTCTGAATGCCCGAATTGGGAATCTGTGTCAAAACTTTGTTAGGAATTATGTGACCCTTACTAGATGGAAGTAAGGGAGATGGGGCATGCAGTATTTCTAGGAGTTGGAGACATACCAAGTTTAGCTAAGTTCTGGGCATCTTTGAAATACCTATACAAACCTGTTCCTACATAGTAACTTGCATCTTTGAATGAGAATGTGCTTACTTACAGCAACGCGCTATGTTCTGAATGCCCGAATTGGGAATCTGTGTCAAAACTTTGTTAGGAATTATGTGATCCTTACTAGATTGAAGTAAGGGAGATGGGGCATGAAGTTTTTTCTAGGAGTTGGAGACATACAACGTTTAGCTCAGTTCTGGGCATCTTTGAAATACCTATACAAACTTGTTCCTACATAGTATCTTGCATCTTTGAATGAGAATGTGCTTGCTTACAGCAACGTGCTGTATGTTCTGAATGCCCGAATTGGGAATCTGTGTCAAAACTTTGTTAGTAATTATGTGATCCGTACTAGCTGGAAGTAAGGGAGTTGGGGCATGAAGTTATTTCTAGGAGTTTGACACATACCAAGTTTAGCTCAGTTCTGGGCATCTTTGAAGGTCCTATTCAAACTTGTTCCTACATAGTAACTTGCAACTTTGAATGAGAATGTGCTTTCTTACAGCAACGTGCTATATGTTCTGAATGCCCGAATTGGGAATCTGTGTCAAAACTTTGTTAGGAATTATGTGATCCTTACTAGCTGGAAGTAAGGGAGTTGGGGCATGAAGTTATTTCTAGGAGTTGGACACATACCATGTTTAGCTCAGTTCTGGGCATCTGTGAAATACCTATACAAACTTGTTCCTACATAGTATCTTGCAACTTTGAATGAGAATGTGCTTGCTTACAGCAACGTGCTATATGTTCTGAATGCCCGAATTGGGAATCTGTGTCAAAACTTTGTTAGGAATTATGTGATCCTTACTAGCTGGAAGTAAGTGAGTTTGGGCATGAAGATATTTCTAGGATTTGGAGACATACCAAGTTTAGCTCAGTTCTGGGCATCTTTGAAATACCTATACACACTTATTCCTACATAGTAACTTGCATCTTTGAATGAGAATGTGCTTGCTTACAGCAACGTGCTTTATGTTCTGAATGCCCGAATTGGGAATCTGTGTCAAAACTTTGTTAGGAATTATGTGATCCTTACTAGCTGGAAGTAAGGGAGATGGGGCATGAAGTTATTTCTAGGAGTTGGAGACATGCAACGTTTAGCTCAGTTCTGGGCATCTTTGAAATACCTATACAAACTTGTTCCTACATATTAACTTGCAACTTTGAATGAGAATGTGCTTGCTTACAGCAACGTGCTATATGTTCTGAATGCCCGAATTGGGAATCTGTGTCAAAATTTGTTAGGAATTATGTGATCCTTACTAGCTGGAAGTAAGGGAGTTGGGGCATGAAGGTATTTCTAGGAGTTGGACACATACCAAGTTTAGCACAGTCCTGGGCTTCTTTGAAATACCTATACAAACTTGTTCCTACATAGTAACTTGCAACTTTGAATGAGAATGTGCTTGCTTACAGCAACGTGCTATATGTTCTGAATGCCCGAATTGGGAATCTGTGTCAAAATTTGTTAGGAATTATGAGATCCTTACTAGCTGGAAGTAAGGGAGTTGGGGCATGAAGGTATTTCTAGGAGTTGGAGACATACCAATTTTAGCTCAGTTGTAGGCATATTTGAAATACCTATACACACTTGTTCCTACATAGTAACTTGCAACTTTGAATGAGAATGTGCTTGCTTACAGCAACGTGCTATATGTTCTGAATGCCCGTATTGGGAATCTGTGTCAAAACATTGTTAGGAATTATGTGACCCTTACTAGATGGAAGTAAGGGAGATGGGGCATGCAGTATTTCTAGGAGTTGGAGACATACCAAGTTTAGCTAAGTTCTGGGCATCTTTGAAATACCTATACAAACCTGTTCCTACATAGTAACTTGCATCTTTGAATGAGAATGTGCTTACTTACAGCAACGCGCTATGTTCTGAATGCCCGAATTGGGAATCTGTGTCAAAACTTTGTTAGGAATTATGTGATCCTTACTAGATTGAAGTAAGGGAGATGGGGCATGAAGTTTTTTCTAGGAGTTGGAGACATAAAACGTTTAGCTCAGTTCTGGGCATCTTTGAAATACCTATACAAACTTGTTCCTACATACTATCTTGCATCTTTGAATGAGAATGTGCTTGCTTACAGCAACGTTCTGTATGTTCTGAATGCCCGAATTGGGAATCTGTGTCAAAACTTTGTTAGTAATTATGTGATCCTTACTAGCTGGAAGTAAGGGAGTTGGGGCATGAAGTTATTTCTAGGAGTTTGACACATACCAAGTTTAGCTCAGTTCTGGGCATCTTTGATGGTCCTATTCAAACTTGTTCCTACATAGTAACTTGCAACTTTGAATGAGAATGTGCTTTCTTACAGCAACGTGCTATATGTTCTGAATGCCCGAATTGGGAATCTGTGTCAAAACTTTGTTAGGAATTATGTGATCCTTACTAGCTGGAAGTAAGGGAGATGGGGCATGAAGTTATTTCTAGGAGTTGGACACATACCAAGTTTAGCTCAGTTCTGGGCATCTTTGAAATACCTATACAAACTTGTTCCTACATATTAACTTGCAACTTTGAATGAGAATGTGCTTGCTTAGAGCAACGTGCTATATGTTCTGAATGCCCGAATTGGGAATCTGTGTCAAAATTTGTTAGGAATTATGTGATCCTTACTAGCTGGAAGTAAGGGAGTTGGGGCATGAAGGTATTTCTAGGAGTTGGACACATACCAAGTTTAGCACAGTCCTGGGCATCTTTGAAATACCTATACAAACTTGTTCCTACATAGTAACTTGTAACTTTGAATGAGAATGTGCTTGCTTACAGCAACGTGCTATATGTTCTGAATGCCCGAATTGGGAATCTGTGTCAAAGTTGTTAGGAATTATGAGATCCTTACTAGCTGGAAGTAAGGGAGTTGGGGCATGAAGGTATTTCTAGGAGTTGGAGACATACCAATTTTAGCTCAGTTGTAGGCATCTTTGAAATACGTATACAAACTTGTTCCTACATAGTAACTTGCAACTTTGAATGAGAATGTGCTTACTTACAGCAACGTGCTATATGTTCTGAATGCCCGAATTGGGAATCTGTGTCAAAACTTTGTTAGGAATTATGTGATCCTTACTAGATGGAAGTAAGGGAGTTAGGGCAAGAAGTTATTTCTAGAGGTAGGAGACATACCAAGTTTAGCTCAGTTCTGGCATCTTTGAAATACCTATACACACTTGTTCCTACATAGTAACTTGCAACTTTGAATGAGAATGTGCTTGCTTACAGCAACGTGCTATATGTTCTGAATGCCCGAATTGGGAATCTGTGTCAAAACTTTGTTAGGAATTATGTGACCCTTACTAGATGGAAGTAAGGGAGATGGGGCATGCAGTATTTCTAGGAGTTGGAGACATACCAAGTTTAGCTAAGTTCTGGGCATCTTTGAAATACCTATACAAACCTGTTCCTACATAGTAACTTGCACCTTTGAATGAGAATGTGCTTACTTACAGCAACGCGCTATGTTCTGAATGCCCGAATTGGGAATCTGTGTCAAAACTTTGTTAGGAATTATGTGATCCTTACTAGATTGAAGTAAGGGAGATGGGGAATGAAGTTTTTTCTAGGAGTTGGAGACATACAACGTTTAGCTCAGTTCTGGGCATCTTTGAAATACCTATACAAACTTGTTCCTACATAGTATCTTGCATCTTTGAATGAGAATGTGCTTGCTTACAGCAACGTGCTGTATGTTCTGAATGCCCGAATTGGGAATCTGTGTCAAAACTTTGTTAGTAATTATGTGATCTGTACTAGCTGGAAGTAAGGGAGTTGGGGCATGAAGTTATTTCTAGGAGTTTGACACATACCAAGTTTAGCTCAGTTCTGGGCATCTTTGAAGGTCCTATTCAAACTTGTTCCTACATAGTAACTTGCAACTTTGAATGAGAATGTGCTTTCTTACAGCAACGTGCTATATGTTCTGAATGCCCGAATTGGGAATCTGTGTCAAAACTTTGTTAGGAATTATGTGATCCTTACTAGCTGGAAGTAAGGGAGTTGGGGCATGAAGTTATTTCTAGGAGTTGGACACATACCATGTTTAGCTCAGTTCTGGGCATCTGTGAAATACCTATACAAACTTGTTCCTACATAGTAACTTGCAACTTTGAATGAGAATGTGCTTGCTTACAGCAACGTGCTATATGTTCTGAATGCCCGAATTGGGAATCTGTGTCAAAACTTTGTTAGGAATTATGTGATCCTTACTAGCTGGAAGTAAGTGAGTTGGGGCATGAAGATATTTCTAGGATTTGGAGACATACCAAGTTTAGCTCAGTTCTGGGCATCTTTGAAATACCTATACACACTTATTCCTACATAGTAACTTGCATCTTTGAATGAGAATATGCTTGCTTACAGCAACGTGCTTTATGTTCTGAATGCCCGAATTGGGAATCTGTGTCAAAACTTTCTTAGGAATTATGTGATCCTTACTAGCTGGAAGTAAGGGAGATGGGGCATGAAGTTATTTCTAGGAGTTGGAGACATGCAACGTTTAGCTCAGTTCTTGGCATCTTTGAAATACCTATACAAACTTGTTCCTACATAGTAACTTGCAACTTTGAATGAGAATGTGCTTGCTTACAGCAACGTGCTATATGTTGTGAATGCCCGAATTGGGAATCTGTGTCAAAACTTTGTTAGGAATTATGTGATCCTTACTAGATGGAAGTAAGGGAGATGGGGCATGAAGTTATTTCTAGGAGTTGGACACATACCAAGTTTAGCTCAGTTCTGGGCATCTTTGAAATACCTATACAAACTTGTTCCTACATATTAACTTGCAACTTTGAATGAGAATGTGCTTGCTTCGCGCAACGTGCTATATGTTCTGAATGCCCGAATTGGGAATCTGTGTCAAAATTTGTTAGGAATTATGTGATCCTTACTAGCTGGAAGTAAGGGAGTTGGGGCATGAAGGTATTTCTAGGAGTTGGACACATACCAAGTTTAGCACAGTCCTGGGCATCTTTGAAATACCTATACAAACTTGTTCCTACATAGTAACTTGCAACTTTGAATGAGAATGTGCTTGCTTACAGCAACGTGCTATATGTTCTGCATGCCCGAATTGGGAATCTGTGTCAAAATTTGTTAGGAATTATGAGATCCTTACTAGCTGGAAGTAAGGGAGTTGGGGCATGAAGGTATTTCTAGGAGTTGGAGACATACCAATTTTAGCTCAGTTGTAGACATATTTGAAAGACCTATACACACTTGTTCCTACATAGTAACTTGCAACTATGAATGAGAATGTGCTTGCTTACAGCAACGTGCTATATGTTCTGAATGCCCGTATTGGGAATCTGTGTCAAAACTTTGTTAGGAATTATGTGACCCTTACTAGATGGAAGTAAGGGAGATGGGGCATGCAGTATTTCTAGGAGTTGGAGACATACCAAGTTTAGCTAAGTTTTGGGCATCTTTGAAATACCTATACAAACCTGTTCCTACATAGTAACTTGCATCTTTGAATGAGAATGTGCTTACTTACAGCAACGCGCTATGTTCTGAATGCCCGAATTGGGAATCTGTGTCAAAACTTTGTTAGGAATTATGTGATCCTTACTAGATTGAAGTAAGGGAGATGGGGCATGAAGTTTTTTCTAGGAGTTGGAGACATACAACGTTTAGCTCAGTTCTGGGCATCTTTGAAATACCTATACAAACTTGTTCCTACATACTATCTTGCATCTTTGAATGAGAATGTGCTTGCTTACAGCAACGTTCTGTATGTTCTGAATGCCCGAATTGGGAATCTGTGTCAAAACTTTGTTAGTAATTATGTGATCCTTACTAGCTGGAAGTAAGGGAGTTGGGGCATGAAGTTATTTCTAGGAGTTTGACACATACCAAGTTTAGCTCAGTTCTGGGCATCTTTGAAGGTCCTATTCAAACTTGTTCCTACATAGTAACTTGCAACTTTGAATGAGAATGTGCTTGCTTACAGCAACGTGCTATATGTTCTGAATGCCCGAATTGGGAATCTGTGTCAAAACTTTGTTAGGAATTATGTGATCCTTACTAGCTGGAAGTAAGGGAGTTGTGGCATGAAGTTATTTCTAGGAGTTGGACACATACCATGTTTAGCTCAGTTCTGGGCATCTGTGAAATACCTATACAAACTTGTTCCTACATAGTAACTTGCAACTTTGAATGAGAATGTGCTTGCTTACAGCAACGTGCTATATGTTCTGAATGCCCGAATTGGGAATATGTGTCAAAACTTTGTTAGGAATTATGTGATCCGTACTAGCTGGAAGTAAGGGAGTTGGGGCATGAAGTTATTTCTAGGAGTTGGACACATACCAAGTTTAGCTCAGTTCTGGGCATCTTTGAAATACCTATACAAACTTGTTCCTACATAGTAACTTGCAACTTTGAATGAGAATGTGCTTGCTTACAGCAACGTGCTATATGTTCTGAATGCCCGAATTGGGAATCTGTGTCAAAACTTTGTTAGGAATTATGTGATCCTTACTAGATGGAAGTAAGGGAGATGGGGCATGAAGTTATTTCTAGGAGTTGGAGACATACCAAGTTTAGCTTAGTTCTGGGCATCTTTGAAATACCTATACAAACTTGTTCCTACATATTAACTTGCAACTTTGAATGAGAATGTGCTTGCTTAGAGCAACGTGCTATATGTTCTGAATGCCCGAATTGGGAATCTGTGTCAAAATTTGTTAGGAATTATGTGATCCTTACTAGCTGGAAGTAAGGGAGTTGGGGCATGAAGGTATTTCTAGGAGTTGGACACATACCAAGTTTAGCACAGTCCTGGGCATCTTTGAAATACCTATACAAACTTGTTCCTACATAGTAACTTGCAACATTGAATGAGAATGTGCTTGCTTACAGCAACGTGCTATATGTTCTGAATGCCCGAATTGGGAATCTGTGTCAAAACTTTGTTAGGAATTATGTGATCCTTACTAGCTGGAAGTAAGGGAGATGGGGCATGAAGGTATTTCTAGGAGTTGGACACATACCAAGTTTAGCTCAGTTCTGGGCATCTTTGAAATACCTATACAAACTTGTTCCTACATAGTAACTTGCATCTTTGAATGAGAATGTGCTTGCTTACAGCAACGTGCTATATGTTCTGAATGCCCGAATTGGGAATCTGTGTCAAAACTTTGTTAGAAATTATGTGATCCTTACTAGCTGGAAGTAAGGGAGATGGGGCATGAAGTTATTTCTAGGAGTTGGACACATACCAAGTTTAGCTCACTTCTGGGCATCTTTGAAATACCTATACAAACTTGTTCCTACATATTAACTTGCAACTTTGAATGAGAATGTGCTTGCTTAGAGCAACGTGCTATATGTTCTGAATGCCCGAATTGGGAATCTGTGTCCAAATTTGTTAGGAATTATGTGATCCTTACTAGCTGGAAGTAAGGGAGTTGGGGCATGAAGGTATTTCTAGGAGTTGGACACATACCAAGTTTAGCACAGTCCTGGGCATCTTTGAAATACCTATACAAACTTGTTCCTACATAGTAACTTGCAACTTTGAATGAGAATGTGCTTGCTTACAGCAACGTGCTATATGTTCTGAATGCCCGAATTGGGAATCTGTGTCAAAACTTTGTTAGGAATTATGTGATCCTTACTAGCTGGAAGTAAGGGAGATGGGGCATGAAGGTATTTCTAGGAGTTGGACACATACCAAGTTTAGCTCAGTTCTGGGCATCTTTGAAAGTCCTATTCAAACTTGTTCCTACATAGTAACTTGCAACTTTGAATGAGAATGTGCTTTCTTACAGCAACGTGCTATATGTTCTGAATGCCCGAATTGGGAATCTGTGTCAAAACTTTGTTAGGAATTATGTGATCCTTACTAGCTGGAAGTAAGGGAGTTGGGGCATGAAGATATTTCAAAGAGTTGGACACATACCAAGTTTAGCTCAGTTCTGGGCATCTTTGACATACCTATACAAACTTGTTCCTACATAGTAACTTGCAACTTTGAATGAGAATGTGCTTGCTTACAGCAACGTGCTATATGTTGTGAATGCCCGAATTGGGAATCTGTGTCAAAACTTTGTTAGGAATTATGTGATCCTTACTAGCTGGAAGTAAGGGAGTTGGGGCATGAAGTTATTTCTAGGAGTTGGACTCATACCAAGTTTAGTTCAGTTCTGGGCATCTTTGAAATACCTATACAAACTTGTTCCTACATAGTACCTTGCAACTTTGAATGAGAATGTGCTTGCTTACAGCAACGTGCTATATGTTCTGAATGCCCAAATTGGGAATCTGTGTCAAAACTTTGTAAGGAATTATGTGATCCTTACTAGCTGGAAGTAAGGGAGTTGGGGCATGAAGTTATTTCTAGGAGTTGGACACATACCATGTTTAGCTCAGTTCTGGGCATCTTTGAAAGTCCTATTCAAACTTGTTCCTACACAGTAACTTGCAACATTGAATGAGAATGTGCTTGCTTACAACAACGTGCTATATGTTCTGAATGCCCGAATTGGGAATCTGTGTCAAAACTTTGTTAGGAATTATGTGATCCTTACTAGCTGGAAGTAAGGAAGTTGGGGCATGAAGGTATTTCTAGGAGTTGGACACATACAAAGTGTAGCTCAGTTCTGGGCATCTTTGAAAGTCCTATTCAAACTTGTTCCTACATAGTAAAATGCAACTTTGAATGAGAATGTGCTTTCTTACAGCAACGTGCTATATGTTCTGAATGCCCGAATTGGGAATCTGTGTCAAAAGTTTGTTAGGAATTATGTGATCCTTACTAGCTGCAAGAAAGGGAGTTGGGGCATGAAGGTATTTCTAGGAGTTGAACACATACCAAGTTTAGCTCAGTTCTGGGCATCTTTGAAATACCTATACAAACTTGTTCCTACATAGTAACTTGCAACTTTGAATGAGAATGTGCTTGCTTACAGCAACGTGCTATATGTTGTGAATGCCCGAATTGTGAATCTGTGTCAAATCTTTGTTAGGAATTATGTGATCCTAACTAGCTGGAAGTAAGGGAGTTGGGGCATGAAGTTATTTCTAGGAGTTGGACACATACCATGTTTAGCTCAGTTCTGGGCATCTTTGAAATACCTATACAATCTTGTTCCTACATAGTAACTTGCAACTTTGAATGAGAATGTGCTTGCTTACAGCAACGTGCTATATGTTCTGAATGCCCGAATTGGGAATCTGTGTCAAAATTTGTTAGGAATTATGTGATGCTTACTAGCTGGAAGTAAGGGAGTTGGGGCATGAAGGTATTTCTAGGAGGTGGACACATACCAAGTTTAGCACAGTTCTGGGCATCCTTGAAATAGCTATACAAACTTGTTCCTACATAGTAACTTGCATCTTTGAATGAGAATGTGCTTGCTTACAGCAACGTGCTATATGTTCTGAATGCCCGAATTTGGAATCTGTGTCAAAACTTTGTTACTAATTATGTGATCCTTACTAGCTGGAAGTAAGGGAGATGGGGCATGAAGCTATTTCTAGGAGTTGGACACATACCAAGTTTAGCTCAGTTCTGGGCATCTTTGAAATACCTATACAAACTTGTTCCTACATAGTAACTTGCAACTTTGAATGAGAATGTGCTTGCTTACAGCAACGTGCTATATGTTCTGAATGCCCGAATTGGGAATCTGTGTCAAAACTTTGTTAGGAATTATGTGCTCCTTACTAGCTGGAAGTAAGGGAGTTGGGGCATGAAGTTATTTCTAGGAGTTGGACACATTCTAAGTTTAGCTCAGTTCTGGGCATCTTTGAAATACCTATACAAACTTGTTCCTACATATTAACTTGCAACTTTGAATGAGAATGTGATTGCTTAGAGCAACGTGCTATATGTTGTGAATGCCCGAATTGGGAATCTGTGTCAAAATTTGTTAGGAATTATGTGATCCTTACTAGCTGGAAGTAAGGGAGTTGGGGCATGAAGGTATTTCTAGGAGGTGGACACATACCAAGTTTAGCACAGTTCTGGGCATCTTTGCAATACCTATACAAACTTGTTCCTACATAGTAACTTGCATCTTTGAATGAGAATGTCCTTGCTTACATCAACGTGCTATATGTTCTGAATGCCCGAATTGGGAATCTGTGTCAAAACTTTGTTAGGAATTATGTGATCCTTACTAGCTGGAAGTAAGGGAGTTGGGGCATGAAGTTATTTCTAGGAGTTGGACACATACCAAGTTTAGCACAGTTCTGGGCATCTTTGAAAGTCCTATACAAACTTGTTCCTACATAGTAACTTGAAACGTTGAATGAGAATGTGCCTGCTTACAGCAACGTGCTATATGTTCTGAAAGCCCGAATTGGGAATCTGTGTCAAAACTTTGTTAGGAATTATGTGATCCTTACTAGCTGGACGTAAGGGAGATGGGGCATGAAGTTATTTCTAGGAGTTGGACACATACCAAGTTTAGCTCAGTTCTGGGCATCTTTGAAATACCTATACAAACTTGTTCCTACATAGTAACTTGCAACGTTGAATGAGATTGTGCTTGCTTACAGCAACGTGCTATATGTTCTGAATGCCCGAATTGGGAATCTGTGTCAAAACTTTGTTAGGAATTATGTGATCCTTACTAGCTGGAAGTAAGGGAGTTGGGGCATGAAGTTATTTCTAGGAGTTGGACACATACCAAGTTTAGCACAGTTCTGGGCATCTTTGAAAGTCCTATACAAACTTGTTCCTACATAGTAACTTGCAACTTTGAATGAGAATGTGCTTGCTTACAGCAACGTGCTATATGTTCTGAATGCCCGAATTGGGAATCTGTGTCAAAACTTTGTTAGGAATTATGTGATCCTTACTAGATGGAAGTAAGGGAGATGGGGCATGAAGTTATTTCTAGGAGTTGGAGACATACCAAGTTTAGCTCAGTTCTGGGCATCTTTGAAATACCTATACAAACTAGTTCCTACATAGTAACTTGCAACTTTGAATGAGAATGTGCTTGCTTACAGCAACGTGCTATATGTTCTGAATGCCCGAATTGGGAATCTGTGTCAAAATTTGTTAGGAATTATGTGATGCTTACTAGCTGGAAGTAAGGGAGTTGGGGCATGAAGGTATTTCTAGGAGGTGGACACATACCAAGTTTAGCACAGTTCTGGGCATCTTTGAAATACCTATACAAACTTGTTCCTACATAGTAACTTGCATCTTTGAATGAGAATGAGCTTGCTTACAGCAACGTGCTATATGTTCTGAATGCCCGAATTGGGAATCTGTGTCAAAATTTGTTAGGAATTATGTGATCCTTACTAGCTGGAAGTAAGGGAGATGGGGCATGAAGTTATTTCTAGGAGTTGGACACATACCAAGTTTAGCTCAGTTCTGGGCATCTTTGAAATACCTATACAAACTTGTTCCGACATAGTAACTTGCATCTTTGAATGAGAATGTGCTTGCTTACAGCAACGTGCTATATGTTCTGAATGCCCGAATTGGGAATCTGTGTCAAAACTTTGTTAAGAATTATGTGATCCTTACTAGCTGGAAGTAAGGGAGATGGGGCATGAAGTTATTTCTAGGAGTTGGACACATACCAAGTTTAGCTCAGTTCTGGGCATCTTTGAAATACCTATACAAACTTGTTCCTACATAGTAACTTGCATCTTTAAATGAGAATGTGCTTGCTTACAGCAACGTGCTATATGTTCTGAATGCCCGAATTGGGAATCTGTGTCAAAACTTTGTTAGGAATTATGTGATCCTTACTAGCTGGAAGTAAGGGAGATGGGTCATGAAGTTATTTCTAGGAGTTGAACACATACCAAGTTTAGCTCAGTTCTGGGCATCTTTGAAATACCTACACAAACTTGTTCCTACATAGTAACTTGCAACTTTGAATGAGAATGTGCTTGCTTACAGCAACCTGCTATATGTTCTGAATGCCCGAATTGGGAATCTGAGTCAATATTTGTTAGGAATTATGTGATCATTACTAGCTGGAAGTAAGGGAGATGGGGCATGAAGTTATTTCAAGGAGTTGGACACATACCAAGTTTAGCTCAGTTCTGGGCATCTTTGAAATACCTATACAAACTTGTTCCTACATAGTAACTTGCAGCTTTGAATGAGAATGTGCTTGCTTAGAGCAACGTGCTATATGTTCTGAATGCCCGAATTGGGAATCTGTGTCAAAACTTTGTTAGGAATTATGTGATCCTTACTAGCTGGAAGTAAGGGAGATGGGGCATGAAGTTACTTCTAGGAGTTGGACACATACCAAGTTTAGCTCAGTTCTGAGCATCTTTGAAATACCTATACAAACTTGTTTCTACATAGTAACTTGCAACTTTGAATGAGAATGTGCTTGCTTACAGCAACGTGCTATATGTTCTGAATGCCCGAATTGGGAATCTGTGTCAAAACTTTGTTAGGAATTATGTGATCCTTACTAGATGGAAGTAAGGGAGATGGCATGAAGTTATTTCTAGGAGTTGGACACATACCAAGTTTAGCTCAGTTCTGGGCATCTTTGAAAGTCCTATTCAAACTTGTTCCTACATAGTAACTTGCAACTTTGAATGAGAATGTGCTTGCTTACAGCAACGTGCTATATGTTCTGAATGCCCGAATTGGGAATCTGTGTCAAAACTTTGTTAGGAATTATGTGATCCTTACTAGCTGGAAGTAAGGGAGATGCGGCATGAAGTTATTTCTAGGAGTTGGAGACATACCAAGTTTAGCTCAGTTCTGGGCATCTTTGAAATACCTATACAAACTAGTTCCTACATAGTAACTTGCAACTTTGAATGAGAATGTGCTTGCTTACAGCAACGTGCTATATGTTCTGAATGCCCGAATTGGGAATCTGTGTCAAAATTTTGTTAGGAATTATGTGATCCTTACTAGCTGGAAGTAAGGGAGTTGGGGCATGAAGTTATTTCTAGGAGTTGGACACATACCATGTTTAGCACAGTTCTGGGCATCTTTGAAAGTCCTATACAAACTTGATCCTACATAGTAACTTGAAACTTTGAATGAGAATGTGCTTGCTTACAGCAACGTGCTATATGTTCTGAATGCCCGAATTGGGAATCTGTGTCAAAACTTTGTTAGGAATTATGTGATCCTTACTAGCTGGAAGTAAGGGAGATGGGGCATGAAGTTATTTCTAGGAGTTGGACACATACCAAGTTTAGCTCAGTTCTGGGCATCTTTGAAATACCTATACAAATTTGTTCCTACATAGTAACTTGCAACTTTGAATGAGAATGTGCTTGCTTACAGCAACGTGCTATATGTTCTGAATGCCCGGATTGGGAATCTGTGTCAAAACTTTGTTAGGAATTATGTGATCCTTACTAGCTGGAAGTAATGGAGATGGGGCATGAAGTTATTTCTAGGAGTTGGAGACATACAACGTTTAGCTCAGTTCTGGGCATCTTTGAAATACCTATACAAACTTGTTCCTACATATTAACTTGCAACTTTGAATGAGAATGTGCTTGCTTAGAGCAACGTGGTATATGTTGTGAATGCCCGAATTGGGAATCTGTGTCAAAATTTGTTAAGAATTATGTGATCCTTACTAGCTGGAAGTAAGGGAGATGGGGCATGAAGTTATTTCTAGGAGTTGGACACATACCAAGTTTAGCTCAGTTCTGGGCATCTTTGAAATACCTATGCAAACTTGTTCCTACATAGTAACTTGCAACTTTGAATGAGAATGTGCTTGCTTACAGCAACGTGCTATATGTTGTGAAAGCCCGAATTGGGAATCTGTGTCAAAACTTTTTTGGAATTATGTGATCCTTACTAAATGGAAGTAAGGGAGTTGGGGCATGAAGTTATTTCTCGGAGTTGGAGACATACCAAGTTTAGCTCAGTTCTGGGCATCTTTGAAATACCTATACAAACTTGTTCCTACATAGTAACTTGCATCTTTGAATGAGAATGTGCTTGCTTACAGCAACGTGCTATATGTTCTGAATGCCCGAATTGGGAATCTGTGTCAAAACTTTGTTAAGAATTATGTGATCCTTACTAGCTGGAAGTAAGGGAGATGGGGCATGAAGTTATTTCTAGGAGTTGGACACATACCAAGTTTAGCTCAGTTCTGGGCATCTTTGAAATACCTATACAAACTTGTTCCTACATAGTAACTTGCATCTTTAAATGAGAATGTGCTTGCTTACAGCAACGTGCAATATGTTCTGAATGCCCGAATTGGGAATCTGTGTCAAAACTTTGTTAGGAATTATGTGATCCTTACTAGCTGGAAGTAAGGGAGATGGGTCATGAAGTTATTTCTAGGAGTTGAACACATACCAAGTTTAGCTCAGTTCTGGGCATCTTTGAAATACCTACACAAACTTGTTCCTACATAGTAACTTGCAACTTTGAATGAGAATGTGCTTGCTTACAGCAACCTGCTATATGTTCTGAATGCCCGAATTGGGAATCTGAGTCAATATTTGTTAGGAATTATGTGATCATTACTAGCTGGAAGTAAGGGAGATGGGGCATGAAGTTATTTCAAGGAGTTGGACACATACCAAGTTTAGCTCAGTTCTGGGCATCTTTGAAATACCTATACAAACTTGTTCCTACATAGTAACTTGCAGCTTTGAATGAGAATGTGCTTGCTTAGAGCAACGTGCTATATGTTCTGAATGCCCGAATTGGGAATCTGTGTCAAAACTTTGTTAGGAATTATGTGATCCTTACTAGATGAAAGTAAGGGAGATGGGGCATGAAGTTACTTCTAGGAGTTGGACACATACCAAGTTTAGCTCAGTTCTGAGCATCTTTGAAATACCTATACAAACTTGTTTCTACATAGTAACTTGCAACTTTGAATGAGAATGTGCTTGCTTACAGCAACGTGCTATATGTTCTGAATGCCCGAATTGGGAATCTGTGTCAAAACTTTGTTAGGAATTATGTGATCCTTACTAGATGGAAGTAAGGGAGATGGCATGAAGTTATTTCTAGGAGTTGGACACATACCAAGTTTAGCTCAGTTCTGGGCATCTTTGAAAGTCCTATTCAAACTTGTTCCTACATAGTAACTTGCAACTTTGAATGAGAATGTGCTTGCTTACAGCAACGTGCTATATGTTCTGAATGCCCGAATTGGGAATCTGTGTCAAAACTTTGTTAGGAATTATGTGATCCTTACTAGCTGGAAGTAAGGGAGATGCGGCATGAAGTTATTTCTAGGAGTTGGAGACACACAAAGTTTAGCTCAGTTCTGGGCATCTTTGAAATACCTATACAAACTTGTTCCTACATAGTAACTTGCAACTTTGAATGAGAATGTGCTTGCTTACAGCAACGTGCTATATGTTCTGAAAGCCCGAATTGGGAATCTGTGTCAAAATTTTGTTAGGAATTATGTGATCCTTACTAGCTGGAAGTAAGGGAGTTGGGGCATGAAGTTATTTCTAGGAGTTGGACACATACCAAGTTTAGCACAGTTCTGGGCATCTTTGAAAGTCCTATACAAACTTGTTCCTACATAGTAACTTGAAACTTTGAATGAGAATGTGCTTGCTTACAGCAACGTGCTATATGTTCTGAATGCCCAAATTGGGAATCTGTGTCAAAACTTTGTTAGGAATTATGTGATCCTTACTAGCTGGAAGTAAGGGAGATGGGGCATGAAGTTATTTCTAGGAGTTGGACACATACCAAGTTTAGCTCAGTTCTGGGCATCTTTGAAATACCTATACAAATTTGTTCCTACATAGTAACTTGCAACTTTGAATGAGAATGTGCTTGCTTACAGCAACGTGCTATATGTTCTGAATGCCCGGATTGGGAATCTGTGTCAAAACTTTGTTAGGAATTATGTGATCCTTACTAGCTGGAAGTAATGGAGATGGGGCATGAAGTTATTTCTAGGAGTTGGAGACATACAACGTTTAGCTCAGTTCTGGGCATCTTTGAAATACCTATACAAACTTGTTCCTACATATTAACTTGCAACTTTGAATGAGAATGTGCTTGCTTAGAGCAACGTGGTATATGTTGTGAATGCCCGAATTGGGAATCTGTGTCAAAATTTGTTAAGAATTATGTGATCCTTACTAGCTGGAAGTAAGGGAGATGGGGCATGAAGTTATTTCTAGGAGTTGGACACATACCAAGTTTAGCTCAGTTCTGGGCATCTTTGAAATACCTATGCAAACTTGTTCCTACATAGTAACTTGCAACTTTGAATGAGAATGTGCTTGCTTACAGCAACGTGCTATATGTTGTGAATGCCCGAATTGGGAATCTGTGTCAAAACTTTTTTGGAATTATGTGATCCTTACTAAATGGAAGTAAGGGAGTTGGGGCATGAAGTTATTTCTCGAAGTTGGAGACATACCAAGTTTAGCTCAGTTCTGGGCATCTTTGAAATACCTATACAAACTTGTTCCTACATAGTAACTTGCATCTTTGAATGAGAATGTGCTTGCTTACAGCAACGTGCTATATGTTCTGAATGCCCGAATTGGGAATCTGTGTCAAAACTTTGTTAGGAATTATGTGATCCTTACTAACTGGAAGTAAGGGAGTTGGGGCATGAAGTTATTTCTAGGAGTTGGACACATACCAAGTTTAGCTCAGTTCTGGGCATCTTTGAAAGTCCTATTAAAACTTGTTCCTACATAGTAACTTGCAACTTTGAATGAGAATGTGCTTGCTTACAGCAACGTGCTATATGTTGTGAATGCCCGAATTGGGAATCTGTGTCAAAACTTTGTTAGGAATTATGTGATCCTTACTAGCTGGAAGTAAGGGAGTTGGGGCATGAAGTTATTTCTAGGAGTTGGACACATACCATGTTTAGCTCAGTTCTGGGCATCTTTGAAATACCTATACAATCTTGTTCCTACATAGTAATTTGCAACTTTGAATGAGAATGTGCTTGCTTACAGCAACGTGCTATATGTTCTGAATGCCCGTATTGGGAATCTGTGTCAAAACTTTGTTAGGAATTATGTGATCCTTACTAGCTGGAAGTAAGGGAGATGGGGCATGAAGTTATTTCTAGGAGTTGGAGACATACCAAGTTTAGCTCAGTTCTGGGCATCTTTGAAAGTCCTATTCAAACTTGTTCCTACATAGTAACTTGCAACTTTGAATGAGAATTTGCTTTCTTACAGCAACGTGCTATATGTTCTGAATGCCCGAATTGGGAATCTGTGTCAAAATTTTGTAAGGAATTATGTGATCCTTACTAGCTGGAAGTAAGGGAGTTGGGGCATGAAGTTATTTCCAGGAGTTGGACACATACCAAGTTTAGCTCAGTTCTGGGCATCTTTGAAATACCTATACAAACTTGTTCCTACATAGTAACTTGCAACGTTGAATGAGATTGTGCTTGCTTACAGCAACGTGCTATATGTTCTGAATGCCCGAATTGGGAATCTGTGTCAAAACTTTGTTAGGAATTATGTGATCCTTACTAGCTGGAAGTAAGGGAGTTGGGGCATGAAGTTATTTCTAGGAGTTGGACACATACCAAGTTTAGCACAGTTCTGGGCATCTTTGAAAGTCCTATACAAACTTGTTCCTACATAGTAACTTGCAACTTTGAATGAGAATGTGCTTGCTTACAGCAACGTGCTATATGTTCTGAATGCCCGAATTGGGAATCTGTGTCAAAACTTTGTTAGGAATTATGTGATCCTTACTAGATGGAAGTAAGGGAGATGGGGCATGAAGTTATTTCTAGGAGTTGGAGACATACCAAGTTTAGCTCAGTTCTGGGCATCTTTGAAATACCTATACAAACTTGTTCCTACATAGTAACTTGCAACTTTGAATGAGAATGTGCTTGCTTACAGCAACGTGCTATATGTTCTGAATGCCCGAATTGGGAATCTGTGTCAAAATTTGTTAGGAATTATGTGATGCTTACTAGCTGGAAGTAAGGGAGTTGGGGCATGAAGGTATTTCTAGGAGGTGGACACATACCAAGTTTAGCACAGTTCTGGGCATCTTTGAAATACCTATACAAACTTGTTCCTACATAGTAACTTGCATCTTTGAATGAGAATGAGCTTGCTTACAGCAACGTGCTATATGTTCTGAATGCCCGAATTGGGAATCTGTGTCAAAATTTGTTAGGAATTATGTGATCCTTACTAGCTGGAAGTAAGGGAGATGGGGCATGAAGTTATTTCTAGGAGTTGGACACATACCAAGTTTAGCTCAGTTCTGGGCATCTTTGAAATACCTATACAAACTTGTTCCGACATAGTAACTTGCATCTTTGAATGAGAATGTGCTTGCTTACAGCAACGTGCTATATGTTCTGAATGCCCGAATTGGGAATCTGTGTCAAAACTTTGTTAAGAATTATGTGATCCTTACTAGCTGGAAGTAAGGGAGATGGGGCATGAAGTTATTTCTAGGAGTTGGACACATACCAAGTTTAGCTCAGTTCTGGGCATCTTTGAAATACCTATACAAACTTGTTCCTACATAGTAACTTGCATCTTTAAATGAGAATGTGCTTGCTTACAGCAACGTGCTATATGTTCTGAATGCCCGAATTGGGAATCTGTGTCAAAACTTTGTTAGGAATTATGTGATCCTTACTAGCTGGAAGTAAGGGAGATGGGTCATGAAGTTATTTCTAGGAGTTGAACACATACCAAGTTTAGCTCAGTTCTGGGCATCTTTGAAATACCTACACAAACTTGTTCCTACATAGTAACTTGCAACTTTGAATGAGAATGTGCTTGCTTACAGCAACCTGCTATATGTTCTGAATGCCCGAATTGGGAATCTGAGTCAATATTTGTTAGGAATTATGTGATCATTACTAGCTGGAAGTAAGGGAGATGGGGCATGAAGTTATTTCAAGGAGTTGGACACATACCAAGTTTAGCTCAGTTCTGGGCATCTTTGAAATACCTATACAAACTTGTTCCTACATAGTAACTTGCAGCTTTGAATGAGAATGTGCTTGCTTAGAGCAACGTGCTATATGTTCTGAATGCCCGAATTGGGAATCTGTGTCAAAACTTTGTTAGGAATTATGTGATCCTTACTAGCTGGAAGTAAGGGAGATGGGGCATGAAGTTACTTCTAGGAGTTGGACACATACCAAGTTTAGCTCAGTTCTGAGCATCTTTGAAATACCTATACAAACTTGTTTCTACATAGTAACTTGCAACTTTGAATGAGAATGTGCTTGCTTACAGCAACGTGCTATATGTTCTGAATGCCCGAATTGGGAATCTGTGTCAAAACTTTGTTAGGAATTATGTGATCCTTACTAGATGGAAGTAAGGGAGATGGCATGAAGTTATTTCTAGGAGTTGGACACATACCAAGTTTAGCTCAGTTCTGGGCATCTTTGAAAGTCCTATTCAAACTTGTTCCTACATAGTAACTTGCAACTTTGAATGAGAATGTGCTTGCTTACAGCAACGTGCTATATGTTCTGAATGCCCGAATTGGGAATCTGTGTCAAAACTTTGTTAGGAATTATGTGATCCTTACTAGCTGGAAGTAAGGGAGATGCGGCATGAAGTTATTTCTAGGAGTTGGAGACATACCAAGTTTAGCTCAGTTCTGGGCATCTTTGAAATACCTATACAAACTTGTTCCTACATAGTAACTTGCAACTTTGAATGAGAATGTGCTTGCTTACAGCAACGTGCTATATGTTCTGAATGCCCGAATTGGGAATCTGTGTCAAAATTTTGTTAGGAATTATGTGATCCTTACTAGCTGGAAGTAAGGGAGTTGGGGCATGAAGTTATTTCTAGGAGTTGGACACATACCATGTTTAGCACAGTTCTGGGCATCTTTGAAAGTCCTATACAAACTTGTTCCTACATAGTAACTTGAAACTTTGAATGAGAATGTGCTTGCTTACAGCAACGTGCTATATGTTCTGAATGCCCGAATTGGGAATCTGTGTCAAAACTTTGTTAGGAATTATGTGATCCTTACTAGCTGGAAGTAAGGGAGATGGGGCATGAAGTTATTTCTAGGAGTTGGACACATACCAAGTTTAGCTCAGTTCTGGGCATCTTTGAAATACCTATACAAATTTGTTCCTACATAGTAACTTGCAACTTTGAATGAGAATGTGCTTGCTTACAGCAACGTGCTATATGTTCTGAATGCCCGGATTGGGAATCTGTGTCAAAACTTTGTTAGGAATTATGTGATCCTTACTAGCTGGAAGTAATGGAGATGGGGCATGAAGTTATTTCTAGGAGTTGGAGACATACAACGTTTAGCTCAGTTCTGGGCATCTTTGAAATACCTATACAAACTTGTTCCTACATATTAACTTGCAACTTTGAATGAGAATGTGCTTGCTTAGAGCAACGTGGTATATGTTGTGAATGCCCGAATTGGGAATCTGTGTCAAAATTTGTTAAGAATTATGTGATCCTTACTAGCTGGAAGTAAGGGAGATGGGGCATGAAGTTATTTCTAGGAGTTGGACACATACCAAGTTTAGCTCAGTTCTGGGCATCTTTGAAATACCTATGCAAACTTGTTCCTACATAGTAACTTGCAACTTTGAATGAGAATGTGCTTGCTTACAGCAACGTGCTATATGTTGTGAAAGCCCGAATTGGGAATCTGTGTCAAAACTTTTTTGGAATTATGTGATCCTTACTAAATGGAAGTAAGGGAGTTGGGGCATGAAGTTATTTCTCGGAGTTGGAGACATACCAAGTTTAGCTCAGTTCTGGGCATCTTTGAAATACCTATACAAACTTGTTCCTACATAGTA
Organism: Diceros bicornis minor; assembly: GCF_020826845.1. Taxonomy (NCBI): domain Eukaryota; kingdom Metazoa; phylum Chordata; class Mammalia; order Perissodactyla; family Rhinocerotidae; genus Diceros; species Diceros bicornis. The sequence continues at coordinate 2,297,482 of NC_080752.1, read as the reverse complement.
ACTTGCATCTTTGAATGAGAATGTGCTTGCTTACAGCAACGTGCTATATGTTCTGAATGCCCGAATTGGGAATCTGTGTCAAAACTTTGTTAAGAATTATGTGATCCTTACTAGCTGGAAGTAAGGGAGATGGGGCATGAAGTTATTTCTAGGAGTTGGACACATACCAAGTTTAGCTCAGTTCTGGGCATCTTTGAAATACCTATACAAACTTGTTCCTACATAGTAACTTGCATCTTTAAATGAGAATGTGCTTGCTTACAGCAACGTGCAATATGTTCTGAATGCCCGAATTGGGAATCTGTGTCAAAACTTTGTTAGGAATTATGTGATCCTTACTAGCTGGAAGTAAGGGAGATGGGTCATGAAGTTATTTCTAGGAGTTGAACACATACCAAGTTTAGCTCAGTTCTGGGCATCTTTGAAATACCTACACAAACTTGTTCCTACATAGTAACTTGCAACTTTGAATGAGAATGTGCTTGCTTACAGCAACCTGCTATATGTTCTGAATGCCCGAATTGGGAATCTGAGTCAATATTTGTTAGGAATTATGTGATCATTACTAGCTGGAAGTAAGGGAGATGGGGCATGAAGTTATTTCAAGGAGTTGGACACATACCAAGTTTAGCTCAGTTCTGGGCATCTTTGAAATACCTATACAAACTTGTTCCTACATAGTAACTTGCAGCTTTGAATGAGAATGTGCTTGCTTAGAGCAACGTGCTATATGTTCTGAATGCCCGAATTGGGAATCTGTGTCAAAACTTTGTTAGGAATTATGTGATCCTTACTAGATGAAAGTAAGGGAGATGGGGCATGAAGTTACTTCTAGGAGTTGGACACATACCAAGTTTAGCTCAGTTCTGAGCATCTTTGAAATACCTATACAAACTTGTTTCTACATAGTAACTTGCAACTTTGAATGAGAATGTGCTTGCTTACAGCAACGTGCTATATGTTCTGAATGCCCGAATTGGGAATCTGTGTCAAAACTTTGTTAGGAATTATGTGATCCTTACTAGATGGAAGTAAGGGAGATGGCATGAAGTTATTTCTAGGAGTTGGACACATACCAAGTTTAGCTCAGTTCTGGGCATCTTTGAAAGTCCTATTCAAACTTGTTCCTACATAGTAACTTGCAACTTTGAATGAGAATGTGCTTGCTTACAGCAACGTGCTATATGTTCTGAATGCCCGAATTGGGAATCTGTGTCAAAACTTTGTTAGGAATTATGTGATCCTTACTAGCTGGAAGTAAGGGAGATGCGGCATGAAGTTATTTCTAGGAGTTGGAGACACACAAAGTTTAGCTCAGTTCTGGGCATCTTTGAAATACCTATACAAACTTGTTCCTACATAGTAACTTGCAACTTTGAATGAGAATGTGCTTGCTTACAGCAACGTTCTATATGTTCTGAAAGCCCGAATTGGGAATCTGTGTCAAAATTTTGTTAGGAATTATGTGATCCTTACTAGCTGGAAGTAAGGGAGTTGGGGCATGAAGTTATTTCTAGGAGTTGGACACATACCAAGTTTAGCACAGTTCTGGGCATCTTTGAAAGTCCTATACAAACTTGTTCCTACATAGTAACTTGAAACTTTGAATGAGAATGTGCTTGCTTACAGCAACGTGCTATATGTTCTGAATGCCCAAATTGGGAATCTGTGTCAAAACTTTGTTAGGAATTATGTGATCCTTACTAGCTGGAAGTAAGGGAGATGGGGCATGAAGTTGTTTCTAGGAGTTGGACACATACCAAGTTTAGCTCAGTTCTGGGCATCTTTGAAATACCTATACAAATTTGTTCCTACATAGTAACTTGCAACTTTGAATGAGAATGTGCTTGCTTACAGCAACGTGCTATATGTTCTGAATGCCCGGATTGGGAATCTGTGTCAAAACTTTGTTAGGAATTATGTGATCCTTACTAGCTGGAAGTAATGGAGATGGGGCATGAAGTTATTTCTAGGAGTTGGAGACATACAACGTTTAGCTCAGTTCTGGGCATCTTTGAAATACCTATACAAACTTGTTCCTACATATTAACTTGCAACTTTGAATGAGAATGTGCTTGCTTAGAGCAACGTGGTATATGTTGTGAATGCCCGAATTGGGAATCTGTGTCAAAATTTGTTAAGAATTATGTGATCCTTACTAGCTGGAAGTAAGGGAGATGGGGCATGAAGTTATTTCTAGGAGTTGGACACATACCAAGTTTAGCTCAGTTCTGGGCATCTTTGAAATACCTATGCAAACTTGTTCCTACATAGTAACTTGCAACTTTGAATGAGAATGTGCTTGCTTACAGCAACGTGCTATATGTTGTGAATGCCCGAATTGGGAATCTGTGTCAAAACTTTTTTGGAATTATGTGATCCTTACTAAATGGAAGTAAGGGAGTTGGGGCATGAAGTTATTTCTCGAAGTTGGAGACATACCAAGTTTAGCTCAGTTCTGGGCATCTTTGAAATACCTATACAAACTTGTTCCTACATAGTAACTTGCATCTTTGAATGAGAATGTGCTTGCTTACAGCAACGTGCTATATGTTCTGAATGCCCGAATTGGGAATCTGTGTCAAAACTTTGTTAGGAATTATGTGATCCTTACTAGCTGGAAGTAAGGGAGATGGGGCATGAAGTTATTTCTAGGAGTTGGACACATACCATGTTTAGCTCAGTTCTGGGCATCTTTGAAATACCTATACAATCTTGTTCCTACATAGTAATTTGCAACTTTGAATGAGAATGTGCTTGCTTACAGCAACGTGCTATATGTTCTGAATGCCCGTATTGGGAATCTGTGTCAAAACTTTGTTAGGAATTATGTGATCCTTACTAGCTGGAAGTAAGGGAGATGGGGCATGAAGTTATTTCTAGGAGTTGGAGACATACCAAGTTTAGCTCAGTTCTGGGCATCTTTGAAAGTCCTATTCAAACTTGTTCCTACATAGTAACTTGCAACTTTGAATGAGAATTTGCTTTCTTACAGCAACGTGCTATATGTTCTGAATGCCCGAATTGGGAATCTGTGTCAAAATTTTGTAAGGAATTATGTGATCCTTACTAGCTGGAAGTAAGGGAGTTGGGGCATGAAGTTATTTCCAGGAGTTGGACACATACCAAGTTTAGCTCAGTTCTGGGCATCTTTGAAATACCTATACAAACTTGTTCCTACATAGTAACTTGCAACTTTGAATGAGAATGTGCTTGCTTACAGCAACGTGCTATATGTTCTGAATGCCCGAATTGGGAATCTGTGTCAAAACTTTGTTAGGAATTATGTGATCCTTACTAGCTGGAAGTAAGGGAGATGGGGCATGAAGTTATTTCTAGGAGTTGGACACATACCAAGTTTAGCTCAGTTCTGGGCATCTTTGAAATACCTATACAAACTTGTTCCTACATAGTAACTTGCATCTTTAAATGAGAATGTGCTTGCTTACAGCAACGTGCTATATGTTCTGAATGCCCGAATTGGGAATCTGTGTCAAAACTTTGTTAGGAATTATGTGATCCTTACTAGCTGGAAGTAAGGGAGATGGGTCATGAAGTTATTTCTAGGAGTTGGAGACATACCAAGTTTAGCTCAGTTCTGGGCATCTTTGAAATACCTACACAAACTTGTTCCTACATAGTAACTTGCAACTTTGAATGAGAATGTGCTTGCTTACAGCAACCTGCTATATGTTCTGAATGCCCGAATTGGGAATCTGAGTCAATATTTGTTAGGAATTATGTGATCATTACTAGCTGGAAGTAAGGGAGTTGGGGCATGAAGGTATTTCTAGGAGTCGGACACATACCAAGTTTAGCACAGTTCTGGGCATCTTTGAAATACCTATACAAACTTGTTCCTACATAGTAACCTGCAACTTTGAATGAGAATGTGCTTGCTTACAGCAACGTGCTATATGTTCTGAATGCCCGAATTGCGAATCTGTGTCAATATTTGTTAGGAATTATGTGATCCTTACTAGCTGGAAGTAAGGGAGATGGGGCATGAAGTTATTTCAAGGAGTTGGACACATACCAAGTTTAGCTCAGTTCTGGGCATCTTTGAAATACCTATACAAACTTGTTCCTACATAGTAACTTGCAGCTTTGAATGAGAATGTGCTTGCTTAGAGCAACGTGCTATATGTTCTGAATGCACGAATTGGGAATCTGTGTCAAAACTTTGTTAGGAATTATGTGATCCTTACTAGCTGGAAGTAAGGGAGATGGGGCATGAAGTTACTTCTAGGAGTTGGACACATACCAAGTTTAGCTCAGTTCTGAGCATCTTTGAAATACCTATACAAACTTGTTTCTACCTAGTAACTTGCAACTTTGAATGAGAATGTGCTTGCTTACAGCAACGTGCTATATGTTCTGAATGCCCGAATTGGGAATCTGTGTCAAAACTTTGTTAGGAATTATGTGATCCTTACTAGATGGAAGTAAGGGAGATGGCATGAAGTTATTTCTAGGAGTTGGACACATACCAAGTTTAGCACAGTTCTGGGCATCTTTGAAAGTCCTATACAAACTTGTTCCTACATAGTAACTTGAAACTTTGAATGAGAATGTGATTGCTTACAGCAACGTGCTATATGTTCTGAATGCCCGAATTGGGAATCTGTGTCAAAACTTTGTTAGGAATTATGTGATCCTTACTAGCTGGAAGTAAGGGAGATGGGGCATGAAGTTATTTCTAGGAGTTGGACACATACCAAGTTTAGCTAAGTTCTGGGCATCTTTGAAATACCTATACAAACTTGTTCCTACATAGTAACTTGCAACTTTGCATGAGAATGTGCTTGCTTACAGCAATGTACTATATGTTCTGAATGCCCGAATTGGGAATCTGTGTCAAAACTTTGTTAGGAATTATGTGATCCTTACTAGCTGGAAGTAAGGTAGTTGGGGCATGAAGGTATTTCTAGGAGTTGGACACATACCAATTTTAGCACAGTTCTGAGCATCTTTGAAATACCTATACAAACTTGTTCCTACATAGTAACTTGCAACTTTGAATGAGAATGTGCTTGCTTACAGCAACGTGCTATATGTTCTGAATGCCCGATTTGGACTCTGTGTCAAAACTTTGTTAGGAATTATGTGATCCTTACTAGCTGGAATTAAGGGAGATGGGGCATGAAGTTACTTCTAGGAGTTGGACACATACCAAGTTTAGCTCAGTTCTGAGCATCTTTGAAATACCTATACAAACTTGTTTCTACATAGTAACTTGCAACTTAGAATGAGAATGTGCTTGCTTACAGCAAAGTGGTATATGTTGTGAATGCCCGATTGGGAATCTGTGTCAAAACTTTATAGGAAGTATGTGATCCTTACTAGCTGGAAATAAGCGAGATGGCGCTTGAAGTTATTTCTAGGAGTTGGACACATACCAAGTTTAGCTCAGTTCTGGGCATCTTTGAAATACCTATACAAACTTGTTCCTACATAGTAACTTGCAACTTTGAATGAGAATGAGCTTGCTTACAGTAACGTGCTATATGTTCTGAATGCCCGAATTGGGAATCTGTGTCAAAACTTTGTTAGGAATTATGTGATCCTTACTAGCTGGAAGTAAGGGAGATGGGGCATGAAGATATTTCTAGGATTTGGAGAGATACCAAGTTTAGCTCAGTTCTGGGCATCTTTGAAATACCTATACACACTTTTTCCTACATAGTAACTTGCATCTTTGAATGAGAATGTGCTTGCTTACAGCAACGTGCTTTATGTTCTGAATGCCCGAATTGGGAATCTGTGTCAAAACTTTGTTAGGAATTATGTGATCCTTCTAGCTGGAAGTAAGTGAGATGGGGCATGAAGTTATTTCTAGGAGTTGGAGACATACCAAGTTTAGCTCAGTTCTGGGCATCTTTGAAATACCTATACAAACTTGTTCCTACATAGTAACTTGCAACTTTGAATGAGAATGTGCTTGCTTAGAGCAACGTGCTATATGTTCTGAATGCCCGAATTGGGAATCTGTCTCAAAATTTGTTAGGAATTATTTGATCCTTACTAGCTGGAAGTAAGGGAGATGGGGCATGAAGTTATTTCTAGGAGTTGGGACATACCAAGTTTAGCTCAGTTCTGGGCATCTTTGAAAAACTTACACAAACTTGTTCCTACATAGTAACTTGCAACTTTGAATGAGAATGAGCTTGCTTACAGCAACGTGCTATATGTTCTGAATGACCGAATTGGGAATCTGTGTCAAATCTTTGTTAGGAATTATGTGATCCTTACTAGCTGGAAGTAAGGGAGATGGGGCATGAAGTTATTTCTAGGAGTTGGACACATACCAAGTTTAGCTCATTTCTGGGCATCTTTGAAATACCTATACAAACTTGTTCCTACATAGTAACTTGCAACTTTGAATGAGAATGTGCTTGCTTACAGCAACGTGCTATATGTTCTGAATGCCTGAATTGGGAATCTGTGTCAAAACCTTGTTAGGAATTATGTGATCCTTACTAGCTGGAAGTAAGGGAGATGGGGCATGAAATTATTTCTAGGAGTTGGACACATACCAAGTTTAGCTCAGTACTGGGCATCTTTGAAATACCTATACAAACATGTTCCTACATAGTAACTTGCAACTTTGAATGAGAATGAGCTTGCTTACAGCAACGTGCTATATGTTCTGAATGCCCGAATTGGGAATCTGTGTCAAAACTTTGTTAGGAAATATGTGATCCTTACTAGCTGGAAGTAAGGGAGTTGGGGCATGAAGTTATTTCTAGGAGTTGGACACATACCAAGTTTAGCTCAGTTCTGGGCATCTTTGAAATACCTATACAAAATTGTTCCTACATAGTAACTGCCAACTCTGAATGAGAATGTGCTTGCTTACAGCAACGTGCTATATGTTGTGAATGCCCGAATTGGGAATCTGTGTCAAAACTTTGTTAGGAATTATGTGATCCTTACTAGCTGGAAGTAAGGGAGATGGGGCATGAAGTTATTTCTAGGAGTTGGAGACATACCAAGTTTAGCTCAGTTCTGGGCATCTTTGAAATACCTATACAAATTTGTTCCTACATAGTAACTTGCAACTTTGAATGAGAATGTGCTTGCTTACAGCAATGTGCTATATGTTCTGAATGCCCGAATTGGGAATCTGTGTCAAATCTTTGTTAGGAATTATGTGATCCTTACTAGCTGGAAGTAAGGGAGATGGGGCATGAAGTTATTTCTAGAAGTTGGAGACCTACAACTTTTAGCTCTGTTCTGGGCATCTTTGAAATACCTATACAAACATGTTCCTACATAGTAACTTGCAACTTTGAATGAGAATGTGCTTGCTTACAGCAATGTACTATATGTTCTGAATGCCCTAATTGGGAATCTGTGTCAAAACTTTGTTAGGAATTATGTGATCCTTACTAGCTGGAAGTTAGGTAGTTGGGGCATGAAGGTATTTCTAGGAGTTGGACACATACCAAGTTTAGCACAGTTCTGGGCATCTTTGAAATACCTATACAAACTTGTTCCTACATAGTAACTTGCAACTTTGAATGAGAATGTGCTTGGTTATAGCAACGTGCTATATGATCTGAATGCCCGAATTGGGAATCTGTGTCAAAACTTTGTTAGGAATTATGTGATCCTTACTAGCTGGAAGTAAGGGAGATGGGGCATGAAGTTATTTCTAGGAGTTGGAGACATACCAAGTTTAGCTCAGTTCTGGGCATCTTTGAAATACCTATACAAACTTGTTCCTACATAGTAACTTGCAACTTTGAATGAGAATGTGCTTGATTACAGCAATGTGCTATATGTTCTGAATGCCCGAATTGGGAATCTGTGTCAAAACTTTGTTAGGAATTATGTGATCCTTACTAGCTGGAAGTAAGGGAGATGGGGCATGAAGATATTTCTTGGAGTTGGACATATACCAAGTTTAGCTCAGTTCTGGGCATCTTTGAAATACCTATACAAACTTGTTCCTACATAGTAACTTGCAACTTTGAATGAGAATGTGCTTGCTTACAGCAACGTGCTATATGTTCTGAATGCCCAAATTGGGAATCTGTGTCAAAACTTTGTTAGGAATTATGTGATCCTTACTAGCTGGAAGTAAGGGAGATGGGGCATGAAGTTATTTCTAGAAGTTGGAGACCTACAACTTTTAGCTCTGTTCTGGGCTTCTTTGAAATACCTATACAAACTTGTTCCTACATAGTAAATTGCAACTTTGAATGAGAATGTGCTTGCTTACAGCAATGTACCATATGTTCTGAATGCCCTAATTGGGAATCTGTGTCAAAACTTTGTTAGGAATTATGTGATCCTTACTAGCTGGAAGTAAGTGAGTTGGGGCATGAAGGTATTTCTAGGAGTTGGACACATACCAAGTTAACACAGTTCTCGGCATCTTTGAAATACCTATACAAACTTGTTCCTACATAGTAACTTGCAACTTTGAATGAGAATGTGCTTGCTTATAGCAACGTGCTATATGTTCTGAATGCCCGAAATGGGAATCTGTGTCAAAACTTTGTTAGGAATTATGTGATCCTTACTAGCTGGAATTAGGGGAGATGGGGCATGAAGTTATTTCTAGGAGTTGGAGACATACCAAGTTTAGCTCAGTTCTGGGCATCTTTGAAATACCTATACAAACTTGTTCCTACATAGTAACTTGCAACTTTGAATGAGAATGTGCTTGCTTACAGCAACGTGCTATATGTTCTGAATGCCCGAATTGGGAATCTGTGTCAAAATTTTGTTAGGAATTATGTGATCCTTACTAGCTGGAAGTAAGGGAGATGGGGCATGAAGTTATTTCTAGGAGTTGGAGACATACCAAGTTTAGCTCTGTTCTGGGCATCTTTGAAATACCTATACAAACTTGTTCCTACATAGTAACTTGCAACTTTGAATGGGAATGAGCTTGCTTACAGCAACGTGCTATATGTTCTGAATGCCCGAATTGGTAATCTGTGTCAAAACTTTGTTAGGAATTATGTGATCCTTACAAGCTGGAAGTAAGGGAGATGTGGCATGATGTTATTTCTAGAGGTTGGACACATACAACGTTTAGCTCAGTTCTGGGCATCTTTGAAATACCTATACAAACTTGTTCCTACATAGTAACTTGCAACTTTGAATGAGAATGTGCTTGCTTACAGCAACGTGCTATATGTTCTGAATGCCCGAATTGGGAATCTGTGTCAAAACTTTGTTAGGAAGTATGTGATCCTTACTAGCTGGAAGTAAGCGAGATGGGGCATGAAGTTATTTCTAGGAGTTGGAGACATACAACGTTTAGCCCAGTTGTGGGCATCTTTGAAATACCTATACAAACTTGTTCCTACATAGTAACTTGCAACTTTGAATGAGAATGTGCTTGCTTACAGCAACGTGCTATATGTTCTGAATGCCCGAATTGGGAATCTGTGTCAAAACTTTGTTAGGAATTATGTGACCCTTACTAGCTGCAAGTAAGGGAGATTGGGCAAGAAGTTATTTCTAGGAGTTGGACACATACCAAGTTTAGCTCAGTTCTGGGCATCTTTGAAATACCTATACAAACTTGTTCCTACATAGTAACTTGCAACTTTGAATGAGAATGAACTTGCTTACAGCAACGTGCTATATGTTCTGAATGCCCGAATTGGGAATCTGTGTCAAAACTGTGTTAGGAATTATGTGATCCTTACTAGCTGGAATTAAGGGAGATGGGGCATGATGTTATTTCTAGGAGTTGGACACATACCAAGTTTAGCTCAGTTCTGGGCATCTTTGAAATACCAATACAAACTTGTTCCTACATATTAACTTGCAACTTTGAATGAGAATGTGCTTGCTTACAGCAACGTGCTATATGTTCTGAATGCCCGAATTGGGAATCTGTGTCAAAACTTTGTTAGGAATTATGTGATCCTTACTAGCTGGATGTAAGGGAGTTGGGGCATGAAGTTATTTCTAGGAGTTGGACACATACCAAGTTTAGCTCAGTTCTGGGCATCTTTGAAATACCTATACAAACTTGTTCCTACATAGTAACTTGCAACTTTGAATGAGAATGTGCTTGCTGGCAGCAACGTGCTATATGTTCTGAATGCCCGAATTGGGAATCTGTGTCAAAACTTTGTTTGGAATTATGTGATCCTTACTAGCTGGAAGTAAGGGAGATGGGGCATGAAGTTATTTCTAGGAGTTGGAGACCTACAACTTTTAGCTCAGTTCTGAGCATCTTTGAAATACCTATACAAACTTGTTTCTACATAGTAACTTGCAACTTAGAATGAGAATGTGCTTGCTTACAGCAACGTGGTATATGTTGTGAATGCCCGATTGGGAATCTGTGTCAAAACTTTGTTAGGAAGTATGTGATCATTACTAGCTGGAAATAAGCGAGATGGCGCTTGAAGTTATTTCTAGGAGTTGGACACATACCAAGTTTAGCTCAGTTCTGGGCATCTTTGAAATACCTATACAAACTTGTTCCTACATAGTAACTTGCAACTTTGAATGAGAATGAGCTTGCTTACAGCAACGTGCTATATGTTCTGAACGCCCGAATTGGGAATCTGTGTCAAAACTTTGTTAGGAATTATGTGATCCTTACTAGCTGGAAGTAAGGGAGATGGGGCATGAAGATATTTCTAGGATTTGGAGACATACCAAGTTTAGCTCAGTTCTGGGCATCTTTGAAATACCTATACACACTTTTTCCTACATAGTAACTTGCATCTTTGAATGAGAATGTGCTTGCTTACAGCAACGTGCTTTATGTTCTGAATGCCCGAATTGGGAATCTATGTCAAAACTTTGTTAGGAATTATGTGATCCTTACTAGCTGGAAGTAAGTGAGATGGGGCATGAAGTTATTTCTAGGAGTTGGACACATACCAAGTTTAGCTCAGTTCTGGGCATCTTTGAAATACCTATACAAACTTGTTCCTACATAGTAACTTGCAACTTTGAATGAGAATGTGCTTGCTTAGAGCAACGTGCTATATGTTCTGAATGCCCGAATTGGGAATCTGTGTCAAAATTTGTTAGGAATTATGTGATCCTTACAAGCTGGAAGTAAGGGAGATGGGGCATGAAGTTATTTCTAGGAGTTGGGACATACCAAGTTTAGCTCAGTTCTGGGCATCTTTGAAAAACCTATACAAACTTGTTCCTACATAGTAACTTGCAACTTTGAATGAGAATGTGCTTGCTTACAGCAACGTGCTATATGTTCTGAATGCCCGAATTGGGAATCTGTGTCAAATCTTTGTTAGGAATTATGTGATCCTTACTAGCTGGAAGTAAGGGAGATGGGGCATGAAGTTATTTCTAGGAGTTGGACACATACCAAGTTTAGCTCAGTTCTGGGCATCTTGGAAATACCTATACAAACTTGTTCCTACATAGTAACTTGCAACTTTGAATGAGAATGAGCTTGCTTACAGCAACGTGCTATATGTTCTGAATGCCCGAATTGGGAATCTGTGTCAAAACTTTGTTAGGAAATATGTGATCCTTACTAGCTGGAAGTAAGGGAGTTGGGGCATGAAGTTATTTCTAGGAGTTGGACACATACCAAGTTTAGCTCAGTTCTGGGCATCTTTGAAATACCTATACAAACTTGGTCCTACATAGTAACTGCCAACTCTGAATGAGAATGTGCTTGCTTACAGCAACGTGCTATATGTTGTGAATGCCCGAATTGGGAATCTGTGTCAAAACTTTGTTAGGAATTATGTGATCCTTACTAGCTGGAAGTAAGGGAGATGGGGCATGAAGTTATTTCTAGGAGTTGGAGACATACCAAGTTTAGCTCAGTTCTGGGCATCTTTGAAATACCTATACAAATTTGTTCCTACATAGTAACTTGCAACTTTGAATGAGAATGTGCTTGCTTACAGCAATGTGCTATATGTTCTGAATGCCCGAATTGGGAATCTGTGTCAAAACTTTGTTAAGAATTATGTGATCCTTACTATCTGGAAGTAAGGGAGATGGGGCATGAAGTTATTTCTAGAAGTTGGAGACCTACAACTTTTAGCTCTGTTCTGGGCATCTTTGAAATACCTATACAAACTTGTTCCTACATAGTAACTTGCAACTTTGAATGAGAATGTGCTTGCTTACAGCAATGTGCTATATGTTCTGAATGCCCGAATTGGGAATCTGTGTCAAAACGATGTTAGGAATTATGTGATCCTTACTAGCTGGAAGTAAGGGAGATGGGGCATGAAGATATTTCTAGGAGTTGGACACATACCAAGTTTAGCTCAGTTCTGGGCATCTTTGAAATACCTTTACAAACTTGTTCCTACATAGTAACTTGCAACTTTGAATGAGAATGTGCTTGCTTACAGCAACGTGCTATATGTTCTGAATGCCCGAATTGGGAATCTGTGTCAAAACTTTGTTAGGAATTATGTGATCCTTACTAGCTGGATGTAAGGGAGATGGGGCATGAAGTTATTTCTAGAAGTTGGAGACCTACAACTTTTAGCTCTGTTCTGGGCTTCTTTGAAATACCTATACAAACTTGTTCCTACATAGTAAATTGCAACTTTGAATGAGAATGTGCTTGCTTACAGCAATGTACTATATGTTCTGAATGCCCGAATTGGGAATCTGTGTCAAAACTTTGTTAGGAATTATGTGATCCTTACTAGCTGGAAGTAAGTGAGTTGGGGCATGAAGGTATTTCTAGGAGTTGGACACATACCAAGTTAACACAGTTCTCGGCATCTTTGAAATACCTATACAAACTTGTTCCTACATATTAACTTGCAACTTTGAATGAGAATGTGCTTGCTTATAGCAACGTGCTATATGTTCTGAATGCCCGAAATGGGAATCTGTGTCAAAACTTTGTTAGGAATTATGTGATCCTTACTAGCTGGAATTAAGGGAGATGGGGCATGAAGTTATTTCTAGGAGTTGGAGACATACCAAGTTTAGCTCAGTTCTGGGCATCTTTGAAATACCTATACAAACTTGTTCCTACATAGTAACTTGCAACTTTGAATGAGAATGTGCTTGCTTACAGCAACGTGCTATATGTTCTGAATGCCCGAATTGGGAATCTGTGTCAAAACTTTGTTAGGAATTATGTGATCCTTACTAGCTGGAAGTAAGGGAGATGGGGCATGAAGTTATTTCTAGGAGTTGGAGACATACCAAGTTTAGCTCAGTTTTGGGCATCTTTGAAATACCTATACAAACTTGTTCCTACATAGTAACTTGCAACTTTGAATGGGAATGAGCTTGCTTACAGCAACGTGCTATATGTTCTGAATGCCCGAATTGGTAATCTGTGTCAAAACTTTGTTAGGAATTATGTGATCCTTACTAGCTGGAAGTAAGGGAGATGCGGCATGATGTTATTTCTAGAGGTTGGACACATACAACGTTTAGCTCAGTTCTGGGCATCTTTGAAATACCTATACAAACTTGTTCCTACATAGTAACTTGCAACTTTGAATGAGAATGTGCTTGCTTACAGCAACGTGCTATATGTTCTGAATGCCCGAATTGGGAATCTGTGTCAAAACTTTGTTAGGAATTATGAGATCCTTACTAGCTGGAATTAAGGGAGATGGGGCATGAAGTTATTTCTAGGAGTTGGACACATTCCTAGTTTAGCTCAGTTCTGGGCATCTTTGAAATACCAATACAAACTTGTTCCTACATAGTAACTTGCAACTTTGAATGAGAATGTGCTTGCTTACAGCAACGTACTATATGTTGTGAATGCCCGAATTGGGAATCTGTGTCAAAACTTTGTTAGGAATTATGTGATCCTTACTAGCTGGAAGTAAGGGAGTTGGGGCATGAAGTTATTTCTAGGAGTTGGACACATACCAAGTTTAGCTCAGTTCTGGGCATCTTTGAAATACCTATGCAAACTTGTTCCTACATAGTAACTTGCAACTTTGAATGAGAATGTGCTTGCTTGCAGCAACGTGCTATATGTTCTGAATGCCCGAATTGGGAATCTGTGTCAAAACTTTGTTAGGAATTATGTGATCCTTACTAGCTGGAAGTAAGGGAGATGGGGCATGAAGTTATTTCTAGGAGTTGGAGACCTACAACTTTTAGCTCTGTTCTGGGCATCTTTGAAATACCTATACAAACTTGTTCCTACATAGTAACTTGCAACTTTGAATGAGAATGTGCTTGCTTACAGCAATGTGCTATATGTTCTGAATGCCCGAATAGGGAATATGTGTCAAAAATTTGTTAGGAATTATGTGATCCTTACTAGCTGGAAGTAAGTGAGTTGGGGCATGAAGGTATTTCTAGGAGTTGGACACATACCAAGTTTAGCACAGTTCTGGGCATCTTTGAAATACCTATACAAACTTGTTCCTACATAGTAACTTGCAACTTTGAATGAGAATGTGCTTGCTTACAGCAACGTGCTATATGTTCTGAATGCCCGAATTGGGAATCTGTGTCAAAACTTTGTTAGGAATTATGTGATCCTTACTAGCTGGAAGTAAGGGAGATGGGGCATGAAGTTATTTCTAGGAGTTGGAGACATACCAAGTTTAGCTCAGTTCTGGGCATCTTTGAAATACCTATACAAACTTGTTCCTACATCGTAACTTGCAACTTTGAATGAGAATGTGCTTGCTTACAGCAACGTGCTATATGTTCTGAATGCCCGAATTGGGAATCTGTGTCAAAACTTTGTTAGGAATTATGAGATCCTTACTAGCTGGAATTAAGGGAGATGGGGCATGAAGTTATTTCTAGGAGTTGGACACATACCAAGTTTAGCTCAGTTCTGGGCATCTTTGAAATACCTATACAAACTTGTTCCTACATAGTAACTTGCAACTTTGAATGAGAATGTGCTTGCTTACAGCAATGTGCTATATGTTTTGAATGCCCGAATTGGGAATCTGCGTCAAAATTTTGTTAGGAATTATGTGATCCTTACTAGCTGGAAGTAAGGGAGATGGGGCATGAAGTTATATCTAGAGGTTGAACACATACAACGTTTAGCTCAGTCCTGGGCATCTTTGAAATACCTATACAAACTTGTTCCTACATAGTAACTTGCAACTTTGAATGAGAATGCGCTTGCTTAGAGCAACGTGCTATATGTTGTGAATGCCCGAATTGGGAATCTGTGTCAAAATTTGGTAGGAATTATGTGATCCTTACTAGCTGGAGGTAAGGGAGATGGGGCACGAAGTTATTTCTAGGAGTTGGAGACATACCAAGTTTAGCTCAGTTCTGGGCATCTTTGAAATACCTATACAAACTTGTTCCTACATAGTAACTTGCAACTTTGAATGAGAATGAGCTTGCTTACAGCAACGTGCTATATGTTCTGAATGCCCGAATTGGGAATCTGTGTCAAAACTTTGTTAGGAATTATGTGATCCTTACTAGCTGGAAGTAAGGGAGATGGGGCATGAAGTTATTTCTAGGAGTTGGAGACATACCAAGTTTAGCTCAGTTCTCGGCATCTTTGAAATACCTATACAAACTTGTTCCTACATAGTAACTTGCAACTTTGAATGAGAATGTGCTTGCTTACAACAACGTGCTATATGTTGTGAATGCCCGAATTGGGAATCTGTGTCAAAACCTTGTTAGGAATTATGTGATCCTTACTAGATGGAAGCAAGGGAGATGGGGCATGAAGTTATTTCTAGGAGTTGGACACATACCAAGTTTAGCTCAGTTCTGGGCATCTTTGAAATACCTATACAAACTTGTTCCTACATAGTAACTTGCAACTTTGAATGAGAATGAGCTTGCTTACAGCAACGTGCTATATGTTCTGAATGCCCGAATTGGGAATCTGTGTCAAAACTTTGTTAGGAATTATGTGATCCTTACTAGCTGGAAGTAAGGGAGATGGGGCATAAAGTTATTTCTAGGAGTTGGAGACCTACAACATTTAGCTCTGTTCTGGGCATCTTTGAAATACCTATACAAACTTGTTCCTACATAGTAACTTGCAACTTTGAATGAGAATGAGCTTGCTTACAGCAACGTGCTATATGTTCTGAATGCCCGAATTGGGAATCTGTGTCAAATCTTTGTTAGGAATTATGTGATCCTTACTAGCTGGAAGTAAGGGAGATGGGGCAGAAGTTATTTCTAGGAGTTGGACACATAACAAGTTTAGCTCAGTTCTGGGCATCTTTGAAATACCTATACAAACTTGTTCCTACATAGTAACTTGCAACTTTGAATGAGAATGTGCTTGCTTACAGCAACGTGCTATATGTTGTGAATGCCCGAATTGGGAATCTGTGTCAAAACTTTGTTAGGAATTATGTGATCCTTACTAGCTGGAAGTAAGGGAGATGGGGCATGAAGTTATTTCTAGGAGTTGGAGACATACCAAGTTTAGCTCAGTTCTGGGCATCTTTGAAATACCTATACAAACTTGTTCCTACATAGTAACTTGCAACTTTGAATGAGAATGTGCTTGCTTACAGCAACGTGCTATATGATCTGAATGCCCGAATTGGGAATCTGTGTCAAAACTTTGTTAGGAATTATGTGATCCTTACTAGCTGGAAGTAAGGGAGATGGGGCATGAAGTTATTTCTAGGAGTTGGAGACATACCAAGTTTAGCTCAGTTCTGGGCATCTTTGAAATACCTATACAAACTTGTTCCTACATAGTAACTTGCAACTTTGAATGAGAATGTGCTTGCTTACAGCAACGTGCTATATGTTGTGAATGCCCGAATGGGGAATCAGTGTCAAAACCTTGTTAGGAAGTATGTGATCCTTACTAGCTGGAAGTAAGCGAGATGGGGCATGAAGTTATTTCTAGGAGTTGGAGACATACAACGTTTAGCTCAGTTGTGGGCATCTTTGAAATACCTATACAAACTTGTTCCTACATAGTAACTTACAACTTTGAATGAGAATGTGCTTGCTTACAGCAACGTGCTATATGTTCTGAATGCCCGAATAGGGAATCTGTGTCAAAACTTTGTTAGGAATTATGTGATCCTTACTAGCTGGAAGTAAGTGAGTTGGGGCATGAAGGTATTTCTAGGAGTTGACACATACCAAGTTTAGCACAGTTCTGGGCATCTTTGAAATACCTATACAAACTTGTTCCTACATAGTAACTTGCAACTTTGAATGAGAATGTGCTTGCTAACAGCAACGTGCTATATGTTCTGAATGCCCGAATTGGGAATCTGTGTCAAAACTTTGTTAGGAATTATGTGATCCTTACTAGCTGGAAGTAAGGGAGATGGGGCATGAAGTTATTTCTAGGAGTTGGAGACATACCAAGATTAGCTCAGTTTTGGGCATCTTTGAAATACCTATACAAACTTGTTCCTACATAGTAACTTGCAACTTTGAATGAGAATGTGCTTGCTTACAGCAACGTGCTATATGATCTGAATGCCCGAATTGGGAATCTGTGTCAAAACTTTGTTAGGAATTATGTGATCCTTACTAGCTGGAAGTAAGGGAGATGGGGCATGAAGTTATTTCTAGGAGTTGGAGACATACCAAGTTTAGCTCAGTTCTGGGCATCTTTGAAATACCTATACAAACTTGTTCCTACATAGTAACTTGCAACTTTGAATGAGAATGTGCTTGCTTACAGCAACGTGCTATATGTTGTGAATGCCCGAATGGGGAATCTGTGTCAAAACCTTGTTAGGAAGTATGTGATCCTTACTAGCTGGAAGTAAGCGAGATGGGGCATGAAGTTATTTCTAGGAGTTGGAGACATACAACGTTTAGCTCAGTTGTGGGCATCTTTGAAATACCTATACAAACTTGTTCCTACATAGTAACTTACAACTTTGAATGAGAATGTGCTTGCTTACAGCAACGTGCTATATGTTCTGAATGCCCGAATAGGGAATCTGTGTCAAAACTTTGTTAGGAATTATGTGATCCTTACTAGCTGGAAGTAAGTGAGTTGGGGCATGAAGGTATTTCTAGGAGTTGACACATACCAAGTTTAGCACACTTCTGGGCATCTTTGAAATACCTATACAAACTTGTTCCTACATAGTAACTTGCAACTTTGAATGAGAATGTGCTTGCTTACAGCAACGTGCTATATGTTCTGAATGCCCGAATTGGGAATCTGTGTCAAAAATTTGTTAGGAATTATGTGATCCTTACTAGCTGGAAGTAAGGGAGATGGGGCATGAAGTTACTTCTAGGAGTTGGACACATACCAAGTTTAGCTCAGTTCTGGGCATCTTTGAAATACCTATACAAACTTGTTCCTACATAGTAACTTGCAACTTTGAATGAGAATGTGCTTGCTTAGAGCAACGTGATATATGTTCTGAATGCCCGAATTGGGAATCTGTGTCAAAATTGGTTAGGAATTATGTGATCCTTACTAGCTGGAATTAAGGGAGTTGGGGCATGAAGGTATTTCTAGGAGTTGGACACATACCAATTTTAGCACAGTTCTGGGCATCTTTGAAATACCAATACAAACTTGTTCCTACATAGTAACTTGCAACTTTGAATGAGAATGTGCTTGCTTTCAGCAACGTGCTATATGTTCTGAATGCCCGAATTGGGAATCTGTGTCAAAACTTTGTTAGGAATTATGTGATCCTTACTAGCTGGAAGTAAGGGAGATGGGGCATGAAGTTACTTCTAGGAGTTGGACACATACCAAGTTTAGCTCAGTTCTGAGCATCATTGAAATACCTATACAAACTTGTTCCTACATAGTAAATGCCAACTTTGAATGAGAATGTGCTTGCTTACAGCAACGTGCTATATGTTGTGAATGCCCGAATTGGGAATCTGTGTCAAAACTTTGTTAGGAATTATGTGATCCTTACTAGCTGGAAGTAAGGGAGTTGGGGCATGAAGTTATTTCTAGGAGTTGGAGACATACCAAGTTTAGCTCAGTTCTGGGCATCTTTGAAATACCTATACAAACTTGTTCCTACATGGTAACTTGCAACTTTGAATGAGAATGTGCTTGCTTACAGCAACGAGCTATATGTTCTGAATGCCCGAATTGGGAATCTGTGTCAAAACTTTGTTAGGAATTATGTGATCCTTACTAGCTGAAAGTAAGGGAAATGGGGCATGAAGTTACTTCTAGGAGTTGGACACATACCAAGTTTAGCTCAGTTCTGGGCATCTTTGAAATACCTATACAAACTTGTTTCTACATAGTAACTTGCAACTTTGAATGAGAATGTGCTTGCTTACAGCAACGTGCTATATGTTCTGAATGCTCGAATTGGGAATCTGTGTCAAAATTTTGTTAGGAATTATGTGATCCTTACTAGCTGGAAGTAAGGGAGATGGGGCATGAAGTTATTTCTAGGAGTTGGAGACATACCAAGTTTAGCTCAGTTCTGGGCATCTTTGAAAGTCCTAATCAAACTTGTTCCTACATAGTAACTTGCAACTTTGAATGAGAATGTGCTTGCTTACAGCCACGTGCTATATGTTCTGAATGCCCGAATTGGGAATCTGTGTCAAAAATTTGTTAGGAATTATGTGATCCTTACTAGCTGGATGTAAGGGAGATGGGGCATGAAGTTATTTCTAGGAGTTGGACACATACCAAGTTTAGCTCAGTTCTGGGCATCTTTGAAATACCTATACTAACTTGTTCCTACATAGCAACTTGCATCTTTGAATGAGAATGTGCTTGCTTACAGCAACGTGCTATATGTTCTGAATGCCCGAATTGGGAATCTGTGTCAAAACTTTGTTAGGAATTATGTGATCCTTACAAGCTGGAAGTAAGGGAGATGGGGCATGAAGTTATTTCTAGGAATTGGACACATACCAAGTTTAGCTCAGTTCTGGGCATCTTTGAAATACCTATACAAACTTGTTCCTACATAGTAACTTGCAACTTTGAATGAGAATGTGCTTGCTTAGAGCAACGTGATATATGTTCTGAATGCCCGAATTGGGAATCTGTGTCAAAATTGGTTAGGAATTATGTGATCCTTACTAGCTGGAATTAAGGGAGTTGGGGCATGAAGGTATTTCTAGGAGTTGGACACATACCAATTTTAGCACAGTTCTGGGCATCTTTGAAATACCAATACAAACTTGTTCCTACATAGTAACTTGCAACTTTGAATGAGAATGTGCTTGCTTTCAGCAACGTGCTATATGTTCTGAATGCCCGAATTGGGAATCTGTGTCAAAACTTTGTTAGGAATTATGTGATCCTTACTAGCTGGAAGTAATGGAGATGGGGCATGAAGTTACTTCTAGGAGTTGGACACATACCAAGTTTAGCTCAGTTCTGAGCATCATTGAAATACCTATACAAACTTGTTCCTACATAGTAAATGCCAACTTTGAATGAGAATGTGCTTGCTTACAGCAACGTGCTATATGTTGTGAATGCCCGAATTGGGAATCTGTGTCAAAACTTTGTTAGGAATTATGTGATCCTTACTAGCTGGAAGTAAGGGAGTTGGGGCATGAAGTTATTTCTAGGAGTTGGAGACATACCAAGTTTAGCTCAGTTCTGGGCATCTTTGAAATACCTATACAAACTTGTTCCTACATAGTAACTTGCAACTTTGAATGAGAATGTGCTTGCTTACAGCAACGTGCTATATGTTCTGAATGCCCGAATTGGGAATCTGTGTCAAAACTTTGTTAGGAATTATGTGATCCTTACAAGTTGGAAGAAAGGGAGATGAGGCATGAAGATATTTCTAGGAGTTGGACACATACCAAGTTTAGCACAGTTCTGGGCATCTTTGAAATACCTATACAAACTTGTTCCTACATAGTAACTTGCAACTTTGAATGAGAATGTGCTTGCTTAGAGCAACGTGCTATATGTTCTGAATGCCCGAATTGGGAATCTGTGTCAAAACTTTGTTAGGAATTATGTGATCCTTACCAGCTGGAAGTAAGGGAGATGGGGCATGAAGTTATTTCTAGGAGTTGGAGACCTACAAATTTTAGCTCTGTTCTGGGCATCTTTGAAATACCTATACAAACTTGTTCCTACATAGTAACTTGCAACTTTGAATGAGAATGTGCTTGCTTACAGCAATGTACTATATGTTCTGAATGCCCGAATTGGGAATCTGTGTCAAAACTTTGTTAGGAATTATGTGATCCTTACTAGCTGGAAGTAAGTGAGTTGGGGCATCAAGGTATTTCTAGGAGTTGGACACATACCAAGTTTAGCACAGTTCTGGGCATCTTTGAAATACCTATACAAACTTGTTCCTACATAGTAACTTGCAACTTTGAATGAGAATGTGCTTGCTTACAGCAACGTGCTATATGTTCTGAATGCCCGAATTGGGAATCTGTGTCAAAACTTTGTTAGGAATTATGTGATCCTTACTAGCTGGAAGTAAGGGAGATGGGGCATGAAGTTATTTCTAGGAGTTGGAGACATACCAAGTTTAGCTCAGTTCTGGGCATCTTTGAAATACCTATACAAACTTGTTCCTACATAGTAACTTGCAACTTTGAATGAGAATGTGCTTGCTCACAGCAACGTGCTATATGTTTTGAATGCCCGAATTGGGAATCTGTGTCAAATCTTTGTTAGGAATTATTTGATCCTTACTAGCTGGAAGTAAGGGAGATGGGGCATGAAGTTATTTCTAGGAGTTGGAGACATACCAAGTTTAGCTCAGTTCTGGGCATCTTTGAAATACCTATACAAACTTGTTCCTACATAGTAACTTGCAACTTTGAATGGGAATGTGCTTGCTTACAGCAACGTGCTATATGTTCTGAATGCCCGAATTGGGAATCTGTGTCAAAACTTTGTTAGGAATTATGTGATCCTTACTAGCTGGAAGTAAGGGAGATGGGGCATGAAGTTATTTCTAGGAGTTGGAGACATACCAAGTTTAGCTCAGTTCTGGGCATCTTTGAAATACCTATACAAACTTGTTCCTACATAGTAACTTGCAACTTTGAATGAGAATGTGCTTGCTTACAGCAACGTGATATATGTTCTGAATGCCCGAATTGGGAATCTGTGTCAAAACCTTGTTAGTAATTATGAGGTCCTTACTAGCTGGAAGTAACTGAGATGGGGCATGAAGTTATTTCTAGGAGTTGGAGACATACAACGTTCAGCTCAGTTGTGGGCATCTTTGAAATACCTATACAAACTTGTTCCTACATAGTAACTTGCAACTTTGAATGAGAATGTGCTTGCTGACTGCAACGTGCTATATGTTCTGTATGCCCGAATAGGGAATCTGTGTCAAAACTTTGTTAGGAATTATGTGATCCTTACTAGCTGGAAGTAAGTGAGTTGGGGCATGAAGGTATTTCTAGGAGTTGGACACATACCAAGTTTAGCACAGTTCTGGGCATCTTTGAAATACATATACAAACTTGTTCCTACATAGTAACTTGCAACTTTGAATGAGAATGTGCTTGCTTACAGCCACGTGCTATATGTTCTGAATGCCCGAATTGGGAATCTGTGTCAAAACTTTGTTAGGAATTATGTGATCCTTACTAGCTGGAAGTAAGGGAGATGGGGCATGAAGTTATTTCTAGGAGTTGGAGACATACCAAGTTTAGCTCAGTTCTGGGCATCTTTGAAATACCTATACAAACTTGTTCCTACATGGTAACTTGCAACTTTGAATGAGAATGTGCTTGCTTACAGCAACGAGTTATATGTTCTGAATGCCCGAATTGGGAATCTGTGTCAAAACTTTGTTAGGAATTATGTGATCCTTACTAGCTGGAAGTAAGGGAGATGGGGCATGAAGTTACTTCTAGGAGTTGGACACATACCAAGTTTAGCTCAGTTCTGGGCATCTTTGAAATACCTATACAAACTTGTTTCTACATAGTAACTTGCAACTTTGAATGAGAATGTGCTTGCTTACAGCAACGTGCTATATGTTCTGAATGCCCGAATTGGGAATCTGTGTCAAAACCTTGTTAGTAATTATGAGGTCCTTACTAGCTGGAAGTAACTGAGATGGGGCATGAAGTTATTTCTAGGAGTTGGAGACATACAACGTTCAGCTCAGTTGTGGGCATCTTTGAAATACCTATACAAACTTGTTCCTACATAGTAACTTGCAACTTTGAATGAGAATGTGCTTGCTTACAGCAACGTGCTATATGTTCTGTATGCCCGAATAGGGAATCTGTGTCAAAACTTTGTTAGGAATTATGTGATCCTTACTAGCTGGAAGTAAGTGAGTTGGGGCATGAAGGTATTTCTAGGAGTTGGACACATACCAAGTTTAGCACAGTTCTGGGCATCTTTGAAATACATATACAAACTTGTTCCTACATAGTAACTTGCAACTTTGAATGAGAATGTGCTTGCTTACTGCAACGTGCTATATGTTCTGAATGCCCGAATTGGGAATCTGTGTCAAAACTTTGTTAGGAATTATGTGATCCTTACTAGATGGAAGTAAGGGAGATGGGGCATGAAGTTATTTCTAGGAGTTGGAGACATACCAAGTTTAGCTCAGTTCTGGGCATCTTTGAAATACCTATACAAACTTGTTCCTACCTGGTAACTTGCAACTTTGAATGAGAATGTGCTTGCTTACAGCAACGAGTTATATGTTCTGAATGCCCGAATTGGGAATCTGTGTCAAAACTTTGTTAGGAATTATGTGATCCTTACTAGCTGGAAGTAAGGGAGATGGGGCATGAAGTTACTTCTAGGAGTTGGACACATACCAAGTTTAGCTCAGTTCTGGGCATCTTTGAAATACCTATACAAACTTGTTTCTACATAGTAACTTGCAACTTTGAATGAGAATGTGCTTGCTTACAGCAACGTGCTATATGTTCTGAATGCCCGAATTGGGAATCTGTGTCAAAATTTTGTTAGGAATTATGTGATCCTTACTAGCTGGAAGTAAGGGAGATGGGGCATGAAGTTATTTCTAGGAGTTGGAGACATACCAAGTTTAGCTCAGTTCTGGGCATCTTTGAAAGTCCTATTCAAACTTGTTCCTACATAGTAACTTGCAACTTTGAATGAGAATGTGCTTGCTTACAGCAACGTGCTATATGTTCTGAATGCCCGAATTGGGAATCTGTGTCAAAACCTTGTTAGTAATTATGAGGTCCTTACTAGCTGGAAGTAACTGAGATGGGGCATGAAGTTATTTCTAGGAGTTGGAGACATACAACGTTCAGCTCAGTTGTGGGCATCTTTGAAATACCTATACAAACTTGTTCCTACATAGTAACTTGCAACTTTGAATGAGAATGTGCTTGCTTACAGCAACGTGCTATATGTTCTGTATGCCCGAATAGGGAATCTGTGTCAAAACTTTGTTAGGAATTATGTGATCCTTACTAGCTGGAAGTAAGTGAGTTGGGGCATGAAGGTATTTCTAGGAGTTGGACACATACCAAGTTTAGCACAGTTCTGGGCATCTTTGAAATACATATACAAACTTGTTCCTACATAGTAACTTGCAACTTTGAATGAGAATGTGCTTGCTTACTGCAACGTGCTATATGTTCTGAATGCCCGAATTGGGAATCTGTGTCAAAACTTTGTTAGGAATTATGTGATCCTTACTAGATGGAAGTAAGGGAGATGGGGCATGAAGTTATTTCTAGGAGTTGGAGACATACCAAGTTTAGCTCAGTTCTGGGCATCTTTGAAATACCTATACAAACTTGTTCCTACATGGTAACTTGCAACTTTGAATGAGAATGTGCTTGCTTACAGCAACGAGTTATATGTTCTGAATGCCCGAATTGGGAATCTGTGTCAAAACTTTGTTAGGAATTATGTGATCCTTACTAGCTGGAAGTAAGGGAGATGGGGCATGAAGTTACTTCTAGGAGTTGGACACATACCAAGTTTAGCTCAGTTCTGGGCATCTTTGAAATACCTATACAAACTTGTTTCTACATAGTAACTTGCAACTTTGAATGAGAATGTGCTTGCTTACAGCAACGTGCTATATGTTCTGAATGCCCGAATTGGGAATCTGTGTCAAAATTTTGTTAGGAATTATGTGATCCTTACTAGCTGGAAGTAAGGGAGATGGGGCATGAAGTTATTTCTAGGAGTTGGAGACATACCAAGTTTAGCTCAGTTCTGGGCATCTTTGAAAGTCCTATTCAAACTTGTTCCTACATAGTAACTTGCAACTTTGAATGAGAATGTGCTTGCTGACAGCCACGTGCTATATGTTCTGAATGCCCGAATTGGGAATCTGTGTCAAAAATTTGTTAGGAATTATGTGATCCTTACTAGCTGGAAGTAAGGGAGATGGGGCATGAAGTTATTTCTAGGAGTTGGACACATACCAAGTTTAGCTCAGTTCTGGGCATCTTTGAAATACCTATACTAACTTGTTCCTACATAGCAACTTGCATCTTTGAATGAGAATGTGCTTGCTTACAGCAACGTGCTATATGTTCTGAATGCCCGAATTCGGAATCTGTGTCAAAACTTTGTTAGGAATTATGTGATCCTTACTAGCTGGAAGTAAGGGAGATGGGGCATGAAGTTATTTCTAGGAGTTGGACACATACCAAGTTTAGCTCAGTTCTGGGCATCTTTGAAATACCTATACAAACTTGTACCTACATAGTAACTTGCAACTTTGAATGAGAATGTGCTTGCTTAGAGCAACGTGATATATGTTCTGAATGCCCGAATTGGGAATCTGTGTCAAAATTGGTTAGGAATTATGTGATCCTTACTAGCTGGAATTAAGGGAGTTGGGGCATGAAGGTATTTCTAGGAGTTGGACACATACCAATTTTAGCACAGTTCTGGGCATCTTTGAAATACCAATACAAACTTGTTCCTACATAGTAACTTGCAACTTTGAATGAGAATGTGCTTGCTTTCAGCAACGTGCTATATGTTCTGAATGCCCGAATTGGGAATCTGTGTCAAAACTTTGTTAGGAATTATGTGATCCTTACTAGCTGGAAGTAAGGCAGATGGGGCATGAATTTACTTCTAGGAGTTGGACACATACCAAGTTTAGCTCAGTTCTGAGCATCATTGAAATACCTATACAAACTTGTTCCTACATAGTAAATGCCAACTTTGAATGAGAATGTGCTTGCTTACAGCAACGTGCTATATGTTCTGAATGCCCGAATTGGGAATCTGTGTCAAAACTTTGTTAGGAATTATGTGATCCTTACTAGCTGGAAGTAAGGGAGTTGGGGCATGAAGTTATTTCTAGGAGTTGGAGACATACCAAGTTTAGCTCAGTTCTGGGCATCTTTGAAATACCTATACAAACTTGTTCCTACATAGTAACTTGCAACTTTGAATGAGAATGTGCTTGCTTACAGCAACGTGCTATATGTTCTGAATGCCCGAATTGGGAATCTGTGTCAAAACTTTGTTAGGAATTATGTGATCCTTACTAGTTGGAAGAAAGGGAGATGAGGCATGAAGATATTTCTAGGAGTTGGACACATACCAAGTTTAGCACAGTTCTGGGCATCTTTGAAATACCTATACAAACTTGTTCCTACATAGTAACTTGCAACTTTGAATGAGAATGTGCTTGCTTACAGCAACGTGCTATATGTTCTGAATGCCCGAATTGGGAATCTGTGTCAAAACTTTGTTAGGAATTATGTGATCCTTACTAGCTGGAAGTAAGGGAGATGGGGCATGAAGTTATTTCTAGGAGTTGGAGACATACCAAGTTTAGCTCAGTTCTGGGCATCTTTGAAACACCTATACAAACTTGTTCCTACATAGTAACTTGCAACTTTGAATGAGAATGTGCTTGCTTACAGCAACTTGCTATATGTTCTGAATGCCCGAATTGGGAATCTGTGTCAAAACTTTGTTAGGAATTATGTGATCCTTACTAGCTGGAAGTAAGGGAGATGGGGCATGAAGTTATTTCTAGGAGTTGGACACATACCAAGTTTAGCTCAGTTCTGGGCACCTTTGAAATACCTATACAAACTTGTTCCTACATAGTAACTTGCAACTTTGAATGAGAATGTGCTTGCTTAGAGCAACGTGATAAATGTTCTGAATGCCCGAATTGGGAATCTGTGTCAAAATTGGTTAGGAATTATCTGATCCTTACTAGCTGGAATTAAGGGAGTTGGGGCATGAAGGTATTTCTAGGAGTTGGACACATACCAAGTTTAGCTCAGTTCTGGGCATCTTTGAAATACCTATACTAACTTGTTCCTACATGGCAACTTGCATCTTTGAATGAGAATGTGCTTGCTTACAGCAACGTGCTATATGTTCTGAATGCGTGAATTGGGAATCTGTGTCAAAACTTTGTTAGGAATTATGTGATCCTTACTAGCTTGAAGTAAGGGAGATGGGGCATGAAGTTATTTCTAGGAGTTGGAGACATACCAAGTTTAGCTCAGTTCTGGGCATCTTTGAAATACCTATACAAACTTGTTCCTACATAGTAACTTGCAACTTTGAATGAGAATGTGCTTGCTTACAGCAACGTGCTATATGTTCTGAATGCCCGAATTGGGAATCTGTGTCAAAACCTTGTTAGTAATTATGTGGTCCTTACTAGCTGGAAGTAACTGAGATGGGGCATGAAGTTATTTCTAGGAGTTGGAGACATACAACGTTCAGCTCAGTTGTGGGCATCTTTGAAATACCTATACAAACTTGTTCCTACATAGTAACTTGCAACTTTGAATGAGAATGTGCTTGCTTACAGCAACGTGCTATATGTTCTGTATGCCCGAATAGGGAATCTGTGTCAAAACTTTGTTAGGAATTATGTGATCCTTACTAGCTGGAAGTAAGTGAGTTGGGGCATGAAGGTATTTCTAGGAGTTGGACACATACCAAGTTTAGCACAGTTCTGGGCATCTTTGAAATACATATACAAACTTGTTCCTACATAGTAACTTGCAACTTTGAATGAGAATGTGCTTGCTTACAGCAACGTGCTATATGTTCTGAATGCCCGAATTGGGAATCTGTGTCAAAACTTTGTTAGGAATTATGTGATCCTTACTAGATGGAAGTAAGGGAGATGGGGCATGAAGTTATTTCTAGGAGTTGGAGACACACCAAGTTTAGCTCAGTTCTGGGCATCTTTGAAATACCTATACAAACTTGTTCCTACATGGTAACTTGCAACTTTGAATGAGAATGTGCTTGCTTACAGCAACGAGTTATATGTTCTGAATGCCCGAATTGGGAATCTGTGTCAAAACTTTGTTAGGAATTATGTGATCCTTACTAGCTGGAAGTAAGGGAGATGCGGCATGAAGTTACTTCTAGGAGTTGGACACATACCAAGTTTAGCTCAGTTCTGGGCATCTTTGAAATACCTATACAAACTTGTTTCTACATAGTAACTTGCAACTTTGAATGAGAATGTGCTTGCTTACAGCAACGTGCTATATGTTCTGAATGCCCGAATTGGGAATCTGTGTCAAAATTTTGTTAGGAATTATGTGATCCTTACTAGCTGGAAGTAAGGGAGATGGGGCATGAAGTTATTTCTAGGAGTTGGAGACATACCAAGTTTAGCTCAGTTCTGGGCATCTTTGAAAGTCCTATTCAAACTTGTTCCTACATAGTAACTTGCAACTTTGAATGAGAATGTGCTTGCTTACAGCCACGTGCTATATGTTCTGAATGCCCGAATTGGGAATCTGTGTCAAAAATTTGTTAGGAATTATGTGATCCTTACTAGCTGGAAGTAAGGGAGATGGGGCATGAAGTTATTTCTAGGAGTTGGACACATACCAAGTTTAGCTCAGTTCTGGGCATCTTTGAAATACCTATACTAACTTGTTCCTACATAGCAACTTGCATCTTTGAATGAGAATGTGCTTGCTTACAGCAACGTGCTATATGTTCTGAATGCCCGAATTCGGAATCTGTGTCAAAACTTTGTTAGGAATTATGTGATCCTTACTAGCTGGAAGTAAGGGAGATGGGGCATGAAGTTATTTCTAGGAGTTGAACACATACCAAGTTTAGCTCAGTTCTGGGCATCTTTGAAATACCTATACAAACTTGTACCTACATAGTAACTTGCAACTTTGAATGAGAATGTGCTTGCTTAGAGCAACGTGATATATGTTCTGAATGCCCGAATTGGGAATCTGTGTCAAAATTGGTTAGGAATTATGTGATCCTTACTAGCTGGAATTAAGGGAGTTGGGGCATGAAGGTATTTCTAGGAGTTGGACACATACCAATTTTAGCACAGTTCTGGGCATCTTTGAAATACCAATACAAACTTGTTCCTACATAGTAACTTGCAACTTTGAATGAGAATGTGCTTGCTTTCAGCAACGTGCTATATGTTCTGAATGCCCGAATTGGGAATCTGTGTCAAAACTTTGTTAGGAATTATGTGATCCTTACTAGCTGGAAGTAAGGCAGATGGGGCATGAAGTTACTTCTAGGAGTTGGACACATACCAAGTTTAGCTCAGTTCTGAGCATCATTGAAATACCTATACAAACTTGTTCCTACATAGTAAATGCCAACTTTGAATGAGAATGTGCTTGCTTACAGCAACGTGCTATATGTTCTGAATGCCCGAATTGGGAATCTGTGTCAAAACTTTGTTAGGAATTATGTGATCCTTACTAGCTGGAAGTAAGGGAGTTGGGGCATGAAGTTATTTCTAGGAGTTGGAGACATACCAAGTTTAGCTCAGTTCTGGGCATCTTTGAAATACCTATACAAACTTGTTCCTACATAGTAACTTGCAACTTTGAATGAGAATGTGCTTGCTTACAGCAACGTGCTATATGTTCTGAATGCCCGAATTGGGAATCTGTGTCAAAACTTTGTTAGGAATTATGTGATCCTTACTAGTTGGAAGAAAGGGAGATGAGGCATGAAGATATTTCTAGGAGTTGGACACATACCAAGTTTAGCACAGTTCTGGGCATCTTTGAAATACCTATACAAACTTGTTCCTACATAGTAACTTGCAACTTTGAATGAGAATGTGCTTGCTTACAGCAAGGTGCTATATGTTCTGAATGCCCGAATTGGGAATCTGTGTCAAAACTTTGTTAGGAATTATGTGATCCTTACTAGCTGGAAGTAAGGGAGATGGGGCATGAAGTTATTTCTAGGAGTTGGAGACATACCAAGTTTAGCTCAGTTCTGGGCATCTTTGAAATACCTATACAAACTTGTTCCTACATAGTAACTTGCAACTTTGAATGAGAATGTGCTTGCTTACAGCAACTTGCTATATGTTCTGAATGCCCGAATTGGGAATCTGTGTCAAAACTTTGTTAGGAATTATGTGATCCTTACTAGCTGGAAGTAAGGGAGATGGGGCATGAAGTTATTTCTAGGAGTTGGACACATACCAAGTTTAGCTCAGTTCTGGGCACCTTTGAAATACCTATACAAACTTGTTCCTACATAGTAACTTGCAACTTTGAATGAGAATGTGCTTGCTTAGAGCAACGTGATAAATGTTCTGAATGCCCGAATTGGGAATCTGTGTCAAAATTGGTTAGGAATTATCTGATCCTTACTAGCTGGAATTAAGGGAGTTGGGGCATGAAGGTATTTCTAGGAGTTGGACACATACCAAGTTTAGCTCAGTTCTGGGCATCTTTGAAATACCTATACTAACTTGTTCCTACATGGCAACTTGCATCTTTGAATGAGAATGTGCTTGCTTACAGCAACGTGCTATATGTTCTGAATGCGTGAATTGGGAATCTGTGTCAAAACTTTGTTAGGAATTATGTGATCCTTACTAGCTGGAAGTAAGGGAGATGGGGCATGAAGTTATTTCTAGGAGTTGGACACATACCAAGTTTAGCTCAGTTCTGGGCATCTTTGAAATACCTATACAAACTTGTTCCTACATAGTAACTTGCAACTTTGAATGAGAATGTGCTTGCTTACAGCAACGTGCTATATGTTCTGAATGCCCGAATTGGGAATCTGTGTCAAAACCTTGTTAGTAATTATGTGGTCCTTACTAGCTGGAAGTAACTGAGATGGGGCATGAAGTTATTTCTAGGAGTTGGAGACATACAACGTTCAGCTCAGTTGTGGGCATCTTTGAAATACCTATACAAACTTGTTCCTACATAGTAACTTGCAACTTTGAATGAGAATGTGCTTGCTTACAGCAACGTGCTATATGTTCTGTATGCCCGAATAGGGAATCTGTGTCAAAACTTTGTTAGGAATTATGTGATCCTTACTAGCTGGAAGTAAGTGAGTTGGGGCATGAAGGTATTTCTAGGAGTTGGACACATACCAAGTTTAGCACAGTTCTGGGCATCTTTGAAATACATATACAAACTTGTTCCTACATAGTAACTTGCAACTTTTAATGAGAATGTGCTTGCTTACAGCAACGTGCTATATGTTCTGAATGCCCGAATTGGGAATCTGTGTCAAAACTTTGTTAGGAATTATGTGATCCTTACTAGATGGAAGTAAGGGAGATGGGGCATGAAGTTATTTCTAGGAGTTGGAGACATACCAAGTTTAGCTCAGTTCTGGGCATCTTTGAAATACCTATACAAACTTGTTCCTACATGGTAACTTGCAACTTTGAATGAGAATGTGCTTGCTTACAGCAACGAGTTATATGTTCTGAATGGCCGAATTGGGAATCTGTGTCAAAACTTTGTTAGGAATTATGTGATCCTTACTAGCTGGAAGTAAGGGAGATGGGGCATGAAGTTACTTCTAGGAGTTGGACACATACCAAGTTTAGCTCAGTTCTGGGCATCTTTGAAATACCTATACAAACTTGTTCCTACATAGTAACTTGCAACTTTGAATGAGAATGTGCTTGCTTACAGCAACGTGCTATATGTTCTGAATGCCCGAATTGGGAATCTGTGTCAAAATTTTGTTAGGAATTATGTGATCCTTACTAGCTGGAAGTAAGGGAGATGGGGCATGAAGTTATTTCTAGGAGTTGGAGACATACCAAGTTTAGCTCAGTTCTGGGCATCTTTGAAAGTCCTATTCAAACTTGTTCCTACATAGTAACTTGCAACTTTGAATGAGAATGTGCTTGCTTACAGCCACGTGCTATATGTTCTGAATGCCCGAATTGGGAATCTGTGTCAAAAATTTGTTAGGAATTATGTGATCCTTACTAGCTGGAAGTAAGGGAGATGGGGCATGAAGTTATTTCTAGGAGTTGGACACATACCAAGTTTAGCTCAGTTCTGGGCATCTTTGAAATACCTATACTAACTTGTTCCTACATAGCAACTTGCATCTTTGAATGAGAATGTGCTTGCTTACAGCAACGTGCTATATGTTCTGAATGCCCGAATTCGGAATCTGTGTCAAAACTTTGTTAGGAATTATGTGATCCTTACTAGCTGGAAGTAAGGGAGATGGGGCATGAAGTTATTTCTAGGAGTTGGACACATACCAAGTTTAGCTCAGTTCTGGGCATCTTTGAAATACCTATACAAACTTGTACCTACATAGTAACTTGCAACTTTGAATGAGAATGTGCTTGCTTAGAGCAACGTGATATATGTTCTGAATGCCCGAATTGGGAATCTGTGTCAAAATTGGTTAGGAATTATGTGATCCTTACTAGCTGGAATTAAGGGAGTTGGGGCATGAAGGTATTTCTAGGAGTTGGACACATACCAATTTTAGCACAGTTCTGGGCATCTTTGAAATACCAATACAAACTTGTTCCTACATAGTAACTTGCAACTTTGAATGAGAATGTGCTTGCTTTCAGCAACGTGCTATATGTTCTGAATGCCCGAATTGGGAATCTGTGTCAAAACTTTGTTAGGAATTATGTGATCCTTACTAGCTGGAAGTAAGGCAGATGGGGCATGAAGTTACTTCTAGGAGTTGGACACATACCAAGTTTAGCTCAGTTCTGAGCATCATTGAAATACCTATACAAACTTGTTCCTACATAGTAAATGCCAACTTTGAATGAGAATGTGCTTGCTTACAGCAACGTGCTATATGTTCTGAATGCCCGAATTGGGAATCTGTGTCAAAACTTTGTTAGGAATTATGTGATCCTTACTAGCTGGAAGTAAGGGAGTTGGGGCATGAAGTTATTTCTAGGAGTTGGAGACATACCAAGTTTAGCTCAGTTCTGGGCATCTTTGAAATACCTATACTAACTTGTTCCTACATGGCAACTTGCATCTTTGAATGAGAATGTGCTTGCTTACAGCAACGTGCTATATGTTCTGAATGCGTGAATTGGGAATCTGTGTCAAAACTTTGTTAGGTATTATGTGATCCTTACTAGCTGGAAGTAAGGGAGATGGGGCATGAAGTTATTTCTAGGAGTTGGACACATACCAAGTTTAGCTCAGTTCTGGGCATCTTTGAAATACCTATACAAACTTGTTCCTACATAGTAACTTGCAACTTTGAATGAGAATGTGCTTGCTTAGAGCAACGTGCTATATGTTCTGAATGCCCGAATTGGGAATCTGTGTCAAAATTGGTTAGGAATTATGTGATCCTTACTAGCTGGAAGTAAGGGAGTTGGGGCATGAAGGTATTTCTAGGAGTTGGACACATACCAATTTTAGCACAGTTCTGGGCATCTTTGAAATACCTATACAAACTTGTTCCTACATAGTAACTTGCAACTTTGAATGAGAATGTGCTTGCTTACAGCAACGTGCTATATGTTCTGAATGCCCGAATTGGGACTCTGTGTCAAAACTTTGTTAGGAATTATGTGATCCTTACTAGCTGGAAGTAAGGGAGATTGGGCATGAAGTTACTTCTAGGAGTTGGACACATACCAAGTTTAGCTCAGTTCTGAGCATCTTTGAAATACCTATACAAACTTGTTTCTACATAGTAACTTGCAACTTTGAATGAGAATGTGCTTGCTTACAGCAACGTGGTATAAGTTCTGAATGCCCGAATTGGGACTCTGTGTCAAAATTGGTTAGGAATTATGTGATCCTTACTAGCTGGAATTAAGGGAGTTGGGGCATGAAGGTATTTCTAGGAGTTGGACACATACGAATTTTAGCACAGTTCTGGGCATCTTTGAAATACCAATACAAACTTCTTCCTACATAGTAACTTGCAACTTTGAATGAGAATGTGCTTGCTTTCAGCAACGTGCTATATGTTCTGAATGCCCGAATTGGGAATCTGTGTCAAAACTTTGTTAGGAATTATGTGATCCTTACTAGCTGGAAGTAAGTGAGATGGGGCATGAAGTTACTTCTAGGAGTTGGACACATACCAAGTTTAGCTCAGTTCTGGGCATCTTTGAAATACCTATACAAACTTGTTCCTACATAGTAACTTGCAACTTTGAATGAGAATGAGCTTGCTTACAGCAACGTGCTATATGTTCTGAATGCCCGAATTGGGAATCTGTGTCAAAACTTTGTTAGGAAATATGTGATCCTTACTAGCTGGAAGTAAGGGAGTTGGGGCATGAAGTTATTTCTAGGAGTTGGACACATACCAAGTTTAGCTCAGTTCTGGGCATCTTTGAAATACCTATACAAACTTGTTCCTACATAGTAACTTGCAACTTTGAATGAGAATGAGCTTGCTTACAGCAACGTGCTATATGTTGTGAATGCCCGAATTCGGAATCTGTGTCAAAACTTTGTTAGGAATTATGTGATCCTTACTAGCTGGAAGTAAGGGAGTTGGGGCATGAAGTTATTTCTAGGAGTTGGACACATACCAAGTTTAGCTCAGTTCTGGGCATCTTTGAAATACCTATACAAACTTGTTCCTACATAGTAACTTGCAACTTTGAATGAGAATGTGCTTGCTTACAGCAACGTACTATATGTTCTGAATGCCCGAATTGGGAATCTGTGTCAAAACTTTGTTAGGAATTATGTGATCCTTACTAGTTGGAAGTAAGGGAGATGAGGCATGAAGATATTTCTAGGAGTTGGACACATACCAAGTTTAGCACAGTTCTGGGCATCTTTGAAATACCTATACAAACTTGTTCCTACATGGCAACTTGTATCTTTGAATGAGAATGTGCTTGCTTACAGCAACGTGCTATAAGTTCTGAATGCCTGAATTGGGAATCTGTGTCAAAACTTTGTTAGGAATTTTGTGATCCTTACTAGCTGGAAGTAAGGGAGATGGGGCATGAAGTTATTTCTAGGAGTTGGACACATACCAAGTTTAGCTCAGTTCTGGGCATCTTTGAAATACCTATACAAACTTGTTCCTACATAGTAACTTGCAACTTTGAATGAGAATGTGCTTGCTTAGAGCAACGTGCTATATGTTCTGAATGCCCGAATTGGGAATCTGTGTCAAAATTTGTTAGGAATTATGTGATCCTTACTAGGTGGAAGTAAGGGAGTTGGGGCATGAAGTTATTTCTAGGAGTTGGAGACATACCAAGTTTAGCTCAGTTCTGGGCATCTTTGAAATACCTATACAAACTTGTTCCTACATAGTAAATGCCAACTGTGAATGAGAATGTGCTTGCTTACAGCAACGTGCTATATGTTGTGAATGCCCGAATTGGGAATCTGTGTCAAAACTTTGTTAGGAATTATGTGATCCTTACTAGTTGGAAGTAAGGGAGATGAGGCATGAAGATATTTCTAGGAGTTGGACACACACCAAGTTTAGCACAGTTCTGGGCATCTTTGAAATACCTATACAAACTTGTTCCTACATAGTAACTTGCAACTTTGAATGAGAATGTGCTTGCTTACAGCAACGTGCTATATGTTCAGAATGCCCGAATTGGGAATCTGTGTCAAAACTTTGTTAGGAATTATGTGATCCTTACTAGCTGGAAGTAAGGGAGATTGGGCATGAAGTTATTTCTAGGAGTTGGAGACCTACAACTATTAGCTCTGATCTGGGCATCTTTGAAATACCTATACAAACTTGTTCCTACATAGTAACTTGCAACTTTGAATGAGAATGTGCTTGCTTACAGCAATGTACTATATGTTCTGAATGCCCGAATTGGGAATCTGTGTCAAAACTTTGTTAGGAATTATGTGATCCTTACTAGCTGGAAGTAAGTGAGTAGGGGCATGAAGGTATTTCTAGGAGTTGGACACATACCAAGTTTAGCACAGTTCTGGGCATCTTTGAAATACCTATACAAACTTGTTCCTACATAGTAACTTGCAACTTTGAATGAGAATGTGCTTGCTTACAGCAACGTGCTATATGTTCTGAATGCCCGAATTGGGAATCTGTGTCAAAACTTTGTTAGGAATTATGTGATCCTTACTAGCTGGAAGTAAGGGAGATGTGGCATGAAGTTATTTCTAGGAGTTGGAGACATACCAAGTTTAGCTCAGTTCTGGGCATCTTTGAAAGTCCTATTCAAACTTGTTCCTACATAGTAACTTGCAACTTTGAATGAGAATGTGCTTGCTTACAGCCACGTGCTATATGTTCTGAATGCCCGAATTGGGAATCTGTGTCAAAAATTTGTTAGGAATTATGTGATCCTTACTAGCTGGAAGTAAGGGAGATGGGGCATGAAGTTATTTCTAGGAGTTGGACACATACCAAGTTTAGCTCAGTTCTGGGCATCTTTGAAATACCTATACTAACTTGTTCCTACATAGCAACTTGCATCTTTGAATGAGAATGTGCTTGCTTACAGCAACGTGCTATATGTTCTGAATGCCCGAATTCGGAATCTGTGTCAAAACTTTGTTAGGAATTATGTGATCCTTACTAGCTGGAAGTAAGGGAGATGGGGCATGAAGTTATTTCTAGGAGTTGGACACATACCAAGTTTAGCTCAGTTCTGGGCATCTTTGAAATACCTATACAAACTTGTACCTACATAGTAACTTGCAACTTTGAATGAGAATGTGCTTGCTTAGAGCAACGTGATATATGTTCTGAATGCCCGAATTGGGAATCTGTGTCAAAATTGGTTAGGAATTATGTGATCCTTACTAGCTGGAATTAAGGGAGTTGGGGCATGAAGGTATTTCTAGGAGTTGGACACATACCAATTTTAGCACAGTTCTGGGCATCTTTGAAATACCAATACAAACTTGTTCCTACATAGTAACTTGCAACTTTGAATGAGAATGTGCTTGCTTTCAGCAACGTGCTATATGTTCTGAATGCCCGAATTGGGAATCTGTGTCAAAACTTTGTTAGGAATTATGTGATCCTTACTAGCTGGAAGTAAGGCAGATGGGGCATGAAGTTACTTCTAGGAGTTGGACACATACCAAGTTTAGCTCAGTTCTGAGCATCATTGAAATACCTATACAAACTTGTTCCTACATAGTAAATGCCAACTTTGAATGAGAATGTGCTTGCTTACAGCAACGTGCTATATGTTCTGAATGCCCGAATTGGGAATCTGTGTCAAAACTTTGTTAGGAATTATGTGATCCTTACTAGCTGGAAGTAAGGGAGTTGGGGCATGAAGTTATTTCTAGGAGTTGGAGACATACCAAGTTTAGCTCAGTTCTGGGCATCTTTGAAATACCTATACTAACTTGTTCCTACATGGCAACTTGCATCTTTGAATGAGAATGTGCTTGCTTACAGCAACGTGCTATATGTTCTGAATGCGTGAATTGGGAATCTGTGTCAAAACTTTGTTAGGAATTATGTGATCCTTACTAGCTGGAAGTAAGGGAGATGGGGCATGAAGTTATTTCTAGGAGTTGGACACATACCAAGTTTAGCTCAGTTCTGGGCATCTTTGAAATACCTATACAAACTTGTTCCTACATAGTAACTTGCAACTTTGAATGAGAATGTGCTTGCTTAGAGCAACGTGCTATATGTTCTGAATGCCCGAATTGGGAATCTGTGTCAAAATTGGTTAGGAATTATGTGATCCTTACTAGCTGGAAGTAAGGGAGTTGGGGCATGAAGGTATTTCTAGGAGTTGGACACATACCAATTTTAGCACAGTTCTGGGCATCTTTGAAATACCTATACAAACTTGTTCCTACATAGTAACTTGCAACTTTGAATGAGAATGTGCTTGCTTACAGCAACGTGCTATATGTTCTGAATGCCCGAATTGGGACTCTGTGTCAAAACTTTGTTAGGAATTATGTGATCCTTACTAGCTGGAAGTAAGGGAGATGGGGCATGAAGTTACTTCTAGGAGTTGGACACATACCAAGTTTAGCTCAGTTCTGAGCATCTTTGAAATACCTATACAAACTTGTTTCTACATAGTAACTTGCAACTTTGAATGAGAATGTGCTTGCTTACAGCAACGTGGTATAAGTTCTGAATGCCCGAATTGGGACTCTGTGTCAAAATTGGTTAGGAATTATGTGATCCTTACTAGCTGGAATTAAGGGAGTTGGGGCATGAAGGTATTTCTAGGAGTTGGACACATACGAATTTTAGCACAGTTCTGGGCATCTTTGAAATACCAATACAAACTTCTTCCTACATAGTAACTTGCAACTTTGAATGAGAATGTGCTTGCTTTCAGCAACGTGCTATATGTTCTGAATGCCCGAATTGGGAATCTGTGTCAAAACTTTGTTAGGAATTATGTGATCCTTACTAGCTGGAAGTAAGTGAGATGGGGCATGAAGTTACTTCTAGGAGTTGGACACATACCAAGTTTAGCTCAGTTCTGGGCATCTTTGAAATACCTATACAAACTTGTTCCTACATAGTAACTTGCAACTTTGAATGAGAATGAGCTTGCTTACAGCAACGTGCTATATGTTCTGAATGCCCGAATTGGGAATCTGTGTCAAAACTTTGTTAGGAAATATGTGATCCTTACTAGCTGGAAGTAAGGGAGTTGGGGCATGAAGTTATTTCTAGGAGTTGGACACATACCAAGTTTAGCTCAGTTCTGGGCATCTTTGAAATACCTATACAAACTTGTTCCTACATAGTAACTTGCAACTTTGAATGAGAATGTGCTTGCTTAGAGCAACGTGCTATATGTTCTGAATGCCCGAATTGGGAATCTGTGTCAAAATTTGTTAGGAATTATGTGATCCTTACTAGGTGGAAGTAAGGGAGTTGGGGCATGAAGTTATTTCTAGGAGTTGGAGACATACCAAGTTTAGCTCAGTTCTGGGCATCTTTGAAATACCTATACAAACTTGTTCCTACATAGTAAATGCCAACTGTGAATGAGAATGTGCTTGCTTACAGCAACGTGCTATATGTTGTGAATGCCCGAATTGGGAATCTGTGTCAAAACTTTGTTAGGAATTATGTGATCCTTACTAGTTGGAAGTAAGGGAGATGAGGCATGAAGATATTTCTAGGAGTTGGACACACACCAAGTTTAGCACAGTTCTGGGCATCTTTGAAATACCTATACAAACTTGTTCCTACATAGTAACTTGCAACTTTGAATGAGAATGTGCTTGCTTACAGCAACGTGCTATATGTTCAGAATGCCCGAATTGGGAATCTGTGTCAAAACTTTGTTAGGAATTATGTGATCCTTACTAGCTGGAAGTAAGGGAGATTGGGCATGAAGTTATTTCTAGGAGTTGGAGACCTACAACTATTAGCTCTGATCTGGGCATCTTTGAAATACCTATACAAACTTGTTCCTACATAGTAACTTGCAACTTTGAATGAGAATGTGCTTGCTTACAGCAATGTACTATATGTTCTGAATGCCCGAATTGGGAATCTGTGTCAAAACTTTGTTAGGAATTATGTGATCCTTACTAGCTGGAAGTAAGTGAGTAGGGGCATGAAGGTATTTCTAGGAGTTGGACACATACCAAGTTTAGCACAGTTCTGGGCATCTTTGAAATACCTATACAAACTTGTTCCTACATAGTAACTTGCAACTTTGAATGAGAATGTGCTTGCTTACAGCAACGTGCTATATGTTCTGAATGCCCGAATTGGGAATCTGTGTCAAAACTTTGTTAGGAATTATGTGATCCTTACTAGCTGGAAGTAAGGGAGATGTGGCATGAAGTTATTTCTAGGAGTTGGAGACATACCAAGTTTAGCTCAGTTCTGGGAATCTTTGAAATACCTATACAAACTTGTTCCTACATAGTAACTTGCAACTTTGAATGAGATTTTGCTTGCTTACAGCAACGTGCTATATGTTTTGAATGCCCGAATTGGGAATCTGTGTCAAAACTTTGTTAGGAATTATTTGATCCTTACTAGCTGGAAGTAAGGGAGATGGGGCATGAAGTTATTTCTAGGAGTTGGAGACATACCAAGTTTAGCTCAGTTCTGGGCATCTTTGAAATACCTATACAAACTTGTTCCTACATAGTAACTTGCAACATTGGATGGGAATGTGCTTGCTTACAGCAACGTGCTATATGTTCTGAATGCCCGAATTGGGAATCTGTGTCAAAACTTTGTTAGGAATTATGTGATCCTTACTAGCTGGAAGTAAGGGAGATGGGGCATGAAGTTATTTCTAGGAGTTGGAGACATACCAAATTTAGCTCAGTTCTGGGCATCTTTGAAATACCTATACAAACTTGTTCCTACATAGTAACTTGCAACTTTGAATGAGAATGTGCTTGCTTACAGCAACGTGCTATATGTTCTGAATGCCCGAATTGGGAATCTGTGTCAAAACCTTGTTAGTAATTATGTGATCCTTACTAGATGGAAGTAAGGGAGATGGGGCATGAAGTTATTTCTAGGAGTTGGAAACATACAATGTTTAGCTCAGTTCTGGGCATCTTTGAAATACCTATACAAACTTGTTCCTACATAGTAACTTGCAACTTTGAATGAGAATGAGCTTGCTTACAGCAACGTGCTATATGTTCTGAATGCCCGAATTGGGAATCTGTGTCAAAACTTTGTTAGGAAATATGTGATCCTTACTAGCTGGAAGTAAGGGAGTTGGGGCATGAAGTTTTTTCTAGGAGTTGGAGACATACCAAGTTTAGCTCAGTTCTGGGCATCTTTGAAATACCTATACAAACTTGTTCCTACATAGTAACTTGCAACTTTGAATAAGAATGTGCTTGCTTACAGCAACGTGCTATATGTTCTGAATGCCCGACTTGGGAATCTGTGTCAAAACTTTGTTAGAAATTATGTGATCCTTACTAGCTGGAAGTAAGGGAGATGGGGCATGAAGTTATTTCTAGGAGTTGGAGACATACCAAGTTTAGCTCAGTTCTGGGCATCTTTGAAATACCTATACTAACTTGTTCCTACATAGCAACTTGCATCTTTGAATGAGAATGTGCTTGCTTACAGCAACGTGCTATATGTTCTGAATGCCCGAATTGGGAATCTGTGTCAAAACTTTGTTAGGAATTATGTGATCCTTACTAGCTGGAAGTAAGGGAGATGGGGCATGAAGTTATTTCTAGGAGTTGGACACATACCAAGTTTGGCTCAGTTCTGGGCACCTTTGAAATACCTATACAAACTTGTTCCTACATAGTAACTTGCAACTTTGAATGAGAATGTGCTTGCTTAGAGCAACGTGATATATGTTCTGAAGGCCCGAATTGGGAATCTGTGTCAAAATTGGTTAGGAATTATGTGATCCTTACTAGCTGGAAGTAAGGGAGATGGGGCATGAAGTTATTTCTAGGAGTTGGACACATACCAAGTTTAGCTCAGTTCTGGGCATCTTTGAAATACCTATACAAACTTGTTCCTACATAGTAACTTGCAACTTTGAATGAGAATGTGCTTGCTTAGAGCAACGTGCTATATGTTCTGAATGCCCGAATTGGGAATCTGTGTCAAAATTTGTTAGGAATTATGTGATCCTTACTAGCTGGAAGTAAGGGAGTTGGGGCATGAAGGTATTTCTAGGAGTTGGACACATACCAATTTTAGCACAGTTCTGGGCATCTTTGAAATACCTATACAAACTTGTTCCTACATAGTAACTTGCAACTTTGAATGAGAATGTGCTTGCTTACAGCAACGTGCTATATGTTCTGAATGCCCGAATTGGGACTCTGTGTCAAAACTTTGTTAGGAATTATGTGATCCTTACTAGCTGGAAGTAAGGGAGATGGGGCATGAAGTTACTTCTAGGAGTTGGACACATACCAAGTTTAGCTCAGTTCTGAGCATCTTTGAAATACCTATACAAACTTGTTTCTACATAGTAACTTGCAACTTTGAATGAGAATGTGCTTGCTTACAGCAACGTGGTATATGTTGTGAATGACCGAATTGGGAATCTGTGTCAAAACTTTGTTAGGAAGTATGTTATCCTTACTAGCTGGAAGTAAGCGAGATGGGGCATGAAGTTATTTCTAGGAGTTGGACACATACCAAGTTTAGCTCAGTTCTGGGCATCTTTGAAATACCTATACAAACTTGTTCCTACATAGTAAATGCCAACTTTGAATGAGAATGTGCTTGCTTACAGCAACGTGCTATATGTTGTGAATGCCCGAATTGGGCATCTGTGTCAAAACTTTGTTAGGAATTATGTGATCCTTACTAGCTGGAAGTAAGGGAGTTGGGGCATGATGTTATTTCTAAGAGTTGGAGACATACCAAGTTTAGCTCAGTTCTGGGCATCTTTGAAATACCTATACAAACTTGTTCCTACATAGTAACTTGCAACTTTGAATGAGAATGTGCTTGCTTACAGCAATGTACTATATGTTCTGAATGCCCGAATTGGGAATCTGTGTCAAAACTTTGTTAGGAATTATGTGATCCTTACTAGCTGGAAGTAAGTGAGTTGGGGCATGAAGATATTTCTAGGAGTTGGACACATACCAAGTTTAGCACAGTTCTGGGCATCTTTGAAATACCTATACAAACTTGTTCCTACATAGTAACTTGCAACTTTGAATGAGAATGAGCTTGCTTACAGCAACGTGCTATATGTTCTGAATGCCCGAATTGGGAATCTGTGTCAAAACTTTGTTAGGAAATATGTGATCCTTACTAGCTGGAAGTAAGGGAGTTGGGGCATGAAGTTATTTCTAGGAGTTGGACACATACCAAGTTTAGCTCAGTTCTGGGCATCTTTGAAATACCTATACAAACTTGTTCCTACATAGTAAATGCCAACTTTGAATGAGAATGTGCTTGCTTACAGCAACGTGCTATATGTTGTGAATTCCCGAATTGGGAATCTGTGTCAAAACTTTGTTAGGAATTATGTGATCCTTACTAGCTGGAAGTAAGGGAGTTGGGGCATGAAGTTATTTCTAGGAGTTGGAGACATACCAAGTTTAGCTCACTTCTGGGCATCTTTGAAATACCTATACAAACTTGTTCCTACATAGTAACTTGCAACTTTGAATGAGAATGTGCTTGCTTACAGCAACGTGCTATATGTTCTGAATGCCCGAATTGGGAATCTGTGTCAAAACTTTGTTAGGAATTATGTGATCCTTACTAGTTGGAAGTAAGGGAGATGGGGCATGAAGATATTTCTAGGAGTTGGACACATATCAAGTTTAGCACAGTTCTGGGCATCTTTGAAATACCTATACAAACTTGTTCCTACATAGTAACTTGCAACTTTGAATGAGAATGTGCTTGCTTACAGCAACGTGCTATATATTCTGAATGCCCGAATTGGGAATCAGTGTCAAAACTTTGTTAGGAATTATGTGATCCTTACTAGCTGGAAGTAAGGGAGATGGGGCATGAAGTTATTTCTAGGAGTTGGAGACCTACAACTTTTAGCTCTGTTCTGGGCATCTTTGAAATACGTATACAAACTTGTTCCTACATAGTAACTTGCAACTTTGAATGAGAATGTGCTTGCTTGCAGCAATGTACTATATGTTCTGAATGCCCGAATTGGGAATCTGTGTCAAAACTTTGTTAAGAATTATGCGATCCTTACTAGCTGGAAGTAAGTGAGTTGGGGCATGAAGATATTTCTAGGAGTTGGACACATACCAAGTTTAGCACAGTTCTGGGCATCTTTGAAATACCTATACAAACTTGTTCCTACATAGTAACTTGCAACTTTGAATGAGAATGTGCTTGCTTATAGCAACGTGCTATATGTTCTGAATGCCCGAATTGGGAATCTGTGTCAAAACTTTGTTAGGAATTATGTGATCCTTACTAGCTGGAAGTAAGGGAGATGGGGCATGAAGTTATTTCTAGGAGTTGGAGACATACCAAGTTTAGCTCAGTTCTGGGCATCTTTGAAATACCTATACAAACTTGTTCCTACATAGTAACTTGCAACTTTGAATGAGAATGTGCTTGCTTACAGCAACGTGCTATATGTTCTGAATGCCCGAATTGGGAATCTGTGTCAAAACTTTGTTAGGAATTATGTGATCCTTACTAGCTGGAAGTAAGGGAGATGGGGCATGAAGTTATTTCTAGGAGTTGGAGACATACCAAGTTTAGCTCAGTTCTGGGCATCTTTGAAATACCTATACAAACTTGTTCCTACATAGTAACTTGCAACTTTGAATGGGAATGTGCTTGCTTACAGCAACGTGCTATATGTTCTGAATGCCCGAATTGGGAATCTGTGTCAAAACATTGTTAGGAATTATGTGATCCTTACTAGCTGGAAGTAAGGGAGATGGGGCATGAAGTTATTTCTAGGAGTTGGAGACATACCAAGTTTAGCTCAGTTCTGGGCATCTTTGAAATACCTATACAAACTTGTTCCTACATAGTAACTTGCAACTTTGAATGAAAATGTGCCTGCTTACAGCAACGTGCTATATGTTCTGAATGCCCGAATTGGGAATCTGTGTCAAAACCTTGTTAGGAATTATGTGATCCTTACTAGATGGAAGTAAGGGAGATGGGGCATGAAGTTATTTCTAGGAGTTGGACACATACAATGTTTAGCTCAGTTCTGGGCATCTTTGAAATACCTATACAAACTTGTTCCTACATAGTAACTTGCAACTTTGAATGAGAATGAGCTTGCTTACAGCAACGTGGTATAGGTTCTGAATGCCCGAATTGGAAATCTGTATCAAAACTTTGTTAGGAAATATGTGATCCTTACTAGCTGGAAGTAAGGGAGTTGGGGCATGAAGTTATTTCTAGGAGTTGGACACATACCAAGTTTAGCTCAGTTCTGGGCATCTTTGAAATACCTATACAAACTTG
Source organism: Diceros bicornis minor (assembly GCF_020826845.1). Classification (NCBI taxonomy): domain Eukaryota; kingdom Metazoa; phylum Chordata; class Mammalia; order Perissodactyla; family Rhinocerotidae; genus Diceros; species Diceros bicornis. Next base: position 2,252,619 of record NC_080752.1, on the reverse strand, counting down.
TTCCTACATAGTAAATGCCAACTTTGAAAGAGAATGTGCTTGCTTACAGCAACGTGCTATATGATGTGAATGCCCGAATTGGGAATCTGTGTCAAAACTTTGTTAGGAATTATGTGATCCTTACTAGCTGGAAGTAAGGGAGTTGGGGCATGAAGTTTTTTCTAGGAGTTGGAGACATACTAAGTTTAGCTCAGTTCTGGGCATCTTTGAAATACCTATACAAACTTGTTCCTACATAGTAACTTGCAACTTTGAATGAGAATGTGCTTGCTTACAGCAACGTGCTATATGTTCTGAATGCCCGAATTGGGAATCTGTGTCAAAACTTTGTTAGGAATTATGTGATCCTTACTAGTTGGAAGTAAGTGAGATGGGGCATGAAGATATTTCTAGGAGTTGGACACATACCAAGTTTAGCACAGTTCTGGGCATCTTTGAAATACCTATACAAACTTGTTCCTACATAGTAACTTGCAACTTTGAATGAGAATGTGCTTGCTTACAGCAACGTGCTATATGTTCTGAATGCCCGAATTGGGAATCTGTGTCAAAACTTTGTTAGGAATTATGTGATCCTTACTAGCTGGAAGTAAGTGAGTTGGGGCATGAAGATATTTCTAGGAGTTGGACACATACCAAGTTTAGCACAGTTCTGGGCATCTTTGAAATACCTATACAAACTTGTTCCTACATAGTAACTTGCAACTTTGAATGAGAATGTGCTTGCTTATAGCAACGTGCTATATGTTCTGAATGCCCGAATTGGGAATCTGTGTCAAAACTTTGTTAGGAATTATGTGATCCTTACTAGCTGGAAGTAAGGGAGATGGGGCATGAAGTTATATCTAGGAGTTGGACACATACAATGTTTAGCTCAGTTCTGGGCATCTTTGAAATACCTATACAAACTTGTTCCTACATAGTAACTTGCAACTTTGAATGAGAATGAGCTTGCTTACAGCAACGTGCTATATGTTCTGAATGCCCGAATTGGGAATCTGTGTCAAAACTTTGTTAGGAAATATGTGATCCTTACTAGCTGGAAGTAAGGGAGTTGGGGCATGAAGTTATTTCTAGGAGTTGGACACATACCAAGTTTAGCTCAGTTCTGGGCATCTTTGAAATACCTATACAAACTTGTTCCTACATAGTAAATGCCAACTTTGAATGAGAATGTGCTTGCTTACAGCAACGTGCTATATGTTGTGAATTCCCGAATTGGGAATCTGTGTCAAAACTTTGTTAGGAATTATGTGATCCTTACTAGCTGGAAGTAAGGGAGGTGGGGCATGAAGTTATTTCTAGGAGTTGGAGACATACCAAGTTTAGCTCAGTTCTGGGCATCTTTGAAATACCTATACAAACTTGTTCCTACATAGTAACTTGCAACTTTGAATGAGAATGTGCTTGCTTACAGCAACGTGCTATATGTTCTGAATGCCCGAATTGGGAATCTGTGTCAAAACTTTGTTAGGAATTATGTGATCCTTACTAGCTGGAAGTAAGGGAGATGGGGCATGAAGTTATTTCTAGGAGTTGGAGACATACCAAGTTTAGCTCAGTTCTGGGCATCTTTGAAATACCTATACAAACTTGTTCCTACATAGTAACTTGCAACTTTGAATGGGAATGTGCTTGCTTACAGCAACGTGCTATATGTTCTGAATGCCCGAATTGGGAATCTGTGTCAAAACATTGTTAGGAATTATGTGATCCTTACTAGCTGGAAGTAAGGGAGATGGGGCATGAAGTTATTTCTAGGAGTTGGAGACATACCAAGTTTAGCTCAGTTCTGGGCATCTTTGAAATACCTATACAAACTTGTTCCTACATAGTAACTTGCAACTTTGAATGAAAATGTGCTTGCTTACAGCAACGTGCTATATGTTCTGAATGCCCGAATTGGGAATCTGTGTCAAAACCTTGTTAGGAATTATGTGATCCTTACTAGATGGAAGTAAGGGAGATGGGGCATGAAGTTATTTCTAGGAGTTGGACACATACAATGTTTAGCTCAGTTCTGGGCATCTTTGAAATACCTATACAAACTTGTTCCTACATAGTAACTTGCAACTTTGAATGAGAATGAGTTTGCTTACAGCAACGTGGTATAGGTTCTGAATGCCCGAATTGGAAATCTGTATCAAAACTTTGTTAGGAAATATGTGATCCTTACTAGCTGGAAGTAAGGGAGTTGGGGCATGAAGTTATTTCTAGGAGTTGGACACATACCAAGTTTAGCTCAGTTCTGGGCATCTTTGAAATACCTATACAAACTTGTTCCTACATAGTAAATGCCAACTTTGAAAGAGAATGTGCTTGCTTACAGCAACGTGCTATATGATGTGAATGCCCGAATTGGGAATCTGTGTCAAAACTTTGTTAGGAATTATGTGATCCTTACTAGCTGGAAGTAAGGGAGTTGGGGCATGAAGTTTTTTCTAGGAGTTGGAGACATACTAAGTTTAGCTCAGTTCTGGGCATCTTTGAAATACCTATACAAACTTGTTCCTACATAGTAACTTGCAACTTTGAATGAGAATGTGCTTGCTTACAGCAACGTGCTATATGTTCTGAATGCCCGAATTGGGAATCTGTGTCAAAACTTTGTTAGGAATTATGTGATCCTTACTAGTTGGAAGTAAGTGAGATGGGGCATGAAGATATTTCTAGGAGTTGGACACATACCAAGTTTAGCACAGTTCTGGGCATCTTTGAAATACCTATACAAACTTGTTCCTACATAGTAACTTGCAACTTTGAATGAGAATGTGCTTGCTTACAGCAACGTGCTATATGTTCTGAATGCCCGAATTGGGAATCTGTGTCAAAACTTTGTTAGGAATTATGTGATCCTTACTAGCTGGAAGTAAGTGAGTTGGGGCATGAAGATATTTCTAGGAGTTGGACACATACCAAGTTTAGCACAGTTCTGGGCATCTTTGAAATACCTATACAAACTTGTTCCTACATAGTAACTTGCAACTTTGAATGAGAATGTGCTTGCTTATAGCAACGTGCTATATGTTCTGAATGCCCGAATTGGGAATCTGTGTCAAAACTTTGTTAGGAATTATGTGATCCTTACTAGCTGGAAGTAAGGGAGATGGGGCATGAAGTTATATCTAGGAGTTGGACACATACAATGTTTAGCTCAGTTCTGGGCATCTTTGAAATACCTATACAAACTTGTTCCTACATAGTAACTTGCAACTTTGAATGAGAATGAGCTTGCTTACAGCAACGTGCTATATGTTCTGAATGCCCGAATTGGGAATCTGTGTCAAAACTTTGTTAGGAAATATGTGATCCTTACTAGCTGGAAGTAAGGGAGTTGGGGCATGAAGTTATTTCTAGGAGTTGGACACATACCAAGTTTAGCTCAGTTCTGGGCATCTTTGAAATACCTATACAAACTTGTTCCTACATAGTAAATGCCAACTTTGAATGAGAATGTGCTTGCTTACAGCAACGTGCTATATGTTGTGAATTCCCGAATTGGGAATCTGTGTCAAAACTTTGTTAGGAATTATGTGATCCTTACTAGCTGGAAGTAAGGGAGGTGGGGCATGAAGTTATTTCTAGGAGTTGGAGACATACCAAGTTTAGCTCAGTTCTGGGCATCTTTGAAATACCTATACAAACTTGTTCCTACATAGTAACTTGCAACTTTGAATGAGAATGTGCTTGCTTACAGCAACGTGCTATATGTTCTGAATGCCCGAATTGGGAATCTGTGTCAAAACTTTGTTAGGAATTATGTGATCCTTACTAGTTGGAAGTAAGGGAGATGGGGCATGAAGATATTTCTAGGAGTTGGACACATACCAAGTTTAGCACAGTTCTGGGCATCTTTGAAATACCTATACAAACTTGTTCCTACATAGTAACTTGCAACTTTGAATGAGAATGTGCTTGCTTACAGCAACTTGCTATATATTCTGAATGCCCGAATTGGGAATCAGTGTCAAAACTTTGTTAGGAATTATGTGATCCTTACTAGCTGGAAGTAAGTGAGATGGGGCATGAAGTTATTTCTAGGAGTTGGAGACCTACAACTTTTAGCTCTGTTCTGGGCATCTTTGAAATACGTATACAAACTTGTTCCTACATAGTAACTTGCAACTTTGAATGAGAATGTGCTTGCTTGCAGCAATGTACTATATGTTCTGAATGCCCGAATTGGGAATCTGTGTCAAAACTTTGTTAAGAATTATGTGATCCTTACTAGCTGGAAGTAAGTGAGTTGGGGCATGAAGATATTTCTAGGAGTTGGACACATACCAAGTTTAGCACAGTTCTGGGCATCTTTGAAATACCTATACAAACTTGTTCCTACATAGTAACTTGCAACTTTGAATGAGAATGTGCTTGCTTATAGCAACGTGCTATATGTTCTGAATGCCCGAATTGGGAATCTGTGTCAAAACTTTGTTAGGAATTATGTGATCCTTACTAGCTGGAAGTAAGGGAGATGGGGCATGAAGTTATTTCTAGGAGTTGGAGACATACCAAGTTTAGCTCAGTTCTGGGCATCTTTGAAATACCTATACAAACTTGTTCCTACATAGTAACTTGCAACTTTGAATGAGAATGTGCTTGCTTACAGCAACGTGCTATATGTTCTGAATGCAGGAATTGGGAATCTGTGTCAAAACTTTGTTAGGAATTATGTGATCCTTACTAGCTGGAAGTAAGGGAGATGGGGCATGAAGTTATTTCTAGGAGTTGGAGACATACCAAGTTTAGCTCAGTTCTGGGCATCTTTGAAGTACCTATACAAACTTGTTCCTACATAGTAACTGGCAACTTTGAATGGGAATGTGCTTTGTTACAGCAACGTGCTATATGTTCTGAATGCCCGAATTGGGAATCTGTGTCAAAACTTTGTTAGGAATTATGTGATCCTTACTAGCTGGAAGTAAGGGAGATGGGGCATGAAGTTATTTCTAGGAGTTGGAGACATACCAAGTTTAGCTCAGTTCTGGGCATCTTTGAAATACCTATACAAACTTGTTCCTACATAGTAACTTGCAACTTTGAATGAAAATGTGCTTGCTTACAGCAACGTGCTATATGTTCTGAATGCCCGAATTGGGAATCTGTGTCAAAACCTTGTTAGGAATTATGTGATCCTTACTAGATGGAAGTAAGGGAGATGGGGCATGAAGTTATTTCTAGGAGTTGGACACATACAATGTTTAGCTCAGTTCTGGGCATCTTTGAAATACCTATACAAACTTGTTCCTACATAGTAACTTGCAACTTTGAATGAGAATGAGCTTGCTTACAGCAACGTGGTATATGTTCTGAATGCCCGAATTGGGAATCTGTGTCAAAACTTTGTTAGGAAATATGTGATCCTTACTAGCTGGAAGTAAGGGAGTTGGGGCATGAAGTTATTTCTAGGAGTTGGACACATACCAAGTTTAGCTCAGTTCTGGGCATCTTTGAAATACCTATACAAACTTGTTACTACATAGTAAATGCCAAATTTGAAAGAGAATGTGCTTGCTTACAGCAACGTGCTATATGTTGTGAATGCCCGAATTGGGAATCTGTGTCAAAAGTTTGTTAGGAATTATGTGATCCTTACTAGCTGGAAGTAAGGGAGTTGGGGCATGAAGTTTTTTCTAGAAGTTGGAGACATACTAAGTTTAGCTCAGTTCTGGGCATCTTTGAAATACCTATACAAACTTGTTCCTACATAGTAACTTGCAACTTTGAATGAGAATGTGCTTGCTTACAGCAACGTGCTATATGTTCTGAATGCCCGAATTGGGAATCTGTGTCAAAACTTTGTTAGGAATTATGTGATCCTTACTAGTTGGAAGTAAGTGAGATGGGGCATGAAGATATTTCTAGGAGTTGGACACATACCAAGTTTAGCTCAGTTCTGGGCATCTTTGAAATACCTATACAAACTTGTTCCTACATAGTAACTTGCAACTTTGAATGAGAATGTGCTTGCTTACAGCAACGTGCTATATGTTCTGAATGCCCGAATTGGGAATCTGTGTCAAAACTTTGTTAGGAATTATGTGATCCTTACTAGCTGGAAGTAAGTGAGTTGGGGCATGAAGGTATTTCTAGGATTTGGACACATACCAAGTTTAGCACAGTTCTGGGCATCTTTGAAATACCTATACAAACTTGTTCCTACATAGTAACTTGCAACTTTGAATGAGAATGTGCTTGCTTACAGCAACGTGCTATATGTTCTGAATGCCCGAATTGGGAATCTGTGTCAAAACTTTGTTAGGAATTATGTGATCCTTACTAGCTGGAAGTAAGGGAGATGGGGCATGAAGTTATTTCTAGGAGTTGGAGACATACCAAGTTTAGCTCAGTTCTGGGCATCTTTGAAATACCTATACAAACTTGTTCCTACATAGTAACTTGCAACTTTGAATGAGAATGAGCTTGCTTACAGCAACGTGCTATATGTTCTGAATGCCCGAATTGGGAAACTGTGTCAAAACTTTGTTAGGAATTATGTGATCCTTACTAGCTGGAAGTAAGGGAGATGGGGCATGAAGTTATTTCTAGAGGTTGGACACATACAACGTTTAGCTCAGTTCTGGGCATCTTTGAAATACCTATACAAACTTGTTCCTACATAGTAACTTGCAACTTTGAATGAGAATGTGCTTGCTTACACAACGTGCTATATGTTCTGAATGCCCGAATAGGGATTCTGTGTCAAATCTTTGTTAGGAATTATGTGATCCTTACTAGCTGGAAGTAACTGAGTTGGGGCATGAAGGTATTTCTAGGAGTTGGACACATACCAAGTTTAGCACAGTTCTGGGCATCTTTGAAATACCTATACAAACTTGTTCCTACATAGTAACTTGCAACTTTGAATGAGAATGTGCTTGCTTACAGCAACGTGCTATATGTTCTGAATGCCCGAATTGGGAATCTGTGTCAAAACTTTATTAGGAATTATGTGATCCTTACTAGTTGGAAGTAAGGGAGATGGGGCATGAAGATATTTCTAGGAGTTGGACACATACCAAGTTTAGCACAGTTCTGGGCATCTTTGAAATACCTATACAAACTTGTTCCTACATAGTAACTTGCAACTTTGAATGAGAATGTGCTTGCTTACAGCAACGTGCTATATATTCTGAATGCCCGAATTGGGAATCAGTGTCAAAACTTTGTTAGGAATTATGTGATCCTTACTAGCTGGAAGTAAGGGAGATGGGGCATGAAGTTATTTCTAGGAGTTGGAGACCTACAACTTTTAGCTCTGTTCTGGGCATCTTTGAAATACGTATACAAACTTGTTCCTACATAGTAACTTGCAACTTTGAATGAGAATGTGCTTGCTTGCAGCAATGTACTATATGTTCTGAATGCCCGAATTGGGAATCTGTGTCAAAACTTTGTTAAGAATTATGTGATCCTTACTAGCTGGAAGTAAGTGAGTTGGGGCATGAAGATATTTCTAGGAGTTGGACACATACCAAGTTTAGCACAGTTCTGGGCATCTTTGAAATACCTATACAAACTTGTTCCTACATAGTAACTTGCAACTTTGAATGAGAATGTGCTTGCTTATAGCAACGTGCTATATGTTCTGAATGCCCGAATTGGGAATCTGTGTCAAAACTTTGTTAGGAATTATGTGATCCTTACTAGCTGGAAGTAAGGGAGATGGGGCATGAAGTTATTTCTAGGAGTTGGAGACATACCAAGTTTAGCTCAGTTCTGGGCATCTTTGAAATACCTATACAAACTTGTTCCTACATAGTAACTGGCAACTTTGAATGTGAATGTGCTTGCTTACAGCAACGTGCTATATGTTCTGAATGCCCGAATTGGGAATCTGTGTCAAAACTTTGTTAGGAATTATGTGATCCTTACTAGCTGGAAGTAAGGGAGATGGGGCATGAAGTTATTTCTAGGAGTTGGAGACATTCCAAGTTTAGCTCAGTTCTGGGCATCTTTGAAATACCTATACAAACTTGTTCCTACATAGTAACTTGCAACTTTGAATGAAAATGTGCTTGTTTACAGCAACGTGCTATATGTTCTGAATGCCCGAATTGGGAATCTGTGTCAAAACCTTGTTAGGAATTATGTGATCCTTACTAGATGGAAGTAAGGGAGATGGGGCATGAAGTTATTTCTAGGAGTTGGACACATACAATGTTTAGCTCAGTTCTGGGCATCTTTGAAATACCTATACAAACTTGTTCCTACATAGTAACTTGCAACTTTGAATGAGAATGAGCTTGCTTACAGCAACGTGGTATATGTTCTGAATGCCCGAATTGGGAATCTGTGTCAAAACTTTGTTAGGAAATATGTGATCCTTACTAGCTGGAAGTAAGGGAGTTGGGGCATGAAGTTATTTCTAGGAGTTGGACACATACCAAGTTTAGCTCAGTTCTGGGCATCTTTGAAATACCTATACAAACTTGTTACTACATAGTAAATGCCAAATTTGAAAGAGAATGTGCTTGCTTACAGCAACGTGCTATATGTTGTGAATGCCCGAATTGGGAATCTGTGTCAAAAGTTTGTTAGGAATTATGTGATCCTTACTAGCTGGAAGTAAGGGAGTTGGGGCATGAAGTTTTTTCTAGAAGTTGGAGACATACTAAGTTTAGCTCAGTTCTGGGCATCTTTGAAATACCTATACAAACTTGTTCCTACATAGTAACTTGCAACTTTGAATGAGAATGTGCTTGCTTACAGCAACGTGCTATATGTTCTGAATGCCCGAATTGGGAATCTGTGTCAAATCTTTGTTAGGAATTATGTGATCCTTACTAGTTGGAAGTAATGAGATGGGGCATGAAGATATTTCTAGGAGTTGGACACATACCAAGTTTAGCTCAGTTCTGGGCATCTTTGAAATACCTATACAAACTTGTTCCTACATAGTAACTTGCAACTTTGAATGAGAATGTGCTTGCTTACAGCAACGTGCTATATGTTCTGAATGCCCGAATTGGGAATCTGTGTCAAAACTTTGTTAGGAATTATGTGATCCTTACTAGCTGGAAGTAAGTGAGTTGGGGCATGAAGGTATTTCTAGGATTTGGACACATACCAAGTTTAGCACAGTTCTGGGCATCTTTGAAATACCTATACAAACTTGTTCCTACATAGTAACTTGCAACTTTGAATGAGAATGTGCTTGCTTACAGCAACGTGCAATATGTTCTGAATGCCCGAATTGGGAATCTGTGTCAAAACTTTTTTAGGAATTATGTGATCCTTACTAGATGGAAGTAAGTGAGATGGGGCATGAAGTTATTTCTAGGAGTTGGACACATACCAAGTTTAGCTCAGTTCTGGGCATCTTTGAAATACCTATACAAACTTGTTCCTACATGGTAACTTGCAACTTTGAATGAGAATGTGTTTGCTTACAGCAACGTGCTATATGTTGTTAATGCCCGAATTGGGAATCTGTGTCAAAACTTTGTTAGGAATTATGTGATCCTTACTAGCTGGAAGTAAGGGAGATGGGGCATGAAGTTATTTCTAGGAGTTGGACACATACAACGTTTAGCTCAGTTCTGGGCATCTTTGAAATACCTATACAAACTTGTTCCTACATAGTAACTTGCAACTTTGAATGAGAATGTGCTTGCTTACAGCAACGTGCTATATGTTCTGAATGCCCGAATTGGGAATCTGTGTCAAAACTTTGTTAGGAATTATGTGATCCTTACTAGCTGGAAGTAAGGGAGATGGGGCATGAAGTTATTTCTAGGAGTTGGAGACATACCAAGTTTAGCTCAGTTCTGGGCATCTTTGAAATACCTATACAAACTTGTTCCTACATAGTAACTTGCAACTTTGAATGAGAATGAGCTTGCTTACAGCAACGTGCTATATGTTCTGAATGCCCGAATTGGGAAACTGTGTCAAAATTTGTTAGGAATTACGTGATCCTTACTAGCTGGAAGTAAGGGAGTTGGGGCATGAAGGTATTTCTAGGAGTTGGACACATACCAAGTTTAGCAAAGTCCTGGGCATCTTTGAAATACCTATACAAACTTGTTCCTACATAGTAACTTGCAACTTTGAATGAGAATGTGCTTGCTTACAGCAACGTGCTATATGTTCTGAATGCCCGCATTGGGAATCTGTGTCAAAACTTTGTTAGGAATTATGTGATCCTTACTAGCTGGAAGTAAGGGAGATGGGGCATGAAGTTATTTCTAGGAGTTGGACACATACCAAGTTTAGCTCAGTTCTGGGCATCTTTGAAATACCTATACAAACTTGTTCCTACATAGTAACTTGCAACTTTGAATGAGAATGTGCTTGCTTACAGCAACGTGCTATATGTTCTGAATGCCCGAATTGGGAATCTGTGTCAAAACTTTGTTAGGAATTATGTGATCCTTACTAGCTGGAAGTAAAGGAGTTGGGGCATGAAGTTATTTCTAGGAGTTGGACACATACCATGTTTAGCTCAGTTCTGGGCATCTTTGAAATACCTATGCAAACTTGTTCCTATATAGTAACTAGCAACTTTGAATGAAAATGTGCTTGCTTACAGCAACGTGCTATATGTTCTGAATGCCCGAATTGGGAATCTGTGTCAAAACTTTGTTAGGAATTATGTGATCCTTACTAGCTGAAAGTAAGGGAGTTGGGGCATGAAGATATTTCTAGGAGTTGGACACATACCATGTTTAGCTCAGTTCTTGGCATCTTTGAAATACCTATACAAACTTGTTCCTATATAGTAACTTGCAACTTTGAATGAGAATGTGCTTGCTTACAGCAACGTGCTATATGTTCTGAATGCCCGAATTGGGAATCTGTGTCAAAACTTTGTTAGGAATTATGTGATCCTTACTAGCTGGAAGTAAGGGAGATGGGGCATGAAGTTATTTCTAGGAGTTAGACACACACCAAGTTTAGCTCAGTTCTGGGCATCTTTGAAATACCTATACAAACTTGTTCCTACATAGTAACTTGCAACTTTGAATGAGAATGTGCTTGCTTACAGCAACGTGCTATATGTTCTGAATGCCCGAATTGGGAATCTGTGTCAAAACTTTGTTAGGAATTATGTGATCCTTACTAGCTGGAAGTAAGGGAGATGGGGCATGATGTTATTTCTAGGAGTTGGAGACATACAACATTTAGCTCTGTTCTGGGCATCTTTGAAATACCTATACAAACTTGTTCCTACATAGTAACTTGCAACTTTGAATGAGAATGTGCTTGCTTACAGCAACGTGCTATATGTTCTGAATGCCCGAATAGGGAATCTGTGTCAAAACTTTGTTAGGAATTATGTGATCCTTACTAGCTGGAAGTAAGTGAGTTGGGGCATGAAGGTATTTCTAGGAGTTGGACACATACCAAGTTTAGCACAGTTCTGGGCATCTTTGAAATACCTATACAAACTTGTTCCTACATAGTAACTTGCAACTTTGAATGAGAATGTGCTTGCTTACAGCAACGTGCTATATGTTCTGAATGCCCGAATTGGGAATCTGTGTCAAAACTTTGTTAGGAATTATGTGATCCTTACTAGATGGAAGTAAGGGAGATGGGGCATGAAGTTATTTCTAGGAGTTGGACACATACAAAGTTTAGCACAGTTCTGGGCATCTTTGAAATACCTATACAAACTTGTTCCTATATAGTAACTTGCAACTTTGAATGAGAATGTGCTTGCTTACAGCAACGTGCTATATGTTCTGAATGCCCGAATTGGGAATCTGTGTCAAAACTTTGTTAGGAATTATGTGGTCCTTACTATCTGGAAGTAAGGGAGATAGGGCATGAAGTTATTTCTAGGAGTTCGAGACATACAACGTTTAGCTCAGTTCTGGGCATCTTTGAAATACCTATACAATCTTGTTCCTACATAGTAACTTGCAACTTTGAATGAGAATGTGCTTGCTTACAGCAACGTGCTATATGTTGTGAATGCCCGAATTGGGAATCTGTGTCAAAACTTTGTTAGGAATTATGTGATCCTTACTAGCTGGAAGTAAGGGAGATGGGGCATGAAATTATTTCTAGGAGTTGGAGACATACCAAGTTTAGCTCAGATTTGGGCATCTTTGAAATACCTATACAAACTTGTTCCTACATAGTAACTTGCAACTTTGAATGAGAATGTGCCTACTTACAGCAATGTGCTATATGTTGTGAATGCCCGAATTGGGAATCTGTGTCAAAACTTTGTTAGGAATTATGTGATCCTTACTAGCTGGAAGTAAGGGAGATGGGGCATGAAGTTATTTCTAGGAGTTGGACACATACCAAGTTTAGCTCAGTTCTGGGCATCTTTGAAGTACCTATACAAACTTGTTCCTACATAGTAACTTGCAACGTTGAATGAGAATGTGCTTGCTTCCAGCAACGTGCTATATGTTCTGAATGCCCGAATTGGGAATCTGTGTCAAAACTTTGTTAGGAATTATGTGATCCTTACTAGCTGGAAGAAAGGGAGATGGGGCATGAAGGTATTTCTAGGAGTTGGACACATACCAAGTTTAGCTCAGTTCTGGGCGTCTTTGAAATACCTATACAAACTTGTTCCTACAGAGTAACTTGCAACTTTGAATGAGAATGTGCTTGCTTACAGCAACGTGCTATATGTTCTGAATGCCCGAATTGGGAATCTGTGTCAAAATTTGTTAGGAATTATGTGATCCTTACTAGCTGGAAGTAAGGGAGTTGGGGCATGAAGGTATTTCTAGGAGTTGGACACATACCAAGTTTAGCACAGTCCTGGGCATCTTTGAAATACCTATACAAACTTGTTCCTACATAGTAACTTGCAACTTTGAATGAGAATGTGCTTGCTTACAGCAACGTGCTATATGTTCTGAATGCCCGAATTGGGAATCTGTGTCAAAACTTTGTTAGGAATTATGTGATCCTTACTAGCTGGAAGTAAGGGAGATGGGGCATGAAGTTATTTCTAGGAGTTGGACACATACCAAGTTTAGCTCAGTTCTGGGTATCTTTGAAATACCTATACAAACTTGTTCCTACATAGTAACTTGCAACTTTGAATGAGAATGTGATTGCTTACAGCAACGTGCTATATGTTCTGAATGCCCGAATTGAGAATCTGTTTCAAAACTTTGTTAGGAATTATGTGATCCTTACTAGCTGGAAGTAAGGGAGTTGGGGCATGAAGTTATTTCTAGGAGTTGGACACATACCAAGTTTAGCTCAGTTCTGGGCATCTTTGAAATACCTATACAAACTTGTTCCTACATAGTAACATGCAACTTTGAATGAGAATGTGCTTGCTTACAGCAACGTGCTATATGTTCTGAATGCCCGAATTGGGAATCTGTGTCAAAACTTTGTTAGGAATTATGTGATCCTTACTAGCTGGAAGTAAAGGAGTTGGGGCATGAAGTTATTTCTAGGAGTTGGACACATACCATGTTTAGCTCAGTTCTGGGCATCTTTGAAATACCTATACAAACTTGTTCCTATATAGTAACTAGCAACTTTGAATGAAAATGTGCTTGCTTACAGCAACGTGCTATATGTTCTGAATGCCCGAATTGGGAATCTGTGTCAAAACTTTGTTAGGAATTATGTGATCCTTACTAGCTGGAAGTAAGGGAGATGGGGCATGAAGTTATTTCTAGGAGTTGGACACATACCAAGTTTAGCTCAGTTCTGGGCATCTTTGAAATACCTATACAAACTTGTTCCTACATAGTAACTTGCAACTTTGAATGAGAATGTGCTTGCTTACAGCAACGTGCTATATGTTCTGAATGCCCGAATTGAGAATCTGTGTCAAAACTTTGTTAGGAATTATGTGATCCTTACTAGCTGGAAGTAAGGGAGTTGGGGCATGAAGTTATTTCTAGGAGTTGGACACATACCAAGTTTAGCTCAGTTCTGGGCATCTTTGAAATACCTATACAAACTTGTTCCTACATAGTAACTTGCAACTTTGAATGAGAATGTGCTTGCTTACAGCAACGTGCTATATGTTCCGAATGCCCGAATTGGGAATCTGTGTCAAAACTTTGTTAGGAATTATGTGATCCTTACTAGCTGGAAGTAAAGGAGTTGGGGCATGAAGTTATTTCTAGGAGTTGGACACATACCATGTTTAGCTCAGTTCTGGGCATCTTTGAAATACCTATACAAACTTGTTCCTATATAGTAACTAGCAACTTTGAATGAAAATGTGCTTGCTTACAGCAACGTGCTATATGTTCTGAATGCCCGAATTGGGAATCTGTGTCAAAACTTTGTTAGGAATTATGTGATCCTTACTAGCTGGAAGTAAGGGAGATGGGGCATGAAGTTATTTCTAGGAGTTGGAGACATACAACGTTTAGCTCAGTTCTGGGCATCTTTGAAATACCTATACAAACTTGTTCCTACATAGTAACTTGCAACATTGAATGAGAATGTGCTTGCTTACAGCAACGTGCTATATGTTCTGAATGCCCGAATTGGGAATCTGTGTCAAAACTTTGTTAGAAATTATGTGATCCTTACTAGCTGGAAGTAAGGGAGATGGGGCATGAAGTTTTTTCTAGGAGTTGGACACATATCAAGTTTAGCTCAGTTCTGGGCATCTTTGAAATACCTATACAAACTTGTTCCTACATAGTAACTTGCAACTTTGAATGAGAATGTGCTTGCTTACAGCAACGTGCTATATGTTCTGAATGCCCGATTTGGGAATCTGTGTCAAAACTTTGTTAGGAATTATGTGATCCTTACTAGCTGGATGTAAGGGAGTTGGGGCATGAAGTTATTTCTAGGAGTTGGACACATACCAAGTTTAGCTCAGTTCTGGGCATCTTTGAAAGTCCTATTCTAACTTGTTCCTACATAGTAACTTGCAACTTTGAATGAGAATGTGCTTGCTTACAGCAACGTGCTATATGTTCTGAATGGCCGAATTGGGAATCTGTGTCAAATCTTTGTTAGGAATTATGTGATCCTTATTAGCTGGAAGTAAGGGAGTTGGGGCATGAAGTTATTTCTAGGAGTTGGACAACTACCATGTTTAGCTCAGTTCTGGGCATCTTTGAAATACCTATACAAACTTGTTCCTACATAGTAACTTGCAACTTTGAATGAGAATGTGCTTGCTTAGAGCAACGTGCTATATGTTTTGAATGCCCGAAGTGGGAATCTGTGTCAAAATTTGTTAGGAATTACGTGATCCTTACTAGCTGGAAATAAGGGAGTTGGGGCATGAAGGTATTTCTAGGAGTTGGACACATACCAAGTTTAGCACAGTTCTGGGCATTTTTGAAATACCTATACAAACTTGTTCCTACATAGTAACTTGCCACTTTGAATGAGAATGTGCTTGCTTACAGCAACGTGCTATATGTTCTGAATGCCCGAATTGGGAATCTGTGTCAAAACTTTGTTAGGAATTATGTGATCCTTACTAGATGGAAGTAAGGGAGATGGGGCATGAAGTTATTTCTAGGAGTTGGACACATACCAAGTTTAGCTCAGTTCTGGGCATCTTTGAAATACCTATACAAACTTGTTCCTACATGGTAACTTGCAACTTTGAATGAGAATGTGCTTGCTTACAGCAACGTGCTATATGTTCTGAATGCCCGAATTGGGAATCTGTGTCAAAACATTGTTAGGAATTATGTGATCCTTACTAGCTGGAAGTAAAGGAGTTGGGGCATGAAGTTATTTCTAGGAGTTGTTCCCATACCAAGTTTAGCTCAGTTCTGGGCATCTTTGAATTCCCTATACAAACTTGTTCCTATATAGTAACTAGCAACTTTGAATGAAAATGTGCTTGCTTACAGCAACGTGCTATATGTTCTGAATGCCCGAATTGGGAATCTGTGTCAAAACTTTGTTAGGAATTATGTGATCCTTACTAGTTGGAAGTAAGGGAGATGGGGCATGAAGATATTTCTAGGAGTTGGACACATACCAAGTTTAGCACAGTTCTGGGCATCTTTGAAATACCTATACAAACTTGTTCCTACATAGTAACTTGCAACTTTGAATGAGAATGTGCTTGCTTACAGCAACGTGCTATATGTTCTGAATGCCCGAATTGGGAATCTGTGTCAAAACTTTGTTAGGAATTATGTGATCCTTACTAGCTGGAAGTAAGGGAGATGGGGCATGAAGTTATTTCTAGGAGTTGGAGACCTACAACTTTTAGCTCTGTTCTGGGCATCTTTGAAATACCTATACAAACTTGTTCCTACATAGTAACTTGCAACTTTGAATGAGAATGTGCTTGCTTACAGCAATGTACTATATGTTCTGAATGCCCGAATTGGGAATCTGTGTCAAATCTTTGTTATGAATTATGTGATCCTTACTAGCTGGATGTAAGTGAGTTGGGGCATGAAGATATTTCTAGGAGTTGGACACATACCATGTTTAGCTCAGTTCTGGGCATCTTTGAAATACCTATACAAACTTGTTCCTATATAGTAACTAGCAACTTTGAATGAAAATGTGCTTGCTTACAGCAACGTGCTATATGTTCTGAATGCCCGAATTGGGAATCTGTGTCAAAACTTTGTTAGGAATTATGTGATCCTTACTAGCTGGAAGTAAGGGAGATGGGGCATGAAGTTATTTCTAGGAGTTGGACACATACCAAGTTTAGCTCAGTTCTGGGCATCTTTGAAATACCTATACAAACTTGTTCCTACATAGTAACTTGCAACTTTGAATGAGAATGTGCTTGCTTACAGCAACGTGCTATATGTTCTGAATGCCCGAATTGAGAATCTGTGTCAAAACTTTGTTAGGAATTATGTGATCCTTACTAGCTGGAAGTAAGGGAGTTGGGGCATGAAGTTATTTCTAGGAGTTGGACACATACCAAGTTTAGCTCAGTTCTGGGCATCTTTGAAATACCTATACAAACTTGTTCCTACATAGTAACTTGCAACTTTGAATGAGAATGTGCTTGCTTACAGCAACGTGCTATATGTTCCGAATGCCCGAATTGGGAATCTGTGTCAAAACTTTGTTAGGAATTATGTGATCCTTACTAGCTGGAAGTAAAGGAGTTGGGGCATGAAGTTATTTCTAGGAGTTGGACACATACCATGTTTAGCTCAGTTCTGGGCATCTTTGAAATACCTATACAAACTTGTTCCTATATAGTAACTAGCAACTTTGAATGAAAATGTGCTTGCTTACAGCAACGTGCTATATGTTCTGAATGCCCGAATTGGGAATCTGTGTCAAAACTTTGTTAGGAATTATGTGATCCTTACTAGCTGGAAGTAAGGGAGATGGGGCATGAAGTTATTTCTAGGAGTTGGAGACATACAACGTTTAGCTCAGTTCTGGGCATCTTTGAAATACCTATACAAACTTGTTCCTACATAGTAACTTGCAACATTGAATGAGAATGTGCTTGCTTACAGCAACGTGCTATATGTTCTGAATGCCCGAATTGGGAATCTGTGTCAAAACTTTGTTAGAAATTATGTGATCCTTACTAGCTGGAAGTAAGGGAGATGGGGCATGAAGTTTTTTCTAGGAGTTGGACACATATCAAGTTTAGCTCAGTTCTGGGCATCTTTGAAATACCTATACAAACTTGTTCCTACATAGTAACTTGCAACTTTGAATGAGAATGTGCTTGCTTACAGCAACGTGCTATATGTTCTGAATGCCCGATTTGGGAATCTGTGTCAAAACTTTGTTAGGAATTATGTGATCCTTACTAGCTGGATGTAAGGGAGTTGGGGCATGAAGTTATTTCTAGGAGTTGGACACATACCAAGTTTAGCTCAGTTCTGGGCATCTTTGAAAGTCCTATTCTAACTTGTTCCTACATAGTAACTTGCAACTTTGAATGAGAATGTGCTTGCTTACAGCAACGTGCTATATGTTCTGAATGGCCGAATTGGGAATCTGTGTCAAATCTTTGTTAGGAATTATGTGATCCTTATTAGCTGGAAGTAAGGGAGTTGGGGCATGAAGTTATTTCTAGGAGTTGGACAACTACCATGTTTAGCTCAGTTCTGGGCATCTTTGAAATACCTATACAAACTTGTTCCTACATAGTAACTTGCAACTTTGAATGAGAATGTGCTTGCTTAGAGCAACGTGCTATATGTTTTGAATGCCCGAAGTGGGAATCTGTGTCAAAATTTGTTAGGAATTACGTGATCCTTACTAGCTGGAAATAAGGGAGTTGGGGCATGAAGGTATTTCTAGGAGTTGGACACATACCAAGTTTAGCACAGTTCTGGGCATTTTTGAAATACCTATACAAACTTGTTCCTACATAGTAACTTGCCACTTTGAATGAGAATGTGCTTGCTTACAGCAACGTGCTATATGTTCTGAATGCCCGAATTGGGAATCTGTGTCAAAACTTTGTTAGGAATTATGTGATCCTTACTAGATGGAAGTAAGGGAGATGGGGCATGAAGTTATTTCTAGGAGTTGGACACATACCAAGTTTAGCTCAGTTCTGGGCATCTTTGAAATACCTATACAAACTTGTTCCTACATGGTAACTTGCAACTTTGAATGAGAATGTGCTTGCTTACAGCAACGTGCTATATGTTCTGAATGCCCGAATTGGGAATCTGTGTCAAAACATTGTTAGGAATTATGTGATCCTTACTAGCTGGAAGTAAAGGAGTTGGGGCATGAAGTTATTTCTAGGAGTTGTTCCCATACCAAGTTTAGCTCAGTTCTGGGCATCTTTGAATTCCCTATACAAACTTGTTCCTATATAGTAACTAGCAACTTTGAATGAAAATGTGCTTGCTTACAGCAACGTGCTATATGTTCTGAATGCCCGAATTGGGAATCTGTGTCAAAACTTTGTTAGGAATTATGTGATCCTTACTAGTTGGAAGTAAGGGAGATGGGGCATGAAGATATTTCTAGGAGTTGGACACATACCAAGTTTAGCACAGTTCTGGGCATCTTTGAAATACCTATACAAACTTGTTCCTACATAGTAACTTGCAACTTTGAATGAGAATGTGCTTGCTTACAGCAACGTGCTATATGTTCTGAATGCCCGAATTGGGAATCTGTGTCAAAACTTTGTTAGGAATTATGTGATCCTTACTAGCTGGAAGTAAGGGAGATGGGGCATGAAGTTATTTCTAGGAGTTGGAGACCTACAACTTTTAGCTCTGTTCTGGGCATCTTTGAAATACCTATACAAACTTGTTCCTACATAGTAACTTGCAACTTTGAATGAGAATGTGCTTGCTTACAGCAATGTACTATATGTTCTGAATGCCCGAATTGGGAATCTGTGTCAAATCTTTGTTATGAATTATGTGATCCTTACTAGCTGGATGTAAGTGAGTTGGGGCATGAAGATATTTCTAGGAGTTGGACACATACCAAGTTTAGCACAGTCCTGGGCATCTTTGAAATACCTATACAAACTTGTTCCTACATAGTAACTTGCAACTTTGAATGAGAATGTGCTTGCTTACAGCAACGTGCTATATGTTCTGAATGCCCGAATTGGGAATCTGTGTCAAAACTTTGTTAGGAATTATGTGATCCTTACTAGCTGGAAGTAAGGGAGATGGGGCATGAAGTTATTTCTAGGAGTTGGACACATACCAAGTTTAGCTCAGTTCTGGGTATCTTTGAAATACCTATACAAACTTGTTCCTACATAGTAACTTGCAACTTTGAATGAGAATGTGATTGCTTACAGCAACGTGCTATATGTTCTGAATGCCCGAATTGAGAATCTGTTTCAAAACTTTGTTAGGAATTATGTGATCCTTACTAGCTGGAAGTAAGGGAGTTGGGGCATGAAGTTATTTCTAGGAGTTGGACACATACCAAGTTTAGCTCAGTTCTGGGCATCTTTGAAATACCTATACAAACTTGTTCCTACATAGTAACATGCAACTTTGAATGAGAATGTGCTTGCTTACAGCAACGTGCTATATGTTCTGAATGCCCGAATTGGGAATCTGTGTCAAAACTTTGTTAGGAATTATGTGATCCTTACTAGCTGGATGTAAAGGAGTTGGGGCATGAAGTTATTTCTAGGAGTTGGACACATACCATGTTTAGCTCAGTTCTGGGCATCTTTGAAATACCTATACAAACTTGTTCCTATATAGTAACTAGCAACTTTGAATGAAAATGTGCTTGCTTACAGCAACGTGCTATATGTTCTGAATGCCCGAATTGGGAATCTGTGTCAAAACTTTGTTAGGAATTATGTGATCCTTACTAGCTGGAAGTAAGGGAGATGGGGCATGAAGTTATTTCTAGGAGTTGGACACATACCAAGTTTAGCTCAGTTCTGGGCATCTTTGAAATACCTATACAAACTTGTTCCTACATAGTAACTTGCAACTTTGAATGAGAATGTGCTTGCTTACAGCAACGTGCTATATGTTCTGAATGCCCGAATTGAGAATCTGTGTCAAAACTTTGTTAGGAATTATGTGATCCTTACTAGCTGGAAGTAAGGGAGTTGGGGCATGAAGTTATTTCTAGGAGTTGGACACATACCAAGTTTAGCTCAGTTCTGGGCATCTTTGAAATACCTATACAAACTTGTTCCTACATAGTAACTTGCAACTTTGAATGAGAATGTGCTTGCTTACAGCAACGTGCTATATGTTCCGAATGCCCGAATTGGGAATCTGTGTCAAAACTTTGTTAGGAATTATGTGATCCTTACTAGCTGGAAGTAAAGGAGTTGGGGCATGAAGTTATTTCTAGGAGTTGGACACATACCATGTTTAGCTCAGTTCTGGGCATCTTTGAAATACCTATACAAACTTGTTCCTATATAGTAACTAGCAACTTTGAATGAAAATGTGCTTGCTTACAGCAACGTGCTATATGTTCTGAATGCCCGAATTGGGAATCTGTGTCAAAACTTTGTTAGGAATTATGTGATCCTTACTAGCTGGAAGTAAGGGAGATGGGGCATGAAGTTATTTCTAGGAGTTGGAGACATACAACGTTTAGCTCAGTTCTGGGCATCTTTGAAATACCTATACAAACTTGTTCCTACATAGTAACTTGCAACATTGAATGAGAATGTGCTTGCTTACAGCAACGTGCTATATGTTCTGAATGCCCGAATTGGGAATCTGTGTCAAAACTTTGTTAGAAATTATGTGATCCTTACTAGCTGGAAGTAAGGGAGATGGGGCATGAAGTTTTTTCTAGGAGTTGGACACATATCAAGTTTAGCTCAGTTCTGGGCATCTTTGAAATACCTATACAAACTTGTTCCTACATAGTAACTTGCAACTTTGAATGAGAATGTGCTTGCTTACAGCAACGTGCTATATGTTCTGAATGCCCGATTTGGGAATCTGTGTCAAAACTTTGTTAGGAATTATGTGATCCTTACTAGCTGGATGTAAGGGAGTTGGGGCATGAAGTTATTTCTAGGAGTTGGACACATACCAAGTTTAGCTCAGTTCTGGGCATCTTTGAAAGTCCTATTCTAACTTGTTCCTACATAGTAACTTGCAACTTTGAATGAGAATGTGCTTGCTTACAGCAACGTGCTATATGTTCTGAATGGCCGAATTGAGAATCTGTGTCAAATCTTTGTTAGGAATTATGTGATCCTTATTAGCTGGAAGTAAGGGAGTTGGGGCATGAAGTTATTTCTAGGAGTTGGACAACTACCATGTTTAGCTCAGTTCTGGGCATCTTTGAAATACCTATACAAACTTGTTCCTACATAGTAACTTGCAACTTTGAATGAGAATGTGCTTGCTTAGAGCAACGTGCTATATGTTTTGAATGCCCGAAGTGGGAATCTGTGTCAAAATTTGTTAGGAATTACGTGATCCTTACTAGCTGGAAATAAGGGAGTTGGGGCATGAAGGTATTTCTAGGAGTTGGACACATACCAAGTTTAGCACAGTTCTGGGCATTTTTGAAATACCTATACAAACTTGTTCCTACATAGTAACTTGCCACTTTGAATGAGAATGTGCTTGCTTACAGCAACGTGCTATATGTTCTGAATGCCCGAATTGGGAATCTGTGTCAAAACTTTGTTAGGAATTATGTGATCCTTACTAGATGGAAGTAAGGGAGATGGGGCATGAAGTTATTTCTAGGAGTTGGACACATACCAAGTTTAGCTCAGTTCTGGGCATCTTTGAAATACCTATACAAACTTGTTCCTACATGGTAACTTGCAACTTTGAATGAGAATGTGCTTGCTTACAGCAACGTGCTATATGTTCTGAATGCCCGAATTGGGAATCTGTGTCAAAACATTGTTAGGAATTATGTGATCCTTACTAGCTGGAAGTAAAGGAGTTGGGGCATGAAGTTATTTCTAGGAGTTGTTCCCATACCAAGTTTAGCTCAGTTCTGGGCATCTTTGAATTACCTATACAAACTTGTTCCTATATAGTAACTAGCAACTTTGAATGAAAATGTGCTTGCTTACAGCAACGTGCTATATGTTCTGAATGCCCGAATTGGGAATCTGTGTCAAAACTTTGTTAGGAATTATGTGATCCTTACTAGTTGGAAGTAAGGGAGATGGGGCATGAAGATATTTCTAGGAGTTGGACACATACCAAGTTTAGCACAGTTCTGGGCATCTTTGAAATACCTATACAAACTTGTTCCTACATAGTAACTTGCAACTTTGAATGAGAATGTGCTTGCTTACAGCAATGTACTATATGTTCTGAATGCCCGAATTGGGAATCTGTGTCAAATCTTTGTTATGAATTATGTGATCCTTACTAGCTGGATGTAAGTGAGTTGGGGCATGAAGATATTTCTAGGAGTTGGACACATACCAAGTTTAGCACAGTTCTGGGCATCTTTGAAATACCTATACAAACTTGTTCCTACATAGTAACTTGCAACTTTGAATGAGAATGAGCTTGCTTACAGCAACGTGCTATATGTTCTGAATGCCCGAATTGGGAATCTGTGTCAAAACTTTGTTAGGAATTATGTGATCCTTACGAGCTGGAAGTAAGGGAGATGGTGCATGAATTTATTTCTAGGAGTTGGACACATACCAAGTTTAGCTCAGTTCTGGGCATCTTTGATATACCTATACAAACTTGTTCCTACATAGTAACTTGCAACTTTGAATGAGAATGTGCTTGCTTACAACAACGTGCTATATGTTCTGAATGCCCGAATTGGGAATCTGTGTCAAAACCCTGTTAGGGATTATGTGATCCTTACTAGATGAAAGTAAGGGAGATGGGGCATGAAGTTATATCTAGGAGTTGGACACATACAATGTTTAGCTCAGTTCTGGGCATCTTTGAAATACCTATACAAACTTGTTCCTACATAGTAACTTGCAACTTTGAATGAGAATGAGCTTGCTTACAGCAACGTGCTATATGTTCTGAATGCCCGAATTGGGAATCTGTGTCAAAACTTTGTTAGGAAATATGTGATCCTTACTAGCTGGAAGTAAGGGAGTTGGGGCATGAAGTTATTTCTAGGAGTTGGACACATACCAAGTTTAGCTCAGTTCTGGGCATCTTTGAAATACCTATACAAACTTGTTCCTACATAGTAAATGCCAACTTTGAATGAGAATGTGCTTGCTTAGAGCAACGTGCTATATGTTGTGAATTCCCGAATTGGGAATCTGTGTCAAAACTTTGTTAGGAATTATGTGATCCTTACTAGCTGGAAGTAAGGGAGTTGGGGCATGAAGTTATTTCTAGGAGTTGGAGACATACCAAGTTTAGCTCAATTCTGGGCATCTTTGAAATACCTATACAAACTTGTTCCTACATAGTAACTTGCAACTTTGAATGAGAATGTGCTTGCTTACAGCAACGTGCTATATGTTCTGAATGCCCGAATTGGGAATCTCTGTCAAAACTTTGTTAGGAATTATGTGATCCTTGCTAGTTGGAAGTAAGGGAGATGGGGCATGAAGATATTTCTAGGAGTTGGACACATACCAAGTTTAGCACAGTTCTGGGCATCTTTGAAATACCTATACAAACTTGTTCCTACATAGTAACTTGCAACTTTGAATGAGAATGTGCTTGCTTACAGCAACGTGCTATATGTTGTGAATGCCCGAATTGGGAATCTGTGTCAAAAGTTTGTTAGGAATTATGTGATCCTTACTAGCTGGAAGTAAGGGAGTTGGGGCATGAAGTTTTTTCTAGAAGTTGGAGACATACTAAGTTTAGCTCAGTTCTGGGCATCTTTGAAATACCTATACAAACTTGTTCCTACATAGTAACTTGCAACTTTGAATGAGAATGTGCTTGCTTACAGCAACGTGCTATATGTTCTGAATGCCCGAATTGGGAATCTGTGTCAAAACTTTGTTAGGAATTATGTGATCCTTACTAGTTGGAAGTAAGTGAGATGGGGCATGAAGATATTTCTAGGAGTTGGACACATACCAAGTTTAGCTCAGTTCTGGGCATCTTTGAAATACCTATACAAACTTGTTCCTACATAGTAACTTGCAACTTTGAATGAGAATGTGCTTGCTTACAGCAACGTGCTATATGTTCTGAATGCCCGAATTGGGAATCTGTGTCAAAACTTTGTTAGGAATTATGTGATCCTTACTAGCTGGAAGTAAGTGAGTTGGGGCATGAAGGTATTTCTAGGAGTTGGACACATACCAAGTTTAGCACAGTTCTGGGCATCTTTGAAATACCTATACAAACTTGTTCCTACATAGTAACTTGCAACTTTGAATGAGAATGTGCTTGCTTACAGCAACGTGCTATATGTTCTGAATGCCCGAATTGGGAATCTGTGTCAAAACTTTGTTAGGAATTATGTGATCCTTACTAGATGGAAGTAAGGGAGATGGGGCATGAAGTTATTTCTAGGAGTTGGACACATACCAAGTTTAGCTCAGTTCTGGGCATCTTTGAAATACCTATACAAACTTGTTCCTACATGGTAACTTGCAACTTTGAATGAGAATGTGTTTGCTTACAGCAACGTGCTATATGTTGTGAATGCCCGAATTGGGAATCTGTGTCAAAACTTTGTTAGGAATTATGTGATCCTTACTAGCTGGAAGTAAGGGAGATGGGGCATGAAGTTATTTCTAGGAGTTGGACACATACAACGTTTAGCTCAGTTCTGGGCATCTTTGAAATACCTATACAAACTTGTTTCTACATAGTAACTTGCAACTTTGAATGAGAATGTGCTTGCTTACAGCAACGTGCTATATGTTCTGAATGCCCGAATTGGGAATCTGTGTCAAAACTTTGTTAGGAATTATGTGATCCTTACTAGCTGGAAGTAAGGGAGATGGGGCATGAATTTATTTCTAGGAGTTGGAGACATACCAAGTTTAGCTCAGTTCTGGGCATCTTTGAAATACCTATACAAACTTGTTCCTACATAGTAACTTGCAACTTTGAATGAGAATGTGATTGCTTACAGCAACGTGCTATATGTTCTGAATGCCCGAATTGAGAATCTGTTTCAAAACTTTGTTAGGAATTATGTGATCCTTACTAGCTGGAAGTAAGGGAGTTGGGGCATGAAGTTATTTCTAGGAGTTGGACACATACCAAGTTTAGCTCAGTTCTGGGCATCTTTGAAATACCTATACAAACTTGTTCCTACATAGTAACATGCAACTTTGAATGAGAATGTGCTTGCTTACAGCAACGTGCTATATGTTCTGAATGCCCGAATTGGGAATCTGTGTCAAAACTTTGTTAGGAATTATGTGATCCTTACTAGCTGGAAGTAAAGGAGTTGGGGCATGAAGTTATTTCTAGGAGTTGGACACATACCATGTTTAGCTCAGTTCTGGGCATCTTTGAAATACCTATACAAACTTGTTCCTATATAGTAACTAGCAACTTTGAATGAAAATGTGCTTGCTTACAGCAACGTGCTATATGTTCTGAATGCCCGAATTGGGAATCTGTGTCAAAACTTTGTTAGGAATTATGTGATCCTTACTAGCTGGAAGTAAGGGAGATGGGGCATGAAGTTATTTCTAGGAGTTGGACACATACCAAGTTTAGCTCAGTTCTGGGCATCTTTGAAATACCTATACAAACTTGTTCCTACATAGTAACTTGCAACATTGAATGAGAATGTGCTTGCTTACAGCAACGTGCTATATGTTCTGAATGCCCAAATTGGGAATCTGTGTCTAAACTTTGTTAGAAATTATGTGATCCTTACTAGCTGGAAGTAAGGGAGATGGGGCATGAAGTTATTTCTAGGAGTTGGACACATACCAAGTTTAGCTCAGTTCTGGGCATCTTTGAAATACCTATACAAACTTGTTCCTACATATTAACTTGCAACTTTGAATGAGAATGTGCTTGCTTACAGCAACGTGCTATATGTTCTGAATGCCCGAATTGGGAATCTGTGTCAAAACTTTGTTAGAAATTATGTGATCCTTACTAGCTGGAAGTAAGGGAGATGGGGCATGAAGTTTTTTCTAGGAGTTGGACACATATCAAGTTTAGCTCAGTTCTGGGCATCTTTGAAATACCTATACAAACTTGTTCCTACATAGTAACTTGCAACTTTGAATGAGAATGTGCTTGCTTACAGCAACGTGCTATATGTTCTGAATGCCCGATTTGGGAATCTGTGTCAAAACTTTGTTAGGAATTATGTGATCCTTACTAGCTGGATGTAAGGGAGTTGGGGCATGAAGTTATTTCTAGGAGTTGGACACATACCAAGTTTAGCTCAGTTCTGGGCATCTTTGAAAGTCCTATTCTAACTTGTTCCTACATAGTAACTTGCAACTTTGAATGAGAATGTGCTTGCTTACAGCAACGTGCTATATGTTCTGAATGGCCGAATTGGGAATCTGTGTCAAATCTTTGTTAGGAATTATGTGATCCTTATTAGCTGGAAGTAAGGGAGTTGGGGCATGAAGTTATTTCTAGGAGTTGGACAACTACCATGTTTAGCTCAGTTCTGGGCATCTTTGAAATACCTATACAAACTTGTTCCTACATAGTAACTTGCAACATTGAATGAGAATGTGCTTGCTTAGAGCAACGTGCTATATGTTTTGAATGCCCGAAGTGGGAATCTGTGTCAAAATTTGTTAGGAATTACGTGATCCTTACTAGCTGGAAATAAGGGAGTTGGGGCATGAAGGTATTTCTAGGAGTTGGACACATACCAAGTTTAGCAAAGTTCTGGGCATCTTTGAAATACCTATACAAACTTGTTCCTACATAGTAACTTGCCACTTTGAATGAGAATGTGCTTGCTTACAGCAACGTGCTATATGTTCTGAATGCCCGAATTGGGAATCTGTGTCAAAACTTTGTTAGGAATTATGTGATCCTTACAAGATGGAAGTAAGGGAGATGGGGCATGAAGTTATTTCTAGGAGTTGGACACATACCAAGTTTAGCTCAGTTCTGGGCATCTTTGAAATACCTATACAAACTTGTTCCTACATGGTAACTTGCAACTTTGAATGAGAATGTGCTTGCTTACAGCAACGTGCTATATGTTCTGAATGCCCGAATTGGGAATCTGTGTCAAAACATTGTTAGGAATTATGTGATCCTTACTAGCTGGAAGTAAAGGAGTTGGGGCATGAAGTTATTTCTAGGAGTTGGACACATACCATGTTTAGCTCAGTTCTGGGCATCTTTGAATTACCTATACAAACTTGTTCCTATATAGTAACTAGCAACTTTGAATGAAAATGTGCTTGCTTACAGCAACGTGCTATATGTTCTGAATGCCCGAATTGGGAATCTGTGTCAAAACTTTGTTAGGAATTATGTGATCCTTACTAGTTGGAAGTAAGGGAGATGGGGCATGAAGATATTTCTAAGAGTTGGACACATACCAAGTTTAGCACAGTTCTGGGCATCTTTGAAATACCTATACAAACTTGTTCCTACATAGTAACTTGCAACTTTGAATGAGAATGTGCTTGCTTACAGTAACGTGCTATATGTTCTGAATGCCCGAATTGGGAATCTGTGTCAAAACTTTGTTAGGAATTATGTGATCCTTACTAGCTGGAAGTAAGGGAGATGGGGCATGAAGTTATTTCTAGGAGTTGGAGACCTACAACTTTTAGCTCTGTTCTGGGCATCTTTGAAATACCTATACAAACTTGTTCCTACATAGTAACTTGCAACTTTGAATGAGAATGTGCTTGCTTACAGCAATGTACTATATGTTCTGAATGCCCGAATTGGGAATCTGTGTCAAATCTTTGTTATGAATTATGTGATCCTTACTAGCTGGATGTAAGTGAGTTGGGGCATGAAGATATTTCTAGGAGTTGGACACATACCAAGTTTAGCACAGTTCTGGGCATCTTTGAAATACCTATACAAACTTGTTCCTACATAGTAACTTGCAACTTTGAATGAGAATGAGCTTGCTTACAGCAACGTGCTATATGTTCTGAATGCCCGAATTGGGAATCTGTGTCAAAACTTTGTTAGGAATTATGTGATCCTTACGAGCTGGAAGTAAGGGAGATGGGGCATGAAGTTATTTCTAGGAGTTGGACACATACCAAGTTTAGCTCAGTTCTGGGCATCTTTGATATACCTATACAAACTTGTTCCTACATAGTAACTTGCAACTTTGAATGAGAATGTGCTTGCTTACAACAACGTGCTATATGTTCTGAATGCCCGAATTGGGAATCTGTGTCAAAACCCTGTTAGGGATTATGTGATCCTTACTAGATGAAAGTAAGGGAGATGGGGCATGAAGTTATATCTAGGAGTTGGACACATACAATGTTTAGCTCAGTTCTGGGCATCTTTGAAATACCTATACAAACTTGTTCCTACATAGTAACTTGCAACTTTGAATGAGAATGAGCTTGCTTTCAGCAACGTGCTATATGTTCTGAATGCCCGAATTGGGAATCTGTGTCAAAACTTTGTTAGGAAATATGTGATCCTTACTAGCTGGAAGTAAGGGAGTTGGGGCATGAAGTTATTTCTAGGAGTTGGACACATACCAAGTTTAGCTCAGTTCTGGGCATCTTTGAAATACCTATACAAACTTGTTCCTACATAGTAACTTGCAACTTTGAATGAGAATGTGCTTGCTTAGAGCAACGTGCTATATGTTGTGAATTCCCGAATTGGGAATCTGTGTCAAAACTTTGTTAGGAATTATGTGATCCTTACTAGCTGGAAGTAAGGGAGTTGGGGCATGAAGTTATTTCTAGGAGTTGGAGACATACCAAGTTTAGCTCAATTCTGGGCATCTTTGAAATACCTATACAAACTTGTTCCTACATAGTAACTTGCAACTTTGAATGAGAATGTGCTTGCTTACAGCAACGTGCTATATGTTCTGAATGCCCGAATTGGGAATCTGTGTCAAAACTTTGTTAGGAATTATGTGATCCTTGCTAGTTGGAAGTAAGGGAGATGGGGCATGAAGATATTTCTAGGAGTTGGACACATACCAAGTTTAGCACAGTTCTGGGCATCTTTGAAATACCTATACAAACTTGTTCCTACATAGTAACTTGCAACTTTGAATGAGAATGTGCTTGCTTACAGCAACGTGCTATATGTTGTGAATGCCCGAATTGGGAATCTGTGTCAAAAGTTTGTTAGGAATTATGTGATCCTTACTAGCTGGAAGTAAGGGAGTTGGGGCATGAAGTTTTTTCTAGAAGTTGGAGACATACTAAGTTTAGCTCAGTTCTGGGCATCTTTGAAATACCTATACAAACTTGTTCCTACATAGTAACTTGCAACTTTGAATGAGAATGTGCTTGCTTACAGCAACGTGCTATATGTTCTGAATGCCCGAATTGGGAATCTGTGTCAAAACTTTGTTAGGAATTATGTGATCCTTACTAGTTGGAAGTAAGTGAGATGGGGCATGAAGATATTTCTAGGAGTTGGACACATACCAAGTTTAGCTCAGTTCTGGGCATCTTTGAAATACCTATACAAACTTGTTCCTACATAGTAACTTGCAACTTTGAATGAGAATGTGCTTGCTTACAGCAACGTGCTATATGTTCTGAATGCCCGAATTGGGAATCTGTGTCAAAACTTTGTTAGGAATTATGTGATCCTTACTAGCTGGAAGTAAGTGAGTTGGGGCATGAAGGTATTTCTAGGAGTTGGACACATACCAAGTTTAGCACAGTTCTGGGCATCTTTGAAATACCTATACAAACTTGTTCCTACATAGTAAGTTGCAACTTTGAATGAGAATGAGCTTGCTTACAGCAACGTGCTATATGTTCTGAATGCCCGAATTGGGAAACTGTGTCAAAACTTTGTTAGGAATTATGTGATCCTTACTAGCTGGAAGAAAGGGAGATGGGGCATGAAGTTATTTCTAGAGGTTTGACACATACAACGTTTAGCTCAGTTCTGGGCATCTTTGAAATACCTATACAAACTTGTTCCTACATAGTAACTTGCAACTTTGAATGAGAATGTGCTTGCTTACAGCAACGTGCTATATGTTCTGAATGCCCGAATAGGGATTCTGTGTCAAAACTTTGTTAGGAATTATGTGATCCTTACTAGCTGGAAGTAAGTGAGTTGGGGCGTGAAGGTATTTCTAGGAGTTGGACACATACCAAGTTTAGCACTTTTCTGGGCATCTTTGAAATACCTATACAAACTTGTTCCTACATAGTAACTTGCAACTTTGAATGAGAATGTGCTTGCTTACAGCAACGTGCTATATGTTCTGAATGCTCGAATAGGGAATCTGTGTCAAAAATTTGTTAGGAATTATGTGATCTTTACTAGCTGGAAGTAAGGGAGTTGGAGCATGAAGGTATTTCTAGGAGTTGGACACATACAAAGTTTAGCACAGCTCTGGGCATCTTTGAAATACCTATACAAACTTGTTCCTACATAGTAACTTGCAACTTTGAATGAGAATGTGCTTGCTTACAGCAACGTGCTTTATGTTCTGAATGCCCGAATTGGGAATCTGTGTCAAAAGTTTGTTAGAAATTATGTGATCCTTACTAGCTGGAAGTAAGGGAGATGGGGCATGAAGATATTTCTAGGAGTTGGACACATACCAAGTTTAGCTCAGTTCTGGGCATCTTTGAAATACCTATACAAACTTGTTCCTATATAGTAACTTGCAACTTTGAATGAGAATGTGCTTGCTTACAGCAACGTGCTATATGTTCTGAATGCCCGAATTGGGAATCTGTGTCAAAACTTTGTTAGGAATTATGTGGTCCTTACTATCTGGAAGTAAGGGAGATAGGGCATAAAGTTATTTCTAGGAGTTCGAGACATACAACGTTTAGCTCAGTTCTGGGCATCTTTGAAATACCTATACAATCTTGTTCCTACATAGTAACTTGCAACTTTGAATGAGAATGTGCTTGCTTACAGCAACGTGCTATATGTTGTGAATGCCCGAATTGGGAATCTGTGTCAAAACTTTGTTAGGAATTATGTGATCCTTACTAGCTGGATGTAAGGGAGTTGGGGCATGAAGTTATTTCTAGGAGTTGGACACATACCAAGTTTAGCTCAGTTCTGGGCATCTTTGAAAGTCCTATTCTAACTTGTTCCTACATAGTAACTTGCAACTTTGAATGAGAATGTGCTTGCTTACAGCAACGTGCTATATGTTCTGAATGGCCGAATTGGGAATCTGTGTCAAATCTTTGTTAGGAATTATGTGATCCTTACTAGCTGGAAGTAAGTGAGTTGGGGCATGAAGGTATTTCTAGGAGTTGGACACATACCAAGTTTAGCACAGTTCTGGGCATCTTTGAAATACCTATACAAACTTGTTCCTACATAGTAAGTTGCAACTTTGAATGAGAATGAGCTTGCTTACAGCAACGTGCTATATGTTCTGAATGCCCGAATTGGGAAACTGTGTCAAAACTTTGTTAGGAATTATGTGATCCTTACTAGCTGGAAGAAAGGGAGATGGGGCATGAAGTTATTTCTAGAGGTTTGACACATACAACGTTTAGCTCAGTTCTGGGCATCTTTGAAATACCTATACAAACTTGTTCCTACATAGTAACTTGCAACTTTGAATGAGAATGTGCTTGCTTACAGCAACGTGCTATATGTTCTGAATGCCCGAATAGGGATTCTGTGTCAAAACTTTGTTAGGAATTATGTGATCCTTACTAGCTGGAAGTAAGTGAGTTGGGGCGTGAAGGTATTTCTAGGAGTTGGACACATACCAAGTTTAGCACTTTTCTGGGCATCTTTGAAATACCTATACAAACTTGTTCCTACATAGTAACTTGCAACTTTGAATGAGAATGTGCTTGCTTACAGCAACGTGCTATATGTTCTGAATGCTCGAATAGGGAATCTGTGTCAAAAATTTGTTAGGAATTATGTGATCTTTACTAGCTGGAAGTAAGGGAGTTGGGGCATGAAGGTATTTCTAGGAGTTGGACACATACAAAGTTTAGCACAGATCTGGGCATCTTTGAAATACCTATACAAACTTGTTCCTACATAGTAACTTGCAACTTTGAATGAGAATGTGCTTGCTTACAGCAACGTGCTTTATGTTCTGAATGCCCGAATTGGGAATCTGTGTCAAATCTTTGTTAGAAATTATGTGATCCTTACTAGCTGGAAGTAAGGGAGATAGGGCATGAAGATATTTCTAGGAGTTGGACACATACCAAGTTTAGCTCAGTTCTGGGCATCTTTGAAATACCTATACAAACTTGTTCCTATATAGTAACTTGCAACTTTGAATGAGAATGTGCTTGCTTACAGCAACGTGCTATATGTTCTGAATGCCCGAATTGGGAATCTGTGTCAAAACTTTGTTAGGAATTATGTGGTCCTTACTATCTGGAAGTAAGGGAGATAGGGCATAAAGTTATTTCTAGGAGTTCGAGACATACAACGTTTAGCTCAGTTCTGGGCATCTTTGAAATACCTATACAATCTTGTTCCTACATAGTAACTTGCAACTTTGAATGAGAATGTGCTTGCTTACAGCAACGTGCTATATGTTGTGAATGCCCGAATTGGGAATCTGTGTCAAAACTTTGTTAGGAATTATGTGATCCTTACTAGCTGGAAGTAAGGGAGATGGGGCATGAAATTATTTCTAGGAGTTGGAGACATACCAAGTTTAGCTCAGATTTGGGCATCTTTGAAATACCTATACAAACTTGTTCCTACATAGTAACTTGCAACTTTGAATGAGAATGTGCTTGCTTACAGCAACGTGCTATATGTTCTGAATGCCCGAATTGGGAATCTGTGTCAAAACTTTGTTAGGAATTATGTGATCCTTACTAGCTGGAAGTAATGGAGTTGGGGCATGAAGTTATTTCTAGGAGCTGGACACATACCAAGTTTAGCTCAGTTCTGAGCATCTTTGAAATACCTATACAAACTTGTTCCTACATAGTAACTTGCAACTTTGAATGAGAATGTGCCTACTTACAGCAATGTGCTATATGTTGTGAATGCCCGAATTGGGAATCTGTGTCAAAACTTTGTTAGGAATTATGTGATCCTTACTAGCTGGAAGTAAGGGAGATGGGGCATGAAGTTATTTCTATGAGTTGGACACATACCAAGTTTAGCTCAGTTCTGGGCATCTTTGAAGTACCTATACAAACTTGTTCCTACATAGTAACTTGCAACGTTGAATGAGAATGTGCTTGCTTCCAGCAACGTGCTATATGTTCTGAATGCCCGAATTGGGAATCTGTGTCAAAACTTTGTTAGGAATTATGTGATCCTTACTAGCTGGAAGAAAGGGAGATGGGGCATGAATGTATTTCTAGGAGTTGGACACATACCAAGTTTAGCTCAGTTCTGGGCATCTTTGAAATACCTATACAAACTTGTTCCTACATAGTAACTTGCAACTTTGAATGAGAATGTGCTTGCTTACAGCAACGTGCTATATGTTCTGAATGCCCGAATTGGGAATCTGTGTCAAAATTTGTTAGGAATTATGTGATCCTTACTAGCTGGAAGTAAGGGAGTTGGGGCATGAAGGTATTTCTAGGAGTTGGACACATACCAAGTTTAGCACAGTCCTGGGCATCTTTGAAATACCTATACAAACTTGTTCCTACATAGTAACTTGCAACTTTGAATGAGAATGTGCTTGCTTACAGCAACGTGCTATATGTTCTGAATGCCCGAATTGGGAATCTGTGTCAAAACTTTGTTAGGAATTATGTGATCCTTACTAGCTGGAAGTAAGGGAGATGGGGCATGAAGTTATTTCTAGGAGTTGGACACATACCAAGTTTAGCTTAGTTCTGGGCATCTTTGAAATACCTATACAAACTTGTTCCTACATAGTAACTTGCAACTTTGAATGAGAATGTGATTGCTTACAGCAACGTGCTATATGTTCTGAATGCCCGAATTGAGAATCTGTGTCAAAACTTTGTTAGGAATTATGTGATCCTTACTAGCTGGAAGTAAGGGAGTTGGGGCATGAAGTTATTTCTAGGAGTTGGACACATACCAAGTTTAGCTCAGTTCTGGGCATCTTTGAAATACCTATACAAACTTGTTCCTACATAGTAACTTGCAACTTTGAATGAGAATGTGCTTGCTGACAGCAACGTGCTATATGTTCTTAATGCCCGAATTGGGAATCTGTGTCAAAACTTTGTTAGGAATTATGTGATCCTTACTAGCTGGAAGTAAGGGAGTTGGGGCATGAAGTTATTTCTAGGAGTTGGACACATACCAAGTTTAGCTCAGTTCTGGGCATCTTTGAAATACCTATACAAACTTGTTCCTACATAGTAACTTGCAACTTTGAATGAGAATGTGCTTGCTTACAGCAACGTGCTATATGTTCTGAATGCCCGAATTGGGAATCTGTGTCAAAACTTTGTTAGGAATTATGTGATCCTTACTAGCTGGAAGTAAAGGAGTTGGGGCATGAAGTTATTTCTAGGAGTTGGACACATACCATGTTTAGCTCAGTTCTGGGCATCTTTGAAATACCTATACAAACTTGTTCCTATATAGTAACTAGCAACTTTGAATGAAAATGTGCTTGCTTACAGCAACGTGCTATATGTTCTGAATGCCCGAATTGGGAATCTGTGTCAAAACTTTGTTAGGAATTATGTGATCCTTACTAGCTGGAAGTAAGGGAGTTGGGGCATGAAGTTATTTCTAGGAGTTGGAGACATACAACGTTTAGCTCAGTTCTGGGCATCTTTGAAATACCTATACAAACTTGTTCCTACATAGTAACTTGCAACTTTGAATGAGAATGTGCTTGCTTACAGCAACGTGCTATATGTTCTGAATGCCCAAATTGGGAATCTGTGTCTAAACATTGTTAGAAATTATGTGATCCTTACTAGCTGGAAGAAAGGGAGATGGGGCATGAAGTTATTTCTAGGAGTTGGACACATACCAAGTTTAGCTCAGTTCTGGGCATCTTTGAAATACCTATACAAACTTGTTCCTACATATTAACTTGCAACTTTGAATGAGAATGTGCTTGCTTACAGCAACGTGCTATATGTTCTGAATGCCCAAATTGGGAATCTGTGTCAAAACTTTGTTAGGAATTATGTGATCCTTACTAGCTGGAAGTAAGGGAGATGGGGCATGAAGTTATTTCTAGGAGTTGGACACATACCAAGTTTAGCTCAGTTCTGGGCATCTTTGAAATACCTATACAAACTTGTTCCTACATAGTAACTTGCAACTTTGAATGAGAATGTGCTTGCTTACAGCAACGTGCTATATGTTCTGAATGCCCGATTTGGGAATCTGTGTCAAAACTTTGTTAGGAAATATGTGATCCTTACTAGCTGGAAGTAAGGGAGTTGGGGCATGAAGTTATTTCTAGGAGTTGGACACATACCAAGTTTAGCTCAGTTCTGGGCATCTTTGAAAGTCCTATTCTAACATGTTCCTACATAGTAACTTGCAAATTTGAATGAGAATGTGCTTGCTTACAGCAACGTGCTATATGTTCTGAATGCCCGAATTGGGAATCTGTGTCAAAAATTTGTTAGAAATTATGTGATCCTTACTAGCTGGAAGTAAGGGAGTTGGGGCATGAAGTTATTTCTAGGAGTTGGACACATACCATGTTTAGCTCAGTTCTCGGCATCTTTGAAATACCTTTACAAACTTGTTCCTACATAGTAACTTGCAACATTGAATGAGAATGTGCTTGCTTACAGCAACGTGCTATATGTTCTGAATGCCCGAATTGGGAATCTGTGTCAAAACTTTGTTAGGAATTATGTGATCCTTACTAGCTGGAAGTAAGGGAGATGGGGCATGAAGTTATTTCTAGGAGTTGGACACATACCAAGTTTAGCTCAGTTCTGGGCATCTTTGAAAGTCCTATTCAAACTTGTTCCTACATAGTAACTTGCAACTTTGAATGAGAATGTGCTTGCTTACAGCAACGTGCTATATGTTCTGAATGCCCGAATTGGGAATCTGTGTCAAAACTTTGTTAGGAATTATGTGATCCTTACTAGCTGGAAGTAAGGGAGATGGGGCATGAAGTTATTTCTAGGAGTTGGACACATACCAAGTTTAGCTCAGTTCTGGGCATCTTTGAAATACCTATACAAACTTGTTCCTACATAGTAACTTGCAACTTTGAATGAGAATGTGCTTGCTTAGAGCAACGTGCTATATGTTCTGAATGCCCGAATTGGGAATCTGTGTCAAAATGTTAGGAATTATGTGATCCTTACTAGCTGGAAGTAAGGGAGTTGGGGCATGAAGGTATTTCTAGGAGTTGGACACATACCAAGTTTAGCACAGTCCTGGGCATCTTTGAAATACCTATACAAACTTGTTCCTACATAGTAACTTGCAACTTTGAATGAGAATGTGCTTGCTTACAGCAACGTGCTATATGTTCTGAATGCCCGAATTGGGAATCTGTGTCAAAACTTTGTTAGGAATTATGTGATCCTTACTAGCTGGAAGTAAGGGAGATGGGGCATGAAGTTATTTCTAGGAGTTGGACACATACCATGTTTAGCTCAGTTCTGGGCATCTTTGAAATACCTATACAAACTTGTTCCTATATAGTAACTAGCAACTTTGAATGAAAATGTGCTTGCTTACAGCAACGTGCTATATGTTCTGAATGCCCGAATTGGGAATATGTGTCAAAACTTTGTTAGGAATTATGTGATCCTTACTAGCTGGAAGTAAGGGAGATGGGGCATGAAGTTATTTCTAGGAGTTGGAGACATACAACGTTTAGCTCAGTTCTGGGCATCTTTGAAATACCTATACAAACTTGTTCCTACATAGTAACTTGCAACATTGAATGAGAATGTGCTTGCTTACAGCAACGTGCTATATGTTCTGAATGCCCAAATTGGGAATCTGTGTCTAAACTTTGTTAGAAATTATGTGATCCTTACTAGCTGGAAGTAAGGGAGATGGGGCATGAAGTTATTTCTAGGAGTTGGACACATACCAAGTTTAGCTCAGTTCTGGGCATCTTTGAAATACCTATACAAACTTGTTCCTACATATTAACTTGCAACTTTGAATGAGAATGTGCTTGCTTACAGCAACGTGCTATATGTTCTGAATGCCCGATTTGGGAATCTGTGTCAAAACTTTGTTAGGAATTATGTGATCCTTACTAGCTGGATGTAAGGGAGTTGGGGCATGAAGTTATTTCTAGGAGTTGGACACATACCAAGTTTAGCTCAGTTCTGGGCATCTTTGAAAGTCCTATTCTAACTTGTTCCTACATAGTAACTTGCAACTTTGAATGAGAATGTGCTTGCTTACAGCAACCTGCTATATGTTCTGAATGGCCGAATTGGGAATCTGTGTCAAATCTTTGTTAGGAATTATGTGATCCTTACTAGCTGGAAGTAAGGGAGTTGGGGCATGAAGTTGTTTCTAGGAGTTGGACAACTACCATGTTTAGCTCAGTTCTGGGCATCTTTGAAATACCTATACAAACTTGTTCCTACATAGTAACTTGCAACTTTGAATGAGAATGTGCTTGCTTACAGCAACGTGCTATATGTTTTGAATGCCCGAAGTGGGAATCTGTGTCAAAATTTGTTAGGAATTACGTGATCCTTACTAGCTGGAAATAAGGGAGTTGGGGCATGAAGGTATTTCTAGGAGTTGGACACATACCAAGTTTAGCACAGTTCTGGGCATCTTTGAAATACCTATACAAACTTGTTCCTACATAGTAACTTGCCACTTTGAATGAGAATGTGCTTGCTTACAGCAACGTGCTATATGTTCTGAATGCCCGAATTGGGAATCTGTGTCAAAACTTTGTTAGGAATTATGTGATCCTTACTAGATGGAAGTAAGGGAGATGGGGCATGAAGTTATTTCTAGGAGTTGGACACATACCAAGTTTAGCTCAGTTCTGGGCATCTTTGAAATACCTATACAAACTTGTTCCTACATGGTAACTTGCAACTTTGAATGAGAATGTGCTTGCTTACAGCAACGTGCTATATGTTCTGAATGCC
The DNA here is from genome assembly GCF_020826845.1 of Diceros bicornis minor. Taxonomy (NCBI): domain Eukaryota; kingdom Metazoa; phylum Chordata; class Mammalia; order Perissodactyla; family Rhinocerotidae; genus Diceros; species Diceros bicornis. The sequence goes on along the minus strand of NC_080752.1, from coordinate 2,214,254 downwards.
CGAATTGGGAATCTGTGTCAAAACTTTGTTAGGAATTATGTGATCCTTACTAGCTGGAAGTAAAGGAGTTGGGGCATGAAGTTATTTCTAGGAGTTGGACACATACCATGTTTAGCTCAGTTCTGGGCATCTTTGAAATACCTATACAAACTTGTTCCTATATAGTAACCAGCAACTTTGAATGAAAATGTGCTTGCTTACAGCAACGTGCTATATGTTCTGAATGCCCGAATTGGGAATCTGTGTCAAAACTTTGTTAGGAATTATGTGATCCTTACTAGCTGGAAGTAAGGGAGATGGGGCATGAAGTTATTTCTAGGAGTTGGAGACATACAACGTTTAGCTCAGTTCTGGGCATCTTTGAAATACCTATACAAACTTGTTCCTACATAGTAACTTGCAACATTGAATGAGAATGTGCTTGCTTACAGCAACGTGCTATATGTTCTGAATGCCCAAATTGGGAATCTGTGTCTAAACTTTGTTAGAAATTATGTGATCCTTACTAGCTGGAAGTAAGGGAGATGGGGCATGAAGTTATTTCTAGGAGTTGGACACATACCAAGTTTAGCTCAGTTCTGGGCATCTTTGAAATACCTATACAAACTTGTTCCTACATAGTAACTTGCAACTTTGAATGAGAATGTGCTTGCTTACTGCAACGTGCTATATGTTCTGAATGCCCGATTTGGGAATCTGTGTCAAAACTTTCTTAGGAATTATGTGATCCTTACTAGCTGGATGTAAGGGAGTTGGGGCATGAAGTTATTTCTAGGAGTTGGACACATACCAAGTTTAGCTCAGTTCTGGGCATCTTTGAAAGTCCTATTCTAACTTGTTCCCACATAGTAACTTGCAACTTTGAATGAGAATGTGCTTGCTTACAGCAACGTGCTATATGTTCTGAATGCCCGAATTGGGAATCTGTGTCAAAACTTTGTTAGGAATTATGTGATCCTTACTAGCTGGAAGTAAGGGAGATGGGGCATGAAGTTATTTCTAGGAGTTGGACACATACCAAGTTTAGCTCAGTTCTGGGCATCTTTGAAATACCTATACAAAGTTGTTCCTACATAGTAACTTGCATCTTTGAATGAGAATGTGCTTGCTTAGAGCAACGTGCTATATGTTTTGAATGCCCGAAGTGGGAATCTGTGTCAAAATTTGTTAGGAATTACGTGATCCTTACTAGCTGGAAATAAGGGAGTTGGGGCATGAAGGTATTTCCAGGAGTTGGACACATACCAAGTTAGCACAGTTCTGGGCATCTTTGAAATACCTATACAAACTTGTTCCTACATAGTAACTTGCCACTTTGAATAAGAATGTGCTTGCTTACAGCAACGTGTTATATGTTCTGAATGCCCGAATTGGGAATCTGTGTCAAAACTTTGTTAGGAATTATGTGATCCTTACTAGCTGGAAGTAAGGGAGAAGGGGCATGAAGTTATTTCTAGGAGTTGGAGACATACCAAGTTTAGCTCAGTTCTGGGCATCTTTGAAATACCTATACAAACTTGTTCCTACATAGTAACTTGCATCTTTGAATGAGAATGTGCTTGCTTACAGCAACGTGCTATATGTTCTGAATGCCCGAATTGGGAATCTGTGTCAAAACTTTGTTAGGAATTATGTGATCCTTACTAGCTGGATGTAAGGGAGTTGGGGCATGAAGTTATTTCTAGGAGTTGGACACATACCAAGTTTAGCTCAGTTCTGGGCATCTTTGAAAGTCCTATTCTAACTTGTTCCTACATAGTAACTTGCAACTTTGAATGAGAATGTGCTTGCTTACAGCAACGTGCTATATGTTCTGAATGGCCGAATTGGGAATCTGTGTCAAATCTTTGTTAGGAATTATGTGATCCTTACTAGCTGGAAATAAGGGAGTTGGGGCATGAAGTTGTTTCTAGGAGTTGGACAACTACCATGTTTAGCTCAGTTCTGGGCATCTTTGAAATACCTATACAAACTTGTTCCTACATAGTAACTTGCAACTTTGAATGAGAATGTGCTTGCTTACAGCAACGTGCTATATGTTTTGAATGCCCGAAGTGGGAATCTGTGTCAAAATTTGTTAGGAATTACGTGATCCTTACTAGCTGGAAATAAGGGAGTTGGGGCATGAAGGTATTTCTAGGAGTTGGACACATACCAAGTTTAGCACAGTTCTGGGCATCTTTGAAATACCTATACAAACTTGTTCCTACATAGTAACTTGCCACTTTGAATGAGAATGTGCTTGCTTACAGCAACGTGCTATATGTTCTGAATGCCCGAATTGGGAATCTGTGTCAAAACTTTGTTAGGAATTATGTGATCCTTACTAGCTGGAAGTAAGGGAGATGGGGCATGAAGTTATTTCTAGGAGTTGGAGACATACAACGTTTAGCTCAGTTCTGGGCATCTTTGAAATACCTATACAAACTTGTTCCTACATAGTAACTTGCAACATTGAATGAGAATGTGCTTGCTTACAGCAACGTGCTATATGTTCTGAATGCCCAAATTGGGAATCTGTGTCTAAACTTTGTTAGAAATTATGTGATCCTTACTAGCTGGAAGTAAGGGAGATGGGGCATGAAGTTATTTCTAGGAGTTGGACACATACCAAGTTTAGCTCAGTTCTGGGCATCTTTGAAATACCTATACAAACTTGTTCCTACATAGTAACTTGCAACTTTGAATGAGAATGTGCTTGCTTACAGCAACGTGCTATATGTTCTGAATGCCCGATTTGGGAATCTGTGTCAAAACTTTCTTAGGAATTATGTGATCCTTACTAGCTGGATGTAAGGGAGTTGGGGCATGAAGTTATTTCTAGGAGTTGGACACATACCAAGTTTAGCTCAGTTCTGGGCATCTTTGAAAGTCCTATTCTAACTTGTTCCCACATAGTAACTTGCAACTTTGAATGAGAATGTGCTTGCTTACAGCAACGTGCTATATGTTCTGAATGGCCGAATTGGGAATCTGTGTCAAATCTTTGTTAGGAATTATGTGATCCTTACTAGCTGGAAGAAAGGGAGTTGGGGCATGAAGTTATTTCTAGGAGTTGGACAACTACCATGTTTAGCTCAGTTCTGGGCATCTTTGAAATACCTATACAAACTTGTTCCTACATAGTAACTTGCAACTTTGAATGAGAATGTGCTTGCTTACAGCAACGTGCTATATGTTCTGAATGCCCGAATTGGGAATCTGTGTCAAAACTTTGTTAGGAATTATGTGATCCTTACTAGCTGGAAGTAAGGGAGATGGGGCATGAAGTTATTTCTAGGAGTTGGACACATACCAAGTTTAGCTCAGTTCTGGGCATCTTTGAAATACCTATACAAAGTTGTTCCTACATAGTAACTTGCATCTTTGAATGAGAATGTGCTTGCTTAGAGCAACGTGCTATATGTTTTGAATGCCCGAAGTGGGAATCTGTGTCAAAATTTGTTAGGAATTACGTGATCCTTACTAGCTGGAAATAAGGGAGTTGGGGCATGAAGGTATTTCCAGGAGTTGGACACATACCAAGTTAGCACAGTTCTGGGCATCTTTGAAATACCTATACAAACTTGTTCCTACATAGTAACTTGCCACTTTGAATAAGAATGTGCTTGCTTACAGCAACGTGTTATATGTTCTGAATGCCCGAATTGGGAATCTGTGTCAAAACTTTGTTAGGAATTATGTGATCCTTACTAGCTGGAAGTAAGGGAGAAGGGGCATGAAGTTATTTCTAGGAGTTGGAGACATACCAAGTTTAGCTCAGTTCTGGGCATCTTTGAAATACCTATACAAACTTGTTCCTACATAGTAACTTGCATCTTTGAATGAGAATGTGCTTGCTTACAGCAACGTGCTATATGTTCTGAATGCCCGAATTGGGAATCTGTGTCAAAACTTTGTTAGGAATTATGTGATCCTTACTAGCTGGAAGTAAGGGAGTTGGGGCATGAAGTTATTTCTAGGAGTTGGAGACATACCAAGTTTAGCTCAGTTCTGGGCATCTTTGAAATACCTATACAAACTTGTTCCTACATAGTAACTTGCAACTTTGAATGAGAATGTGCTTGCTTACAGCAACGTGCTATATGTTCTGAATGCCCGATTTGGGAATCTGTGTCAAAATTTGTTAGGAATTATGTGATCCTTACTAGCTGGAAGTAAGGGAGTTGGGGCATGAAGTTATTTCTAGGAGTTGGACACATACCAAGTTTAGCTCAGTTCTGGGCATCTTTGAAATACCTATACAAACTTGTTCCTACATAGTAACTTGCAACTTTGAATGAGAATGTGCTTGCTTACAGCAACGTGCTATATGTTCTGAATGCCCGAATTGGGAATCTGTGTCAAAACTTTGTTAGGAATTATGTGATCCTTACTAGCTGGAAGTAAAGGAGTTGGGGCATGAAGTTATTTCTAGGAGTTGGACACATACCATGTTTAGCTCAGTTCTGGGCATCTTTGAAATACCTATACAAACTTGTTCCTATATAGTAACTAGCAACTTTGAATGAAAATGTGCTTGCTTACAGCAACGTGCTATATGTTCTGAATGCCCGAATTGGGAATCTGTGTCAAAACTTTGTTAGGAATTATGTGATCCTTACTAGCTGGAAGTAAGGGAGTTGGGGCATGAAGTTATTTCTAGGAGTTGGAGACATACAACGTTTAGCTCAGTTCTGGGCATCTTTGAAATACCTATACAAACTTGTTCCTACATAGTAACTTGCAACTTTGAATGAGAATGTGCTTGCTTACAGCAACGTGCTATATGTTCTGAATGCCCAAATTGGGAATCTGTGTCTAAACATTGTTAGAAATTATGTGATCCTTACTAGCTGGAAGTAAGGGAGATGGGGCATGAAGTTATTTCTAGGAGTTGGACACATACCAAGTTTAGCTCAGTTCTGGGCATCTTTGAAATACCTATACAAACTTGTTCCTACATATTAACTTGCAACTTTGAATGAGAATGTGCTTGCTTACAGCAACGTGCTATATGTTCTGAATGCCCAAATTGGGAATCTGTGTCAAAACTTTGTTAGGAATTATGTGATCCTTACTAGCTGGAAGTAAGGGAGATGGGGCATGAAGTTATTTCTAGGAGTTGGACACATACCAAGTTTAGCTCAGTTCTGGGCATCTTTGAAATACCTATACAAACTTGTTCCTACATAGTAACTTGCAACTTTGAATGAGAATGTGCTTGCTTACAGCAACGTGCTATATGTTCTGAATGCCCGATTTGGGAATCTGTGTCAAAACTTTGTTAGGAAATATGTGATCCTTACTAGCTGGAAGTAAGGGAGTTGGGGCATGAAGTTATTTCTAGGAGTTGGACACATACCAAGTTTAGCTCAGTTCTGGGCATCTTTGAAAGTCCTATTCTAACATGTTCCTACATAATAACTTGCAAATTTGAATGAGAATGTGCTTGCTTACAGCAACGTGCTATATGTTCTGAATGCCCGAATTGGGAATCTGTGTCAAAAATTTGTTAGAAATTATGTGATCCTTACTAGCTGGAAGTAAGGGAGTTGGGGCATGAAGTTATTTCTAGGAGTTGGACACATACCATGTTTAGCTCAGTTCTCGGCATCTTTGAAATACCTTTACAAACTTGTTCCTACATAGTAACTTGCAACTTTGAATGAGAATGTGCTTGCTTACAGCAACGTGCTATATGTTCTGAATGCCCGAATTGGGAATCTGTGTCAAAACTTTGTTAGGAATTATGTGATCCTTACTAGCTGGAAGTAAGGGAGATGGGGCATGAAGTTATTTCTAGGAGTTGGACACATACCAAGTTTAGCTCAGTTCTGGGCATCTTTGAAAGTCCTATTCAAACTTGTTCCTACATAGTAACTTGCAACTTTGAATGAGAATGTGCTTGCTTACAGCAACGTGCTATATGTTCTGAATGCCCGAATTGGGAATCTGTGTCAAAACTTTGTTAGGAATTATGTGATCCTTACTAGCTGGAAGTAAGGGAGATGGGGCATGAAGTTATTTCTAGGAGTTGGACACATACCAAGTTTAGCTCAGTTCTGGGCATCTTTGAAATACCTATACAAACTTGTTCCTACATAGTAACTTGCAACTTTGAATGAGAATGTGCTTGCTTAGAGCAACGTGCTATATGTTCTGAATGCCCGAATTGGGAATCTGTGTCAAAATGTTAGGAATTATGTGATCCTTACTAGCTGGAAGTAAGGGAGTTGGGGCATGAAGGTATTTCTAGGAGTTGGACACATACCAAGTTTAGCACAGTCCTGGGCATCTTTGAAATACCTATACAAACTTGTTCCTACATAGTAACTTGCAACTTTGAATGAGAATGTGCTTGCTTACAGCAACGTGCTATATGTTCTGAATGCCCAAATTGGGAATCTGTGTCAAAACTTTGTTAGGAATTATGTGATCCTTACTAGCTGGAAGTAAGGGAGATGGGGCATGAAGTTATTTCTAGGAGTTGGACACATACCATGTTTAGCTCAGTTCTGGGCATCTTTGAAATACCTATACAAACTTGTTCCTATATAGTAACTAGCAACTTTGAATGAAAATGTGCTTGCTTACAGCAACGTGCTATATGTTCTGAATGCCCGAATTGGGAATATGTGTCAAAACTTTGTTAGGAATTATGTGATCCTTACTAGCTGGAAGTAAGGGAGATGGGGCATGAAGTTATTTCTAGGAGTTGGAGACATACAACGTTTAGCTCAGTTCTGGGCATCTTTGAAATACCTATACAAACTTGTTCCTACATAGTAACTTGCAACATTGAATGAGAATGTGCTTGCTTACAGCAACGTGCTATATGTTCTGAATGCCCAAATTGGGAATCTGTGTCTAAACTTTGTTAGAAATTATGTGATCCTTACTAGCTGGAAGTAAGGGAGATGGGGCATGAAGTTATTTCTAGGAGTTGGACACATACCAAGTTTAGCTCAGTTCTGGGCATCTTTGAAATACCTATACAAACTTGTTCCTACATAGTAACTTGCAACTTTGAATGAGAATGTGCTTGCTTACAGCAACGTGCTATATGTTCTGAATGCCCGATTTGGGAATCTGTGTCAAAACTTTGTTAGGAAATATGTGATCCTTACTAGCTGGAAGTAAGGGAGTTGGGGCATGAAGTTATTTCTAGGAGTTGGACACATACCAAGTTTAGCTCAGTTCTGGGCATCTTTGAAAGTCCTATTCTAACATGTTCCTACATAGTAACTTGCAAATTTGAATGAGAATGTGCTTGCTTACAGCAACGTGCTATATGTTCTGAATGCCCGAATTGGGAATCTGTGTCAAAAATTTGTTAGAAATTATGTGATCCTTACTAGCTGGAAGTAAGGGAGTTGGGGCATGAAGTTATTTCTAGGAGTTGGACACATACCATGTTTAGCTCAGTTCTCGGCATCTTTGAAATACCTTTACAAACTTGTTCCTACATAGTAACTTGCAACTTTGAATGAGAATGTGCTTGCTTACAGCAACGTGCTATATGTTCTGAATGCCCGAATTGGGAATCTGTGTCAAAACTTTGTTAGGAATTATGTGATCCTTACTAGCTGGAAGTAAGGGAGATGGGGCATGAAGTTATTTCTAGGAGTTGGACACATACCAAGTTTAGCTCAGTTCTGGGCATCTTTGAAAGTCCTATTCAAACTTGTTCCTACATAGTAACTTGCAACTTTGAATGAGAATGTGCTTGCTTACAGCAACGTGCTATATGTTCTGAATGCCCGAATTGGGAATCTGTGTCAAAACTTTGTTAGGAATTATGTGATCCTTACTAGCTGGAAGTAAGGGAGATGGGGCATGAAGTTATTTCTAGGAGTTGGACACATACCAAGTTTAGCTCAGTTCTGGGCATCTTTGAAATACCTATACAAACTTGTTCCTACATAGTAACTTGCAACTTTGAATGAGAATGTGCTTGCTTAGAGCAACGTGCTATATGTTCTGAATGCCCGAATTGGGAATCTGTGTCAAAATGTTAGGAATTATGTGATCCTTACTAGCTGGAAGTAAGGGAGTTGGGGCATGAAGGTATTTCTAGGAGTTGGACACATACCAAGTTTAGCACAGTCCTGGGCATCTTTGAAATACCTATACAAACTTGTTCCTACATAGTAACTTGCAACTTTGAATGAGAATGTGCTTGCTTACAGCAACGTGCTATATGTTCTGAATGCCCAAATTGGGAATCTGTGTCAAAACTTTGTTAGGAATTATGTGATCCTTACTAGCTGGAAGTAAGGGAGATGGGGCATGAAGTTATTTCTAGGAGTTGGACACATACCATGTTTAGCTCAGTTCTGGGCATCTTTGAAATACCTATACAAACTTGTTCCTATATAGTAACTAGCAACTTTGAATGAAAATGTGCTTGCTTACAGCAACGTGCTATATGTTCTGAATGCCCGAATTGGGAATATGTGTCAAAACTTTGTTAGGAATTATGTGATCCTTACTAGCTGGAAGTAAGGGAGATGGGGCATGAAGTTATTTCTAGGAGTTGGAGACATACAACGTTTAGCTCAGTTCTGGGCATCTTTGAAATACCTATACAAACTTGTTCCTACATAGTAACTTGCAACATTGAATGAGAATGTGCTTGCTTACAGCAACGTGCTATATGTTCTGAATGCCCAAATTGGGAATCTGTGTCTAAACTTTGTTAGAAATTATGTGATCCTTACTAGCTGGAAGTAAGGGAGATGGGGCATGAAGTTATTTCTAGGAGTTGGACACATACCAAGTTTAGCTCAGTTCTGGGCATCTTTGAAATACCTATACAAACTTGTTCCTACATATTAACTTGCAACTTTGAATGAGAATGTGCTTGCTTACAGCAACGTGCTATATGTTCTGAATGCCCGATTTGGGAATCTGTGTCAAAACTTTGTTAGGAATTATGTGATCCTTACTAGCTGGATGTAAGGGAGTTGGGGCATGAAGTTATTTCTAGGAGTTGGACACATACCAAGTTTAGCTCAGTTCTGGGCATCTTTGAAAGTCCTATTCTAACTTGTTCCTACATAGTAACTTGCAACTTTGAATGAGAATGTGCTTGCTTACAGCAACTTGCTATATGTTCTGAATGGCCGAATTGGGAATCTGTGTCAAATCTTTGTTAGGAATTATGTGATCCTTACTAGCTGGAAGTAAGGGAGTTGGGGCATGAAGTTGTTTCTAGGAGTTGGACAACTACCATGTTTAGCTCAGTTCTGGGCATCTTTGAAATACCTATACAAACTTGTTCCTACATAGTAACTTGCAACTTTGAATGAGAATGTGCTTGCTTACAGCAACGTGCTATATGTTTTGAATGCCCGAAGTGGGAATCTGTGTCAAAATTTGTTAGGAATTACGTGATCCTTACTAGCTGGAAATAAGGGAGTTGGGGCATGAAGGTATTTCTAGGAGTTGGACACATACCAAGTTTAGCACAGTTCTGGGCATCTTTGAAATACCTATACAAACTTGTTCCTACATAGTAACTTGCCACTTTGAATGAGAATGTGCTTGCTTACAGCAACGTGCTATATGTTCTGAATGCCCGAATTGGGAATCTGTGTCAAAACTTTGTTAGGAATTATGTGATCCTTACTAGATGGAAGTAAGGGAGATGGGGCATGAAGTTATTTCTAGGAGTTGGACACATACCAAGTTTAGCTCAGTTCTGGGCATCTTTGAAATACCTATAGAAACTTGTTCCTACATGGTAACTTGCAACTTTGAATGAGAATGTGCTTGCTTACAGCAACGTGCTATATGTTCTGAATGCCCGAATTGGGAATCTGTGTCAAAACTTTGTTAGGAATTATGTGATCCTTACTAGCTGGAAGTAAAGGAGTTGGGGCATGAAGTTATTTCTAGGAGTTGGACACATACCATGTTTAGCTCAGTTCTGGGCATCTTTGAAATACCTATACAAACTTGTTCCTATATAGTAACCAGCAACTTTGAATGAAAATGTGCTTGCTTACAGCAACGTGCTATATGTTCTGAATGCCCGAATTGGGAATCTGTGTCAAAACTTTGTTAGGAATTATGTGATCCTTACTAGCTGGAAGTAAGGGAGATGGGGCATGAAGTTATTTCTAGGAGTTGGAGACATACAACGTTTAGCTCAGTTCTGGGCATCTTTGAAATACCTATACAAACTTGTTCCTACATAGTAACTTGCAACATTGAATGAGAATGTGCTTGCTTACAGCAACGTGCTATATGTTCTGAATGCCCAAATTGGGAATCTGTGTCAAAACTTTGTTAGAAATTATGTGATCCTTACTAGCTGGAAGTAAGGGAGATGGGGCATGAAGTTATTTCTAGGAGTTGGACACATACCAAGTTTAGCTCAGTTCTGGGCATCTTTGAAATACCTATACAAACTTGTTCCTACATAGTAACTTGCAACTTTGAATGAGAATGTGCTTGCTTACAGCAACGTGCTATATGTTCTGAATGCCCGATTTGGGAATCTGTGTCAAAACTTTCTTAGGAATTATGTGATCCTTACTAGCTGGATGTAAGGGAGTTGGGGCATGAAGTTATTTCTAGGAGTTGGACACATACCAAGTTTAGCTCAGTTCTGGGCATCTTTGAAAGTCCTATTCTAACTTGTTCCCACATAGTAACTTGCAACTTTGAATGAGAATGTGCTTGCTTACAGCAACGTGCTATATGTTCTGAATGGCCGAATTGGGAATCTGTGTCAAATCTTTGTTAGGAATTATGTGATCCTTACTAGCTGGAAGAAAGGGAGTTGGGGCATGAAGTTATTTCTAGGAGTTGGACAACTACCATGTTTAGCTCAGTTCTGGGCATCTTTGAAATACCTATACAAACTTGTTCCTACATAGTAACTTGCAACTTTGAATGAGAATGTGCTTGCTTACAGCAACGTGCTATATGTTCTGAATGCCCGAATTGGGAATCTGTGTCAAAACTTTGTTAGGAATTATGTGATCCTTACTAGCTGGAAGTAAGGGAGATGGGGCATGAAGTTATTTCTAGGAGTTGGACACATACCAAGTTTAGCTCAGTTCTGGGCATCTTTGAAATACCTATACAAAGTTGTTCCTACATAGTAACTTGCATCTTTGAATGAGAATGTGCTTGCTTAGAGCAACGTGCTATATGTTTTGAATGCCCGAAGTGGGAATCTGTGTCAAAATTTGTTAGGAATTACGTGATCCTTACTAGCTGGAAATAAGGGAGTTGGGGCATGAAGGTATTTCTAGGAGTTGGACACATACCAAGTTAGCACAGTTCTGGGCATCTTTGAAATACCTATACAAACTTGTTCCTACATAGTAACTTGCCACTTTGAATAAGAATGTGCTTGCTTACAGCAACGTGTTATATGTTCTGAATGCCCGAATTGGGAATCTGTGTCAAAACTTTGTTAGGAATTATGTGATCCTTACTAGCTGGAAGTAAGGGAGAAGGGGCATGAAGTTATTTCTAGGAGTTGGAGACATACCAAGTTTAGCTCAGTTCTGGGCATCTTTGAAATACCTATACAAACTTGTTCCTACATAGTAACTTGCATCTTTGAATGAGAATGTGCTTGCTTACAGCAACGTGCTATATGTTCTGAATGCCCGAATTGGGAATCTGTGTCAAAACTTTGTTAGGAATTATGTGATCCTTACTAGCTGGAAGTAAGGGAGTTGGGGCATGAAGTTATTTCTAGGAGTTGGAGACATACCAAGTTTAGCTCAGTTCTGGGCATCTTTGAAATACCTATACAAACTTGTTCCTACATAGTAACTTGCAACTTTGAATGAGAATGTGCTTGCTTACAGCAACGTGCTATATGTTCTGAATGCCCGATTTGGGAATCTGTGTCAAAATTTGTTAGGAATTATGTGATCCTTACTAGCTGGAAGTAAGGGTGTTGGGGCATGAAGGTATTTCTAGGAGTTGGACACATACCAAGTTTAGCACAGTTCTGGGCATCTTTTAAATACCTATACAAACTTGTTCCTACATAGTAACTTGCAACTTTGAATGAGAATGTGCTTGCTTACAGCAACGTGCTATATGTTGTGAATGCCCGAATTGGGAATCTGTGTCAAAACTTTGTTAGGAAGTATGTGATCCTTACTAGCTGGAAGTAAGCGAGATGGGGCATGTAGTTATTTCTAGGAGTTGGAAACAAACAACGTTTAGCTCAGTTCTGGGCATCTTTGAAATACCTATACAAACTTGTTCCTACATAGTAACTTGCAACTTTGAATGAGAATGTGCTTGCTTAGAGCAACGTGCTATATGTTCTGAATGCCCGAATTGGGAATCTGTGTCAAAATTTGGTAGGAATTATGTGATCCTTACTAGCTGGAAGTAAGGGAGATGGGGCATGAAGTTATTTCTAGGAGTTGGACACATACCAAGTTTAGCTCAGTTCTGGGCATCTTTGAAATACCTATACAAACTTGTTCCTACATAGTAACTTGCAACTTTGAATGAGAATGTGCTTGCTTACAGCAACGTGCTATATGTTATGAATGCCCGAATTGCGAATCTGTGTCAAAACTTTGTTAGGAATTATGTGATCCTTACTAGCAGGAAGTAAGGGAGATGGGGCATGAAGTTATTTCTAGGAGTTGGACACATACCAAGTTTAGCTCAGTTCTGGGCATCTTTGAAATACCTATACAAACTTGTTCCTACATAGTAACTTGCAACTTTGAATGAGAATGTGCTTGCTTACAACAACGTGCTATATGTTCTGAATGCCCGAATTGGGAATCTGTGTCAAAACCTTGTTAGGAATTATGTGATCCTTACTAGATGGAAGTAAGGGAGATGGGGCATGAAGTTATTTCTAGGAGTTGGACACATACCAAGTTTAGCTCAGTTCTGGGCATCTTTGAAATACCTATACAAACTTGTTCCTACATAGTAACTTGCAACTTTGAATGAGAATGAGCTTGCTTACAGCAACGTGCTATATGTTCTGAATGCCCGAATTGGGAATCTGTGTCAAAACTGTGTTAGGAATTATGTGATCCTTACTAGCTGGAAGTAAGGGAGTTGGGGCATGAAGTTATTTCCAGGAGTTGGACACATACCAAGTTTAGCTCAGTTCTGGGCATCTTTTAAATACCTATACAAACTTGTTCCTACATAGTAACTTGCAACTTTGAATGAGAATGTGCTTGCTTACAGCAACGTGCTATATGTTCTGAATGCCCGAATTGGGAATCTGTGTCAAAACTTTGTTAGGAATTATGTGATCCTTACTAGCTGGAAGTAAGGGAGTTGGGGCATGAAGTTATTTCTAGGAGTTGGACACATACCCAGTTTAGCTCAGTTCTGGGCATCTTTGAAATACCTATACAAACTTGTTCCTACATAGTAACTTGCAACTTTGAATGAGAATGTGCTTGCTTACAGCAACGTGCTATATGTTCTGAATGCCCGAATTGGGAATCTGTGTCAAAACTTTGTTAGGAATTATGTGATCCTTACTAGCTGGAAGTAAGGGAGATGGGGCATGAAGTTATTTCTAGGAGTTGGACACATACCAAGTTTAGCTCAGTCTGGGCATCTTTGAAATACCTATACAAACTTGTTCCTACATAGTAACTTGCAACTTTGAATGAGAATGTGCTTGCTTACAGCAACGTGCTATATGTTCTGAATGCCCGAATTGGGAATCTGTGTCAAATCTTTGTTAGGAATTATGTGATCCTTACTAGCTGGAAGTAAGGGAGTTGGGGCATGAAGTTATTTCTAGGAGTTGGACACATACCAAGTTTAGCTCAGTTCTGGGCATCTTTGAAATACCTATACAAACTTGTTCCTACATAGTAACTTGCAACTTTGAATGAGAATGTGCTTGCTTACAGCAACGTGCTATATGTTCTGAATGCCCGAATTGGGAATCTGTGTCAAAAGTTTGTTAGGAATTATGTGATCCTTACTAGCTGGAAGTAAGTGAGTTGGGGCATGAAGGTATTTCTAGGAGTTGGACTCATACCAAGTTTAGCACAGTTCTGGTCATCCTTGAAATACCTATACAAACTTGTTCCTACATAGTAACATGCAACTTTGAATGAGAATGTGCTTGCTTACAGCAACGTGCTATATGTTCTGAATGCCCGAATTGGGAATCTGTGTCAAAACTTTGTTAGGAATTATGTGATCCTTACTAGCTGGAAGTAAGGGAGATGGGGCATGAAGTTATTTCTAGGAGTTGGACACATACCAAGTTTAGCTCAGTTCTGAGCATCTTTGAAATACCTATACAAACTTGTTCCTACATAGTAACTTGCAACTTTGAATGAGAATGTGCTTGCTTACAGCAACGTGCTATATGTTCTGAATGCCCGAATTGGGAATCTGTGTCAAAACTTTGTTAGAAATTATGTGATCCTTACTAGCTGGAAGTAAGGGAGATGGGGCATGAAGTTATTTCTAGGAGTTGGAGACATACCAAGTTTAGCTCAGTTCTGGGCATCTTTGAAATACCTATACAAACTTGTTCCTACATAGTAACTTGCAACTTTGAATGAGAATGAGCTTGCTTACAGCAACGTGCTATATGTTCTGAATGCCCGAATTGGGAATCTGTGTCAAAACTTTGTTAGGAATTATGTGATCCTTACTAGCTGGAAGTAAGGGAGATGGGGCATGAAGTTATTTCTAGAGGTTGGACACATACAACGTTTAGCTCAGTTCTGGGCATCTTTGAAATACCTATACAAACTTGTTCCTACATAGTAACTTGCAACTTTGAATGAGAATGTGCTTGCTTACAGCAACGTGCTATATGTTGTGAATGCCCTAATTGGGAATCTGTGTCAAAAATTTGTTAGGAATTATGTGATCCTTACTAGCTGGAAGTAAGCGAGATGGGGCATGAAGTTATTTCTATGAGTTGGAAACATACAACGTTTAGCTCAGTTCTGGGCATCTTTGAAATTCCTATACAAACTTGTTCCTACATATTAACTTGCAACTTTGAATGAGAATGTGCTTGCTTAGAGCAACGTGCTATATGTTCTGAATGCCCGAATTGGGAATCTGTGTCAAAATTTGGTAGGAATTATGTGATCCTTACTAGCTGGAAGTAAGCGAGATGGGGCATGATGTTATTTCTAGGAGTTGGAGACATACCAAGTTTAGCTCAGTTCTGGGCATCTTTGAAATACCTATACAAACTTGTTCCTACATAGTAACTTGCAACTTTGAATGAGAATGAGCTTGCTTACAGCAACGTGCTATATGTTCTGAATGCCCGAATTGGGAATCTGTGTCAAAACTTTGTTAGGAATTATGTGATCCTTACTAGCTGGAAGTAAGGGAGATGGGGCATGAAGTTATTTCTAGGAGTTGGACACATACCAAGTTTAGCTCAGTTCTGGGCATCTTTGAAATACCTATACAAACTTGTTCCTACATAGTAACTTGCAACTTTGAATGAGAATGTGCTTGCTTACAGGAACGTGCTATATGTTCTGAATGCCCGAATTGGGAATCTGTGTCAAAACTTTGTTAGGAATTATGTGATCCTTACTAGCTGGAAGTAAGGGAGATGGGGCATGAAGTTATTTCTAGGAGTTGGACACCTACCAAGTTTAGCTCAGTACTGGGCATCTTTGAAATTCCTATTCAAACTTGTTCCTACATAGTAACTTACAACTTTGAATGAGAATGTGCTTACTTACAGCAACGTGCTATATGTTCTGAATGCTCGAATTGGGAATCTGTGTCAAAACTTTGTTAGGAATTATGTGATCCTTACTAGCTGGAAGTAAGGGAGTTGGGGCATGAAGTTATTTCTAGGAGTTGGAGACATACCAAGTTTAGCTCAGTTCTGGGCATCTTTGAAATACCTATACAAACTTGTTCCTACATAGTAACTTGCAACTTTGAATGAGAATGTGCTTGCTTACAGCAACGTGCTATATGTTCTGATTGCCCGAATTGGTATTCTGTGTCAAAATTTGTTAGGAATTATGTGATCCTTACTAGCTGGAAGTAAGGGAGTTGGGGCATGATGGTATTTCTAGGAGTTGGACTCATACCAAGTTTAACACAGTTCTGGGCATCTTTGAAATACCTATACAAACTTGTTCCTACATAGTAACTTGCAACTTTGAATGAGAATGTGCTTGCTTACAGCAACGTGCTATATGTTCTGAATGCCCGAATTGGGAATCTGTGTCAAAACTTTGTTAGGAATTATGTGATCCTTACTAGCTGGAAGTAAGTGAGATGGGGCATGAAGTTATTTCTAGGAGTTGGACACATACCAATTTTAGCTCAGTTCTGGGCATCTTTGAAATACCTATACAAACTTGTTCCTACATAGTAACTTGCAACTTTGAATGAGAATGTGCTTGCTTACAGCAACGTGCTATATGTTCTGAATGCCCGAATTGGGAATCTGTGTCAAAACTTTGTTAGGAATTATGTGATCCTTACTAGCTGGAAGTAAGGGAGATTGGGCATGAAGTTATTTCTAGGAGTTGGACATATACCAAGTTTAGCTCAGTTCTGGGCATCTTTGAAATACCTATACAAACTTGTTCCTACATAGTAACTTGCAACTTTGAATGAGAATGTGCTTGCTTACAGCAACGTGCTATATGTTCTGAATGCCCGAATTGGGAATCTGTGTCAAAATTTTGTTAGGAATTATGTGATCCTTACTAGCTGGAAGTAAGGGAGATGGGGCATGAAGTTATTTCTAGGAGTTGGAGACATACCAAGTTTAGCTCAGTTCTGGGCATCTTTGAAATACCTATACAAACTTGTTCCTACATAGTAACTTGCAACTTTGAATGAGAATGAGCTTGCTTACAGCAACGTGCTATATGTTCTGAATGCCCGAATTGGGAATCTGTGTCAAAACTTTGTTAGGAATTATGTGATCCTTACTAGCTGGAAGTAAGGGAGATGGGGCATGAAGTTATTTCTAGAGGTTGGACACATACAACGTTTAGCTCAGTTCTGGGCATCTTTGAAATACCTATACAAACTTGTTCCTACATAGTAACTTGCAACTTTGAATGAGAATGTGCTTGCTTACAGCAACGTGCTATATGTTCTGAATGCCCGAATTGGGAATCTGTGTCAAAACTTTGTTAGGAATTATGTGATCCTTACTAGCTAGAAGTAAGCGAGATGGGGCATGAAGGTATTTCTAGGAGTTGGACACATACCAAGTTTAGCTCAGTTCTGGGCATCTTTTAAATACCTATACAAACTTGTTCCTACATAGTAACTTGCAACTTTGAATGAGAATGTGCTTGCTTACAGCAACGTGCTATATGTTGTGAATGCCCTAATTGGGAATCTGTGTCAAAAATTTGTTAGGAATTATGTGATCCTTACTAGCTGGAAGTAAGCGAGATGGGGCATGAAGTTATTTCTATGAGTTGGAAACATACAACGTTTAGCTCAGTTCTGGGCATCTTTGAAATTCCTATACAAACTTGTTCCTACATATTAACTTGCAACTTTGAATGAGAATGTGCTTGCTTACAGCAACGTGCTATATGTTCTGAATGCCCGAATTGGGAATCTGTGTCAAAATTTGGTAGGAATTATGTGATCCTTACTAGCTGGAAGTAAGCGAGATGGGGCATGATGTTATTTCTAGGAGTTGGAGACATACCAAGTTTAGCTCAGTTCTGGGCATCTTTGAAATACCTATACAAACTTGTTCCTACATAGTAACTTGCAACTTTGAATGAGAATGAGCTTGCTTACAGCAACGTGCTATATGTTCTGAATGCCCGAATTGGGAATCTGTGTCAAAACTTTGTTAGGAATTATGTGATCCTTACTAGCTGGAAGTAAGGGAGATGGGGCATGAAGTTATTTCTAGGAGTTGGACACATACCAAGTTTAGCTCAGTTCTGGGCATCTTTGAAATACCTATACAAACTTGTTCCTACATAGTAACTTGCAACTTTGAATGAGAATGTGCTTGCTTACAGGAACGTGCTATATGTTCTGAATGCCCGAATTGGGAATCTGTGTCAAAACTTTGTTAGGAATTATGTGATCCTTACTAGCTGGAAGTAAGGGAGATGGGGCATGAAGTTATTTCTAGGAGTTGGACACCTACCAAGTTTAGCTCAGTACTGGGCATCTTTGAAATTCCTATTCAAACTTGTTCCTACATAGTAACTTACAACTTTGAATGAGAATGTGCTTACTTACAGCAACGTGCTATATGTTCTGAATGCTCGAATTGGGAATCTGTGTCAAAACTTTGTTAGGAATTATGTGATCCTTACTAGCTGGAAGTAAGGGAGTTGGGGCATGAAGTTATTTCTAGGAGTTGGAGACATACCAAGTTTAGCTCAGTTCTGGGCATCTTTGAAATACCTATACAAACTTGTTCCTACATAGTAACTTGCAACTTTGAATGAGAATGTGCTTGCTTACAGCAACGTGCTATATGTTCTGAATGCCCGAATTGGTATTCTGTGTCAAAATTTGTTAGGAATTATGTGATCCTTACTAGCTGGAAGTAAGGGAGTTGGGGCATGATGGTATTTCTAGGAGTTGGACTCATACCAAGTTTAACACAGTTCTGGGCATCTTTGAAATACCTATACAAACTTGTTCCTACATAGTAACTTGCAACTTTGAATGAGAATGTGCTTGCTTACAGCAACGTGCTATATGTTCTGAATGCCCGAATTGGGAATCTGTGTCAAAACTTTGTTAGGAATTATGTGATCCTTACTAGCTGGAAGTAAGTGAGATGGGGCATGAAGTTATTTCTAGGAGTTGGACACATACCAATTTTAGCTCAGTTCTGGGCATCTTTGAAATACCTATACAAACTTGTTCCTACATAGTAACTTGCAACTTTGAATGAGAATGTGCTTGCTTACAGCAACGTGCTATATGTTCTGAATGCCCGAATTGGGAATCTGTGTCAAAACTTTGTTAGGAATTATGTGATCATTACTAGCTGGAAGTAAGGGAGATTGGGCATGAAGTTATTTCTAGGAGTTGGACACATACCAAGTTTAGCTCAGTTCTGGGCATCTTTGAAATACCTATACAAACTTGTTCCTACATAGTAACTTGCAACTTTGAATGAGAATGTGCTTGCTTACAGCAACGTGCTATATGTTCTGAATGCCCGAATTGGGAATCTGTGTCAAAATTTTGTTAGGAATTATGTGATCCTTACTAGCTGGAAGTAAGGGAGATGGGGCATGAAGTTATTTCTAGGAGTTGGAGACATACCAAGTTTAGCTCAGTTCTGGGCATCTTTGAAATACCTATACAAACTTGTTCCTACATAGTAACTTGCAACTTTGAATGAGAATGAGCTTGCTTACAGCAACGTGCTATATGTTCTGAATGCCCGAATTGGGAATCTGTGTCAAAACTTTGTTAGGAATTATGTGATCCTTACTAGCTGGAAGTAAGGGAGATGGGGCATGAAGTTATTTCTAGAGGTTGGACACATACAACGTTTAGCTCAGTTCTGGGCATCTTTGAAATACCTATACAAACTTGTTCCTACATAGTAACTTGCAACTTTGAATGAGAATGTGCTTGCTTACAGCAACGTGCTATATGTTCTGAATGCCCGAATTGGGAATCTGTGTCAAAACTTTGTTAGGAATTATGTGATTCTTACTAGCTAGAAGTAAGCGAGATGGGGCATGAAGGTATTTCTAGGAGTTGGACACATACCAAGTTTAGCACAGTTCTGGGCATCTTTTAAATACCTATACAAACTTGTTCCTACATAGTAACTTGCAACTTTGAATGACGATGTGCTTGCTTACAGCAACGTGCTATATGTTCTGAATGCCCGAATTGGGAATCTGTGTCAAAACTTTGTTAGGAATTATGTGATCCTTACTAGCTGGAAGTAAGGGAGTTGGGGCATGAAGTTATTTCTAGGAGTTGGACACATACCAAGTTTAGCTCAGTTCTGGGCATCTTTGAAATACCTATACAAACTTCTTCCTACATAGTAACTTGCAACTTTGAATGAGAATGTGCTTGCTTACAGCAACGTGCTATATGTTGTGAATGCCCGAATTGGGAATCTGTGTCAAAACTTTGTTAGGAATTATGTGATCCTTACTAGCTGGAAGTAAGGGAGTTGGGGCATGAAGTTATTTCTAGGAGTTGGACACATACCAAGTTTAGCTCAGTACTGGGCATCTTTGAAATTCCTATTCAAACTTGTTCCTACATAGTAACTTACAACTTTGAATGAGAATGTGCTTTCTTACAGCAACGTGCTATATGTTCTGAATGTTCGAATTGGGAATCTGTGTCAAAACTTTGTTAGGAATTATGTGATCCTTACTAGCTGGAAGTAAGGGAGTTGGTGCATGAAGTTATTTCTAGGAGTTGGAGACATACCAAGTTTAGCTCAGTTCTGGGCATCTTTGAAATACCTATACAAACTTGTTCCTACATAGTAACTTGCAACTTTGAATGAGAATGTGCTTGCTTAGAGCAACGTGCTATATGTTCTGAATGCCCGAATTGGGAATCTGTGTCAAAATTTGGTAGGAATTATGTGATCCTTACTAGCTGGAAGTAAGGGAGATGGGGCATGAAGTTATTTCTAGGAGTTGGACACATACCAAGTTTAGCTCAGTTCTGGGCATCTTTGAAATACCTATACAAACTTGTTCCTACATAGTAACTTGCAACTTTGAATGAGAATGTGCTTGCTTACAGCAACGTGCTATATGTTATGAATGCCCGAATTGCGAATCTGTGTCAAAACTTTGTTAGGAATTATGTGATCCTTACTAGCAGGAAGTAAGGGAGATGGGGCATGAAGTTATTTCTAGGAGTTGGACACATACCAAGTTTAGCTCAGTTCTGGGCATCTTTTAAATACCTATACAAACTTGTTCCTACATAGTAACTTGCAACTTTGAATGAGAATGTGCTTGCTTACAGCAACGTGCTATATGTTGTGAATGCCCGAATTGGGAATCTGTGTCAAAACTTTGTTAGGAAGTATGTGATCCTTACTAGCTGGAAGTAAGCGAGATGGGGCATGAAGTTATTTCTAGGAGTTGGAAACAAACAACGTTTAGCTCAGTTCTGGGCATCTTTGAAATACCTATACAAACTTGTTCCTACATAGTAACTTGCAACTTTGAATGAGAATGTGCTTGCTTAGAGCAACGTGCTATATGTTCTGAATGCCCGAATTGGGAATCTGTGTCAAAATTTGGTAGGAATTATGTGATCCTTACTAGCTGGAAGTAAGGGAGATGGGGCATGAAGTTATTTCTAGGAGTTGGACACATACCAAGTTTAGCTCACTTCTGGGCATCTTTGAAATACCTATACAAACTTGTTCCTACATAGTAACTTGCAACTTTGAATGAGAATGTGCTTGCTTACAACAACGTGCTATATGTTCTGAATGCCCGAATTGGGAATCTGTGTCAAAACCTTGTTAGGAATTATGTGATCCTTACTAGATGGAAATAAGGGAGATGGGGCATGAAGTTATTTCTAGGAGTTGGACACATACCAAGTTTAGCTCAGTTCTGGGCATCTTTGAAATACCTATACAAACTTGTTCCTACATAGTAACTTGCAACTTTGAATGAGAATGAGCTTGCTTACAGCAACGTGCTATATGTTCTGAATGCCCGAATTTGGAATCTGTGTCAAAACTGTGTTAGGAATTATGTGATCCTTACTAGCTGGAAGTAAGGGAGTTGGGGCATGAAGTTATTTCCAGGAGTTGGACACATACCAAGTTTAGCTCAGTTCTGGGCATCTTTTAAATACCTATACAAACTTGTTCCTACATAGTAACTTGCAACTTTGAATGAGAATGTGCTTGCTTACAGCAACGTGCTATATGTTCTGAATGCCCGAATTGGGAATCTGTGTCAAAACTTTGTTAGGAATTATGTGATCCTTACTAGCTGGAAGTAAGGGAGTTGGGGCATGAAGTTATTTCTAGGAGTTGGACACATACCCAGTTTAGCTCAGTTCTGGGCATCTTTGAAATACCTATACAAACTTGTTCCTACATAGTAACTTGCAACTTTGAATGAGAATGTGCTTGCTTACAGCAACGTGCTATATGTTCTGAATGCCCGAATTGGGAATCTGTGTCAAAACTTTGTTAGGAATTATGTGATCCTTACTAGCTGGAAGTAAGGGAGCTGGGGCATGAAGTTATTTCTAGGAGTTGGACACATACCAAGTTTAGCTCAGTCTGGGCATCTTTGAAATACCTATACAAACTTGTTCCTACATAGTAACTTGCAACTTTGAATGAGAATGTGCTTGCTTACAGCAACGTGCTATATGTTCTGAATGCCCGAATTGGGAATCTGTGTCAAATCTTTGTTAGGAATTATGTGATCCTTACCAGCTGGAAGTAAGGGAGTTGGGGCATGAAGTTATTTCTAGGAGTTGGACACATACCAAGTTTAGCTCAGTTCTGGGCATCTTTGAAATACCTATACAAACTTGTTCCTACATAGTAACTTGCAACTTTGAATGAGAATGTGCTTGCTTACAGCAACGTGCTATATGTTCTGAATGCCCGAATTGGGAATCTGTGTCAAAAGTTTGTTAGGAATTATGTGATCCTTACTAGCTGGAAGTAAGTGAGTTGGGGCATGAAGGTATTTCTAGGAGTTGGACTCATACCAAGTTTAGCACAGTTCTGGTCATCCTTGAAATACCTATACAAACTTGTTCCTACATAGTAACATGCAACTTTGAATGAGAATGTGCTTGCTTACAGCAACGTGCTATATGTTCTGAATGCCCGAATTGGGAATCTGTGTCAAAACTTTGTTAGGAATTATGTGATCCTTACTAGCTGGAAGTAAGGGAGATGGGGCATGAAGTTATTTCTAGGAGTTGGACACATACCAAGTTTAGCTCAGTTCTGAGCATCTTTGAAATACCTATACAAACTTGTTCCTACATAGTAACTTGCAACTTTGAATGAGAATGTGCTTGCTTACAGCAACGTGCTATATGTTCTGAATGCCCGAATTGGGAATCTGTGTCAAAACTTTGTTAGAAATTATGTGATCCTTACTAGCTGGAAGTAAGGGAGATGGGGCATGAAGTTATTTCTAGGAGTTGGAGACATACCAAGTTTAGCTCAGTTCTGGGCATCTTTGAAATACCTATACAAACTTGTTCCTACATAGTAACTTGCAACTTTGAATGAGAATGAGCTTGCTTACAGCAACGTGCTATATGTTCTGAATGCCCGAATTGGGAATCTGTGTCAAAACTTTGTTAGGAATTATGTGATCCTTACTAGCTGGAAGTAAGGGAGATGGGGCATGAAGTTATTTCTAGAGGTTGGACACATACAACGTTTAGCTCAGTTCTGGGCATCTTTGAAATACCTATACAAACTTGTTCCTACATAGTAACTTGCAACTTTGAATGAGAATGTGCTTGCTTACAGCAACGTGCTATATGTTGTGAATGCCCTAATTGGGAATCTGTGTCAAAAATTTGTTAGGAATTATGTGATCCTTACTAGCTGGAAGTAAGCGAGATGGGGCATGAAGTTATTTCTATGAGTTGGAAACATACAACGTTTAGCTCAGTTCTGGGCATCTTTGAAATTCCTATACAAACTTGTTCCTACATATTAACTTGCAACTTTGAATGAGAATGTGCTTGCTTAGAGCAACGTGCTATATGTTCTGAATGCCCGAATTGGGAATCTGTGTCAAAATTTGGTAGGAATTATGTGATCCTTACTAGCTGGAAGTAAGCGAGATGGGGCATGATGTTATTTCTAGGAGTTGGAGACATACCAAGTTTAGCTCAGTTCTGGGCATCTTTGAAATACCTATACAAACTTGTTCCTACATAGTAACTTGCAACTTTGAATGAGAATGAGCTTGCTTACAGCAACGTGCTATATGTTCTGAATGCCCGAATTGGGAATCTGTGTCAAAACTTTGTTAGGAATTATGTGATCCTTACTAGCTGGAAGTAAGGGAGATGGGGCATGAAGTTATTTCTAGGAGTTGGACACATACCAAGTTTAGCTCAGTTCTGGGCATCTTTGAAATACCTATACAAACTTGTTCCTACATAGTAACTTGCAACTTTGAATGAGAATGTGCTTGCTTACAGGAACGTGCTATATGTTCTGAATGCCCGAATTGGGAATCTGTGTCAAAACTTTGTTAGGAATTATGTGATCCTTACTAGCTGGAAGTAAGGGAGATGGGGCATGAAGTTATTTCTAGGAGTTGGACACCTACCAAGTTTAGCTCAGTACTGGGCATCTTTGAAATTCCTATTCAAACTTGTTCCTACATAGTAACTTACAACTTTGAATGAGAATGTGCTTACTTACAGCAACGTGCTATATGTTCTGAATGCTCGAATTGGGAATCTGTGTCAAAACTTTGTTAGGAATTATGTGATCCTTACTAGCTGGAAGTAAGGGAGTTGGGGCATGAAGTTATTTCTAGGAGTTGGAGACATACCAAGTTTAGCTCAGTTCTGGGCATCTTTGAAATACCTATACAAACTTGTTCCTACATAGTAACTTGCAACTTTGAATGAGAATGTGCTTGCTTACAGCAACGTGCTATATGTTCTGAATGCCCGAATTGGTATTCTGTGTCAAAATTTGTTAGGAATTATGTGATCCTTACTAGCTGGAAGTAAGGGAGTTGGGGCATGATGGTATTTCTAGGAGTTGGACTCATACCAAGTTTAACACAGTTCTGGGCATCTTTGAAATACCTATACAAACTTGTTCCTACATAGTAACTTGCAACTTTGAATGAGAATGTGCTTGCTTACAGCAACGTGCTATATGTTCTGAATGCCCGAATTGGGAATCTGTGTCAAAACTTTGTTAGGAATTATGTGATCCTTACTAGCTGGAAGTAAGTGAGATGGGGCATGAAGTTATTTCTAGGAGTTGGACACATACCAATTTTAGCTCAGTTCTGGGCATCTTTGAAATACCTATACAAACTTGTTCCTACATAGTAACTTGCAACTTTGAATGAGAATGTGCTTGCTTACAGCAACGTGCTATATGTTCTGAATGCCCGAATTGGGAATCTGTGTCAAAACTTTGTTAGGAATTATGTGATCCTTACTAGCTGGAAGTAAGGGAGATTGGGCATGAAGTTATTTCTAGGAGTTGGACACATACCAAGTTTAGCTCAGTTCTGGGCATCTTTGAAATACCTATACAAACTTGTTCCTACATAGTAACTTGCAACTTTGAATGAGAATGTGCTTGCTTACAGCAACGTGCTATATGTTCTGAATGCCCGAATTGGGAATCTGTGTCAAAATTTTGTTAGGAATTATGTGATCCTTACTAGCTGGAAGTAAGGGAGATGGGGCATGAAGTTATTTCTAGGAGTTGGAGACATACCAAGTTTAGCTCAGTTCTGGGCATCTTTGAAATACCTATACAAACTTGTTCCTACATAGTAACTTGCAACTTTGAATGAGAATGAGCTTGCTTACAGCAACGTGCTATATGTTCTGAATGCCCGAATTGGGAATCTGTGTCAAAACTTTGTTAGGAATTATGTGATCCTTACTAGCTGGAAGTAAGGGAGATGGGGCATGAAGTTATTTCTAGAGGTTGGACACATACAACGTTTAGCTCAGTTCTGGGCATCTTTGAAATACCTATACAAACTTGTTCCTACATAGTAACTTGCAACTTTGAATGAGAATGTGCTTGCTTACAGCAACGTGCTATATGTTCTGAATGCCCGAATTGGGAATCTGTGTCAAAACTTTGTTAGGAATTATGTGATCCTTACTAGCTAGAAGTAAGCGAGATGGGGCATGAAGGTATTTCTAGGAGTTGGACACATACCAAGTTTAGCACAGTTCTGGGCATCTTTTAAATACCTATACAAACTTGTTCCTACATAGTAACTTGCAACTTTGAATGACGATGTGCTTGCTTACAGCAACGTGCTATATGTTCTGAATGCCCGAATTGGGAATCTGTGTCAAAACTTTGTTAGGAATTATGTGATCCTTACTAGCTGGAAGTAAGGGAGTTGGGGCATGAAGTTATTTCTAGGAGTTGGACACATACCAAGTTTAGCTCAGTTCTGGGCATCTTTGAAATACCTATACAAACTTCTTCCTACATAGTAACTTGCAACTTTGAATGAGTATGTGCTTGCTTACAGCAACGTGCTATATGTTGTGAATGCCCGAATTGGGAATCTGTGTCAAAACTTTGTTAGGAATTATGTGATCCTTACTAGCTGGAAGTAAGGGAGTTGGGGCATGAAGTTATTTCTAGGAGTTGGACACATACCAAGTTTAGCTCAGTACTGGGCATCTTTGAAATTCCTATTCAAACTTGTTCCTACATAGTATCTTACAACTTTGAATGAGAATGTGCTTTCTTACAGCAACGTGCTATATGTTCTGAATGTTCGAATTGGGAATCTGTGTCAAAACTTTGTTAGGAATTATGTGATCCTTACTAGCTGGAAGTAAGGGAGTTGGTGCATGAAGTTATTTCTAGGAGTTGGAGACATACCAAGTTTAGCTCAGTTCTGGGCATCTTTGATATACCTATACAAACTTGTTCCTACATAGTAACTTGCAACTTTGAATGAGAATGTGCTTGCTTAGAGCAACGTGCTATATGTTCTGAATGCCCGAATTGGGAATCTGTGTCAAAATTTGTTTGGAATTATGTGATCCTTACTAGCTGGAAGTAAGGGAGTTGGGGCATGAATGTATTTCTAGGAGTTGGACACATACCAAGTTTAGCACAGTTCTGGGCATCTTTGAAATACCTATACAAACTTGTTCCTACATAGTAACTTGCAACTTTGAATGAGAATGTGCTTGCTTACAGCAACGTGCTATATGTTCTGAATGCCCGAATTTGGAATCTGTGTCAAAACTTTGTTAGGAATTATGTGATCCTTACTAGCTGGAAGTAAGGGAGATGGGGCATGAAGTTATTTCTAGGAGTTGGACACATACCAATTTTAGCTCAGTTCTGGGCATCTTTGAAATACCTATACAAACTTGTTCCTACATAGTAACTTGCAACTTTGAATGAGAATGTGCTTGCTTACAGCAACGTGCTATATGTTCTGAATGCCCGAATTGGGAATCTGTTTCAAAACTTTGTTAGGAATTATGTGATCCTTACTAGCTGGAAGAAAGGGAGATGGGGCATGAAGTTATTTCTAGGAGTTGGACACATACCAAGTTTAGCTCAGTTCTGGGCATCTTTGAAATACCTATACAAACTTGTTCCTACATAGTAACTTGCAACTTTGAATGAGAATGTGCTTGCTTAGAGCAACGTGCTATATGTTTTGAATGCCCGAAGTGGGAATCTGTGTCAAAATTTGTTAGGAATTACGTGATCCTTACTAGCTGGAAATAAGGGAGTTGGGGCATGAAGGTATTTCTAGGAGTTGGACACATACCAAGTTAACACAGTTCTGGGCATCTTTGAAATACCTATACAAACTTGTTCCTACATAGTAACTTGCAACTTTGAATGAGAATGTGCTTGCTTACAGCAATGTGCTATATGTTCTGAATGCCCGAATTGGGAATCTGTGTCAAAACTTTGTTAGGAATTATGTGATCCTTACTAGCTGGAAGTAAGGGAGAAGGGGCATGAAGTTATTTCTAGGAGTTGGAGACATACCAAGTTTAGCTCAGTTCTGGGCATCTTTGAAATACCTATACAAACTTGTTCCTACATAGTAACTTGCATCTTTGAATGAGAATGTGCTTGCTTACAGCAACGTGCTATATGTTCTGAATGCCCGAATTGGGAATCTGTGTCAAAACTTTGTTAGGAATTATGTGATCCTTACTAGCTGGAAGTAAGGGAGTTGGGGCATGAAGTTATTTCTAGGAGTTGGAGACATACCAAGTTTAGCTCAGTTCTGGGCATCTTTGAAATACCTATACAAACTTGTTCCTACATAGTAACTTGCAACTTTGAATGAGAATGTGCTTGCTTACAGCAACGTGCTATATGTTCTGAATGCCCGATTTGGGAATCTGTGTCAAAATTTGTTAGGAATTATGTGATCCTTACTAGCTGGAAGTAAGGGTGTTGGGGCATGAAGGTATTTCTAGGAGTTGGACACATACCAAGTTTAGCACAGTTCTGGGCATCTTTTAAATACCTATACAAACTTGTTCCTACATAGTAACTTGCAACTTTGAATGAGAATGTGCTTGCTTACAGCAACGTGCTATATGTTGTGAATGCCCGAATTGGGAATCTGTGTCAAAACTTTGTTAGGAAGTATGTGATCCTTACTAGCTGGAAGTAAGCGAGATGGGGCATGAAGTTATTTCTAGGAGTTGGAAACAAACAACGTTTAGCTCAGTTCTGGGCATCTTTGAAATACCTATACAAACTTGTTCCTACATAGTAACTTGCAACTTTGAATGAGAATGTGCTTGCTTAGAGCAACGTGCTATATGTTCTGAATGCCCGAATTGGGAATCTGTGTCAAAATTTGGTAGGAATTATGTGATCCTTACTAGCTGGAAGTAAGGGAGATGGGGCATGAAGTTATTTCTAGGAGTTGGACACATACCAAGTTTAGCTCAGTTCTGGGCATCTTTGAAATACCTATACAAACTTGTTCCTACATAGTAACTTGCAACTTTGAATGAGAATGTGCTTGCTTACAGCAACGTGCTATATGTTATGAATGCCCGAATTGCGAATCTGTGTCAAAACTTTGTTAGGAATTATGTGATCCTTACTAGCAGGAAGTAAGGGAGATGCGGCATGAAGTTATTTCTAGGAGTTGGACACATACCAAGTTTAGCTCAGTTCTGGGCATCTTTTAAATACCTATACAAACTTGTTCCTACATAGTAACTTGCATCTTTGAATGAGAATCTGCTTGCTTACAGCAACGTGCTATATGTTGTGAATGCCCGAATTGGGAATCTGTGTCAAAACTTTGTTAGGAAGTATGTGATCCTTACTAGCTGGAAGTAAGCGAGATGGGGCATGAAGTTATTTCTAGGAGTTGGAAACAAACAACGTTTAGCTCAGTTCTGGGCATCTTTGAAATACCTATACAAACTTGTTCCTACATAGTAACTTGCAACTTTGAATGAGAATGTGCTTGCTTAGAGCAACGTGCTATATGTTCTGAATGCCCGAATTGGGAATCTGTGTCAAAATTTGGTAGGAATTATGTGATCCTTACTAGCTGGAAGTAAGGGAGATGGGGCATGAAGTTATTTCTAGGAGTTGGACACATACCAAGTTTAGCTCAGTTCTGGGCATCTTTGAAATACCTATACAAACTTGTTCCTACATAGTAACTTGCAACTTTGAATGAGAATGTGCTTGCTTAGAGCAACGTGCTATATGTTCTGAATGCCCGAATTGGGAATCTGTGTCAAAACCTTGTTAGGAATTATGTGATCCTTACTAGATGGAAATAAGGGAGATGGGGCATGAAGTTATTTCTAGGAGTTGGACACATACCAAGTTTAGCTCAGTTCTGGGCATCTTTGAAATACCTATACAAACTTGTTCCTACATAGTAACTTGCAACTTTGAATGAGAATGAGCTTGCTTACAGCAACGTGCTATATGTTCTGAATGCCCGAATTGGGAATCTGTGTCAAAACTGTGTTAGGAATTATGTGATCCTTACTAGCTGGAAGTAAGGGAGTTGGGGCATGAAGTTATTTCCAGGAGTTGGACACATACCAAGTTTAGCTCAGTTCTGGGCATCTTTTAA
Source organism: Diceros bicornis minor (assembly GCF_020826845.1). Classification (NCBI taxonomy): domain Eukaryota; kingdom Metazoa; phylum Chordata; class Mammalia; order Perissodactyla; family Rhinocerotidae; genus Diceros; species Diceros bicornis. The sequence goes on along the minus strand of NC_080752.1, from coordinate 2,184,510 downwards.
ATACCTATACAAACTTGTTCCTACATAGTAACTTGCAACTTTGAATGAGAATGTGCTTGCTTACAGCAACGTGCTATATGTTCTGAATGCCCGAATTGGGAATCTGTGTCAAAACTTTGTTAGGAATTATGTGATCCTTACTAGCTGGAAGTAAGGGAGTTGGGGCATGAAGTTATTTCTAGGAGTTGGACACATACCCAGTTTAGCTCAGTTCTGGGCATCTTTGAAATACCTATACAAACTTCTTCCTACATAGTAACTTGCAACTTTGAATGAGAATTTGCTTGCTTACAGCAACGTGCTATATGTTCTGAATGCCCGAATTGGGAATCTGTGTCAAAACTTTGTTAGGAATTATGTGATCCTTACTAGCTGGAAGTAAGGGAGATGGGGCATGAAGTTATTTCTAGGAGTTGGACACATACCAAGTTTAGCTCAGTCTGGGCATCTTTGAAATACCTATACAAACTTGTTCCTACATAGTAACTTGCAACTTTGAATGAGAATGTGCTTGCTTACAGCAACGTGCTATATGTTCTGAATGCCCGAATTGGGAATCTGTGTCAAATCTTTGTTAGGAATTATGTGATCCTTACTAGCTGGAAGTAAGGGAGTTGGGGCATGAAGTTATTTCTAGGAGCTGGACACATACCAAGTTTAGCTCAGTTCTGGGCATCTTTGAAATACCTATACAAACTTGTTCCTACATAGTAACTTGCAACTTTGAATGAGAATGTGCTTGCTTACAGCAACGTGCTATATGTTCTGAATGCCCGAATTGGGAATCTGTGTCAAAAGTTTGTTAGGAATTATGTGATCCTTACTAGCTGGAAGTAAGTGAGTTGGGGCATGAAGGTATTTCTAGGAGTTGGACTCATACCAAGTTTAGCACAGTTCTGGTCATCTTTGAAATACCTATACAAACTTGTTCCTACATAGTAACATGCAACTTTGAATGAGAATGTGCTTGCTTACAGCAACGTGCTATATGTTCTGAATGCCCGAATTGGGAATCTGTGTCAAAACTTTGTTAGGAATTATGTGATCCTTACTAGCTGGAAGTAAGGGAGATGGGGCATGAAGTTATTTCTAGGAGTTGGACACATACCAAGTTTAGCTCAGTTCTGAGCATCTTTGAAATACCTATACAAACTTGTTCCTACATAGTAACTTGCAACTTTGAATGAGAATGTGCTTGCTTACAGCAACGTGCTATATGTTCTGAATGCCCGAATTGGGAATCTGTGTCAAAACTTTGTTAGAAATTATGTGATCCTTACTAGCTGGAAGTAAGGGAGATGGGGCATGAAGTTATTTCTAGGAGTTGGACACATACCAAGTTTAGCTCAGTTCTGGGCATCTTTGAAATACCTATACAAACTTGTTCCTACATAGTAACTTGCAACTTTGAATGAGAATGAGCTTGCTTACAGCAACGTGCTATATGTTCTGAATGCCCGAATTGGGAATCTGTGTCAAAACTTTGTTAGGAATTATGTGATCCTTACTAGCTGGAAGTAAGGGAGATGGGGTATGAAGTTATTTCTAGAGGTTGGACACATACAACGTTTAGCTCAGTTCTGGGCATCTTTGAAATACCTATACAAACTTGTTCCTACATAGTAACTTGCAACTTTGAATGAGAATGTGCTTGCTTACAGCAACGTGCTATATGTTGTGAATGCCCTAATTGGGAATCTGTGTCAAAAATTTGTTAGGAATTATGTGATCCTTACTAGCTGGAAGTAAGCGAGATGGGGCATGAAGTTATTTCTATGAGTTGGAAACATACAACGTTTAGCTCAGTTCTGGGCATCTTTGAAATTCCTATACAAACTTGTTCCTACATATTAACTTGCAACTTTGAATGAGAATGTGCTTGCTTAGAGCAACGTGCTATATGTTCTGAATGCCCGAATTGGGAATCTGTGTCAAAATTTGGTAGGAATTATGTGATCCTTACTAGCTGGAAGTAAGCGAGATGGGGCATGATGTTATTTCTAGGAGTTGGAGACATACCAAGTTTAGCTCAGTTCTGGGCATCTTTGAAATACCTATACAAACTTGTTCCTACATAGTAACTTGCAACTTTGAATGAGAATGAGCTTGCTTACAGCAACGTGCTATATGTTCTGAATGCCCGAATTGGGAATCTGTGTCAAAACTTTGTTAGGAATTATGTGATCCTTACTAGCTGGAAGTAAGGGAGATGGGGCATGAAGTTATTTCTAGGAGTTGGACACATACCAAGTTTAGCTCAGTTCTGGGCATCTTTGAAATACCTATACAAACTTGTTCCTACATAGTAACTTGCAACTTTGAATGAGAATGTGCTTGCTTACAGCAACGTGCTATATGTTCTGAATGCCCGAATTGGGAATCTGTGTCAAAACTTTGTTAGGAATTATGTGATCCTTACTAGCTGGAAGTAAGGGAGATGGGGCATGAAGTTATTTCTAGGAGTTGGACACCTACCAAGTTTAGCTCAGTACTGGGCATCTTTGAAATTCCTATTCAAACTTGTTCCTACATAGTAACTTACAACTTTGAATGAGAATGTGCTTACTTACAGCAACGTGCTATATGTTCTGAATGCTCGAATTGGGAATCTGTGTCAAAACTTTGTTAGGAATTATGTGATCCTTACTAGCTGGAAGTAAGGGAGTTGGGGCATGAAGTTATTTCTAGGAGTTGGAGACATACCAAGTTTAGCTCAGTTCTGGGCATCTTTGAAATACCTATACAAACTTCTTCCTACATAGTAACTTGCAACTTTGAATGAGAATGTGCTTGCTTACAGCAACGTGCTATATGTTCTGAATGCCCGAATTGGTATTCTGTGTCAAAATTTGTTAGGAATTATGTGATCCTTACTAGCTGGAAGTAAGGGAGTTGGGGCATGATGGTATTTCTAGGAGTTGGACACATACCAAGTTTAACACAGTTCTGGGCATCTTTGAAATACCTATACAAACTTGTTCCTACATAGTAACTTGCAACTTTGAATGAGAATGTGCTTGCTTACAGCAACGTGCTATATGTTCTGAATGCCCGAATTTGGAATCTGTGTCAAAACTTTGTTAGGAATTATGTGATCCTTACTAGCTGGAAGTAAGGGAGATGGGGCATGAAGTTATTTCTAGGAGTTGGACACATACCAATTTTAGCTCAGTTCTGGGCATCTTTGAAATACCTATACAAACTTGTTCCTACATAGTAACTTGCAACTTTGAATGAGAATGTGCTTGCTTACAGCAACGTGCTATATGTTCTGAATGCCCGAATTGGGAATCTGTTTCAAAACTTTGTTAGGAATTATGTGATCCTTACTAGCTGGAAGAAAGGGAGATGGGGCATGAAGTTATTTCTAGGAGTTGGACACATACCAAGTTTAGCTCAGTTCTGGGCATCTTTGAAATACCTATACAAACTTGTTCCTACATAGTAACTTGCAACTTTGAATGAGAATGTGCTTGCTTAGAGCAACGTGCTATATGTTTTGAATGCCCGAAGTGGGAATCTGTGTCAAAATTTGTTAGGAATTACGTGATCCTTACTAGCTGGAAATAAGGGAGTTGGGGCATGAAGGTATTTCTAGGAGTTGGACACATACCAAGTTAACACAGTTCTGGGCATCTTTGAAATACCTATACAAACTTGTTCCTACATAGTAACTTGCAACTTTGAATGAGAATGTGCTTGCTTACAGCAATGTGCTATATGTTCTGAATGCCCGAATTGGGAATCTGTGTCAAAACTTTGTTAGGAATTATGTGATCCTTACTAGCTGGAAGTAAGGGAGAAGGGGCATGAAGTTATTTCTAGGAGTTGGAGACATACCAAGTTTAGCTCAGTTCTGGGCATCTTTGAAATACCTATACAAACTTGTTCCTACATAGTAACTTGCATCTTTGAATGAGAATGTGCTTGCTTACAGCAACGTGCTATATGTTCTGAATGCCCGAATTGGGAATCTGTGTCAAAACTTTGTTAGGAATTATGTGATCCTTACTAGCTGGAAGTAAGGGAGTTGGGGCATGAAGTTATTTCTAGGAGTTGGAGACATACCAAGTTTAGCTCAGTTCTGGGCATCTTTGAAATACCTATACAAACTTGTTCCTACATAGTAACTTGCAACTTTGAATGAGAATGTGCTTGCTTACAGCAACGTGCTATATGTTCTGAATGCCCGATTTGGGAATCTGTGTCAAAATTTGTTAGGAATTATGTGATCCTTACTAGCTGGAAGTAAGGGTGTTGGGGCATGAAGGTATTTCTAGGAGTTGGACACATACCAAGTTTAGCACAGTTCTGGGCATCTTTTAAATACCTATACAAACTTGTTCCTACATAGTAACTTGCAACTTTGAATGAGAATGTGCTTGCTTACAGCAACGTGCTATATGTTGTGAATGCCCGAATTGGGAATCTGTGTCAAAACTTTGTTAGGAAGTATGTGATCCTTACTAGCTGGAAGTAAGCGAGATGGGGCATGAAGTTATTTCTAGGAGTTGGAAACAAACAACGTTTAGCTCAGTTCTGGGCATCTTTGAAATACCTATACAAACTTGTTCCTACATAGTAACTTGCAACTTTGAATGAGAATGTGCTTGCTTAGAGCAACGTGCTATATGTTCTGAATGCCCGAATTGGGAATCTGTGTCAAAATTTGGTAGGAATTATGTGATCCTTACTAGCTGGAAGTAAGGGAGATGGGGCATGAAGTTATTTCTAGGAGTTGGACACATACCAAGTTTAGCTCAGTTCTGGGCATCTTTGAAATACCTATACAAACTTGTTCCTACATAGTAACTTGCAACTTTGAATGAGAATGTGCTTGCTTACAGCAACGTGCTATATGTTATGAATGCCCGAATTGCGAATCTGTGTCAAAACTTTGTTAGGAATTATGTGATCCTTACTAGCAGGAAGTAAGGGAGATGCGGCATGAAGTTATTTCTAGGAGTTGGACACATACCAAGTTTAGCTCAGTTCTGGGCATCTTTTAAATACCTATACAAACTTGTTCCTACATAGTAACTTGCATCTTTGAATGAGAATCTGCTTGCTTACAGCAACGTGCTATATGTTGTGAATGCCCGAATTGGGAATCTGTGTCAAAACTTTGTTAGGAAGTATGTGATCCTTACTAGCTGGAAGTAAGCGAGATGGGGCATGAAGTTATTTCTAGGAGTTGGAAACAAACAACGTTTAGCTCAGTTCTGGGCATCTTTGAAATACCTATACAAACTTGTTCCTACATAGTAACTTGCAACTTTGAATGAGAATGTGCTTGCTTAGAGCAACGTGCTATATGTTCTGAATGCCCGAATTGGGAATCTGTGTCAAAATTTGGTAGGAATTATGTGATCCTTACTAGCTGGAAGTAAGGGAGATGGGGCATGAAGTTATTTCTAGGAGTTGGACACATACCAAGTTTAGCTCAGTTCTGGGCATCTTTGAAATACCTATACAAACTTGTTCCTACATAGTAACTTGCAACTTTGAATGAGAATGTGCTTGCTTAGAGCAACGTGCTATATGTTCTGAATGCCCGAATTGGGAATCTGTGTCAAAACCTTGTTAGGAATTATGTGATCCTTACTAGATGGAAATAAGGGAGATGGGGCATGAAGTTATTTCTAGGAGTTGGACACATACCAAGTTTAGCTCAGTTCTGGGCATCTTTGAAATACCTATACAAACTTGTTCCTACATAGTAACTTGCAACTTTGAATGAGAATGAGCTTGCTTACAGCAACGTGCTATATGTTCTGAATGCCCGAATTGGGAATCTGTGTCAAAACTGTGTTAGGAATTATGTGATCCTTACTAGCTGGAAGTAAGGGAGTTGGGGCATGAAGTTATTTCCAGGAGTTGGACACATACCAAGTTTAGCTCAGTTCTGGGCATCTTTTAAATACCTATACAAACTTGTTCCTACATAGTAACTTGCAACTTTGAATGAGAATGTGCTTGCTTACAGCAACGTGCTATATGTTCTGAATGCCCGAATTGGGAATCTGTGTCAAAACTTTGTTAGGAATTATGTGATCCTTACTAGCTGGAAGTAAGGGAGTTGGGGCATGAAGTTATTTCTAGGAGTTGGACACATACCCAGTTTAGCTCAGTTCTGGGCATCTTTGAAATACCTATACAAACTTCTTCCTACATAGTAACTTGCAACTTTGAATGAGAATTTGCTTGCTTACAGCAACGTGCTATATGTTCTGAATGCCCGAATTGGGAATCTGTGTCAAAACTTTGTTAGGAATTATGTGATCCTTACTAGCTGGAAGTAAGGGAGATGGGGCATGAAGTTATTTCTAGGAGTTGGACACATACCAAGTTTAGCTCAGTCTGGGCATCTTTGAAATACCTATACAAACTTGTTCCTACATAGTAACTTGCAACTTTGAATGAGAATGTGCTTGCTTACAGCAACGTGCTATATGTTCTGAATGCCCGAATTGGGAATCTGTGTCAAATCTTTGTTAGGAATTATGTGATCCTTACTAGCTGGAAGTAAGGGAGTTGGGGCATGAAGTTATTTCTAGGAGCTGGACACATACCAAGTTTAGCTCAGTTCTGGGCATCTTTGAAATACCTATACAAACTTGTTCCTACATAGTAACTTGCAACTTTGAATGAGAATGTGCTTGCTTACAGCAACGTGCTATATGTTCTGAATGCCCGAATTGGGAATCTGTGTCAAAAGTTTGTTAGGAATTATGTGATCCTTACTAGCTGGAAGTAAGTGAGTTGGGGCATGAAGGTATTTCTAGGAGTTGGACTCATACCAAGTTTAGCACAGTTCTGGTCATCTTTGAAATACCTATACAAACTTGTTCCTACATAGTAACATGCAACTTTGAATGAGAATGTGCTTGCTTACAGCAACGTGCTATATGTTCTGAATGCCCGAATTGGGAATCTGTGTCAAAACTTTGTTAGGAATTATGTGATCCTTACTAGCTGGAAGTAAGGGAGATGGGGCATGAAGTTATTTCTAGGAGTTGGACACATACCAAGTTTAGCTCAGTTCTGAGCATCTTTGAAATACCTATACAAACTTGTTCCTACATAGTAACTTGCAACTTTGAATGAGAATGTGCTTGCTTACAGCAACGTGCTATATGTTCTGAATGCCCGAATTGGGAATCTGTGTCAAAACTTTGTTAGAAATTATGTGATCCTTACTAGCTGGAAGTAAGGGAGATGGGGCATGAAGTTATTTCTAGGAGTTGGACACATACCAAGTTTAGCTCAGTTCTGGGCATCTTTGAAATACCTATACAAACTTGTTCCTACATAGTAACTTGCAACTTTGAATGAGAATGAGCTTGCTTACAGCAACGTGCTATATGTTCTGAATGCCCGAATTGGGAATCTGTGTCAAAACTTTGTTAGGAATTATGTGATCCTTACTAGCTGGAAGTAAGGGAGATGGGGTATGAAGTTATTTCTAGAGGTTGGACACATACAACGTTTAGCTCAGTTCTGGGCATCTTTGAAATACCTATACAAACTTGTTCCTACATAGTAACTTGCAACTTTGAATGAGAATGTGCTTGCTTACAGCAACGTGCTATATGTTGTGAATGCCCTAATTGGGAATCTGTGTCAAAAATTTGTTAGGAATTATGTGATCCTTACTAGCTGGAAGTAAGCGAGATGGGGCATGAAGTTATTTCTATGAGTTGGAAACATACAACGTTTAGCTCAGTTCTGGGCATCTTTGAAATTCCTATACAAACTTGTTCCTACATATTAACTTGCAACTTTGAATGAGAATGTGCTTGCTTAGAGCAACGTGCTATATGTTCTGAATGCCCGAATTGGGAATCTGTGTCAAAATTTGGTAGGAATTATGTGATCCTTACTAGCTGGAAGTAAGCGAGATGGGGCATGATGTTATTTCTAGGAGTTGGAGACATACCAAGTTTAGCTCAGTTCTGGGCATCTTTGAAATACCTATACAAACTTGTTCCTACATAGTAACTTGCAACTTTGAATGAGAATGAGCTTGCTTACAGCAACGTGCTATATGTTCTGAATGCCCGAATTGGGAATCTGTGTCAAAACTTTGTTAGGAATTATGTGATCCTTACTAGCTGGAAGTAAGGGAGATGGGGCATGAAGTTATTTCTAGGAGTTGGACACATACCAAGTTTAGCTCAGTTCTGGGCATCTTTGAAATACCTATACAAACTTGTTCCTACATAGTAACTTGCAACTTTGAATGAGAATGTGCTTGCTTACAGCAACGTGCTATATGTTCTGAATGCCCGAATTGGGAATCTGTGTCAAAACTTTGTTAGGAATTATGTGATCCTTACTAGCTGGAAGTAAGGGAGATGGGGCATGAAGTTATTTCTAGGAGTTGGACACCTACCAAGTTTAGCTCAGTACTGGGCATCTTTGAAATTCCTATTCAAACTTGTTCCTACATAGTAACTTACAACTTTGAATGAGAATGTGCTTACTTACAGCAACGTGCTATATGTTCTGAATGCTCGAATTGGGAATCTGTGTCAAAACTTTGTTAGGAATTATGTGATCCTTACTAGCTGGAAGTAAGGGAGTTGGGGCATGAAGTTATTTCTAGGAGTTGGAGACATACCAAGTTTAGCTCAGTTCTGGGCATCTTTGAAATACCTATACAAACTTCTTCCTACATAGTAACTTGCAACTTTGAATGAGAATGTGCTTGCTTACAGCAACGTGCTATATGTTCTGAATGCCCGAATTGGTATTCTGTGTCAAAATTTGTTAGGAATTATGTGATCCTTACTAGCTGGAAGTAAGGGAGTTGGGGCATGATGGTATTTCTAGGAGTTGGACACATACCAAGTTTAACACAGTTCTGGGCATCTTTGAAATACCTATACAAACTTGTTCCTACATAGTAACTTGCAACTTTGAATGAGAATGTGCTTGCTTACAGCAACGTGCTATATGTTCTGAATGCCCGAATTGGGAATCTGTGTCAAAACTTTGTTAGGAATTATGTGATCCTTACTAGCTGGAAGTAAGTGAGATGGGGCATGAAGTTATTTCTAGGAGTTGGACACATACCAATTTTAGCTCAGTTCTGGGCATCTTTGAAATACCTATACAAACTTGTTCCTACATAGTAACTTGCAACTTTGAATGAGAATGTGCTTGCTTACAGCAACGTGCTATATGTTCTGAATGCCCGAATTGGGAATCTGTGTCAAAACTTTGTTAGGAATTATGTGATCCTTACTAGCTGGAAGTAAGGGAGATTGGGCATGAAGTTATTTCTAGGAGTTGGACACATACCAAGTTTAGCTCAGTTCTGGGCATCTTTGAAATACCTATACAAACTTGTTCCTACATAGTAACTTGCAACTTTGAATGAGAATGTGCTTGCTTACAGCAACGTGCTATATGTTCTGAATGCCCGAATTGGGAATCTGTGTCAAAATTTTGTTAGGAATTATGTGATCCTTACTAGCTGGAAGTAAGGGAGATGGGGCATGAAGTTATTTCTAGGAGTTGGAGACATACCAAGTTTAGCTCAGTTCTGGGCATCTTTGAAATACCTATACAAACTTGTTCCTACATAGTAACTTGCAACTTTGAATGAGAATGAGCTTGCTTACAGCAACGTGCTATATGTTCTGAATGCCCGAATTGGGAATCTGTGTCAAAACTTTGTTAGGAATTATGTGATCCTTACTAGCTGGAAGTAAGGGAGATGGGGCATGAAGTTATTTCTAGAGGTTGGACACATACAACGTTTAGCTCAGTTCTGGGCATCTTTGAAATACCTATACAAACTTGTTCCTACATAGTAACTTGCAACTTTGAATGAGAATGTGCTTGCTTACAGCAACGTGCTATATGTTCTGAATGCCCGAATTGGGAATCTGTGTCAAAACTTTGTTAGGAATTATGTGATCCTTACTAGCTAGAAGTAAGCGAGATGGGGCATGAAGGTATTTCTAGGAGTTGGACACATACCAAGTTTAGCACAGTTCTGGGCATCTTTTAAATACCTATACAAACTTGTTCCTACATAGTAACTTGCAACTTTGAATGACGATGTGCTTGCTTACAGCAACGTGCTATATGTTCTGAATGCCCGAATTGGGAATCTGTGTCAAAACTTTGTTAGGAATTATGTGATCCTTACTAGCTGGAAGTAAGGGAGTTGGGGCATGAAGTTATTTCTAGGAGTTGGACACATACCAAGTTTAGCTCAGTTCTGGGCATCTTTGAAATACCTATACAAACTTCTTCCTACATAGTAACTTGCAACTTTGAATGAGAATGTGCTTGCTTACAGCAACGTGCTATATGTTGTGAATGCCCGAATTGGGAATCTGTGTCAAAACTTTGTTAGGAATTATGTGATCCTTACTAGCTGGAAGTAAGGGAGTTGGGGCATGAAGTTATTTCTAGGAGTTGGACACATACCAAGTTTAGCTCAGTACTGGGCATCTTTGAAATTCCTATTCAAACTTGTTCCTACATAGTAACTTACAACTTTGAATGAGAATGTGCTTTCTTACAGCAACGTGCTATATGTTCTGAATGTTCGAATTGGGAATCTGTGTCAAAACTTTGTTAGGAATTATGTGATCCTTACTAGCTGGAAGTAAGGGAGTTGGTGCATGAAGTTATTTCTAGGAGTTGGAGACATACCAAGTTTAGCTCAGTTCTGGGCATCTTTGATATACCTATACAAACTTGTTCCTACATAGTAACTTGCAACTTTGAATGAGAATGTGCTTGCTTAGAGCAACGTGCTACATGTTCTGAATGCCCGAATTGGGAATCTGTGTCAAAATTTGTTAGGAATTATGTGATCCTTACTAGCTGGAAGTAAGGGAGTTGGGGCATGAATGTATTTCTAGGAGTTGGACACATACCAAGTTTAGCACAGTTCTGGGCATCTTTGAAATACCTATACAAACTTGTTCCTACATAGTAACTTGCAACTTTGAATGAGAATGTGCTTGCTTACAGCAACGTGCTATATGTTCTGAATGCCCGAATTTGGAATCTGTGTCAAAACTTTGTTAGGAATTATGTGATCCTTACTAGCTGGAAGTAAGGGAGATGGGGCATGAAGTTATTTCTAGGAGTTGGACACATACCAATTTTAGCTCAGTTCTGGGCATCTTTGAAATACCTATACAAACTTGTTCCTACATAGTAACTTGCAACTTTGAATGAGAATGTGCTTGCTTACAGCAACGTGCTATATGTTCTGAATGCCCGAATTGGGAATCTGTTTCAAAACTTTGTTAGGAATTATGTGATCCTTACTAGCTGGAAGTAAGGGAGATGGGGCATGAAGTTATTTCTAGGAGTTGGACACATACCAAGTTTAGCTCAGTTCTGGGCATCTTTGAAATACCTATACAAACTTGTTCCTACATAGTAACTTGCAACTTTGAATGAGAATGTTCTTGCTTACAGCAACGTGCTATATGTTCTGAAAGCCCGAATTGGGAATCTGTGTCAAAACTTTGTTAGGAATTATGTGATCCTTACTAGATGGAAGTAAGGGAGATGGGGCATGAAGTTATTTCTAGGAGTTGGACACATACCAAGTTTAGCTCAGTTCTGGGCATCTTTGAAATACCTATACAAACTTGTTCCTACATAGTAACTTGCATCTTTGAATGAGAATGTGCTTGCTTACAGCAACGTGCTATATGTTCTGAATGCCCGAATTGGGAATCTGTGTCAAAACTTTGTTAGGAATTATGTGATCCTTACTAGCTGGAAGTAAGAGAGATGGGGCATGAAGTTATTTCTAGGAGTTGGACACATACCAAGTTTAGCTCAGTCTGGGCATCTTTGAAATACCTATACAAACTTGTTCCTACATAGTAACTTGCAACTTTGAATGAGAATGTGCTTGCTTACAGCAACGTGCTATATGTTCTGAATTCCCGAATTGGGAATCTGTGTCAAAACTTTGTTAGGAATTATGTGATCCTTACTAGCTGGAAGTAAGGGAGATGGGGCATGAAGTTATTTCTAGGAGTTGGAGACATACCAAGTTTAGCTCAGTTCTGGGCATCTTTGAAATACCTATACAAACTTGTTCCTACATAGTAACTTGCAACTTTGAATGAGAATGAGCTTGCTTACAGCAACGTGGTATATGTTCTGAATGCCCGAATTGGGAATCTGTGTCAAAACTTTGTTAGGTATTATGTGATCCTTTCTAGCTCAAGTAAGGGAGATGGGGCATGAAGTTATTTCTAGAGGTTGGACACATACAAGGTTTAGCTCAGTTCTGGGCATCTTTGAAATACCTATACAAACTTGTTCCTACATAGTAACTTGCAACTTAGAATGAGAATGTGCTTGCTTACAGCAACGTGCTATATGTTCTGAATGCCCGAATTGGGAATCTGTTTCAAAACTTTGTTAGGAATTATGTGATCCTTACTAGCTGGAAGTAAGGGAGATGGGGCATGAAGTTATTTCTAGGAGTTGGACACATACCAAGTTTAGCTCAGTTCTGGGCATCTTTGAAATACCTATACAAACTTGTTCCTACATAGTAACTTGCAACTTTGAATGAGAATGTTCTTGCTTACAGCAACGTGCTATATGTTCTGAAAGCCCGAATTGGGAATCTGTGTCAAAACTTTGTTAGGAATTATGTGATCCTTACTAGATGGAAGTAAGGGAGATGGGGCATGAAGTTATTTCTAGGAGTTGGACACATACCAAGTTTAGCTCAGTTCTGGGCATCTTTGAAATACCTATACAAACTTGTTCCTACATAGTAACTTGCATCTTTGAATGAGAATGTGCTTGCTTACAGCAACGTGCTATATGTTCTGAATGCCCGAATTGGGAATCTGTGTCAAAACTTTGTTAGGAATTATGTGATCCTTACTAGCTGGAAGTAAGAGAGATGGGGCATGAAGTTATTTCTAGGAGTTGGACACATACCAAGTTTAGCTCAGTCTGGGCATCTTTGAAATACCTATACAAACTTGTTCCTACATAGTAACTTGCAACTTTGAATGAGAATGTGCTTGCTTACAGCAACGTGCTATATGTTCTGAATTCCCGAATTGGGAATCTGTGTCAAAACTTTGTTAGGAATTATGTGATCCTTACTAGCTGGAAGTAAGGGAGATGGGGCATGAAGTTATTTCTAGGAGTTGGAGACATACCAAGTTTAGCTCAGTTCTGGGCATCTTTGAAATACCTATACAAACTTGTTCCTACATAGTAACTTGCAACTTTGAATGAGAATGAGCTTGCTTACAGCAACGTGGTATATGTTCTGAATGCCCGAATTGGGAATCTGTGTCAAAACTTTGTTAGGTATTATGTGATCCTTTCTAGCTCAAGTAAGGGAGATGGGGCATGAAGTTATTTCTAGAGGTTGGACACATACAAGGTTTAGCTCAGTTCTGGGCATCTTTGAAATACCTATACAAACTTGTTCCTACATAGTAACTTGCAACTTAGAATGAGAATGTGCTTGCTTACAGCAACGTGCTATATGTTCTGAATGCCCGAATAGGGAATCTGTGTCAAAACATTGTTAGGAATTATGTGATCCTTACAAGCTGGAAGTAAGTGAGTTGGGGCATGAAGGTATTTCTAGGAGTTGGACACATACCAAGTTTAGCACAGTTCTGGGCATCTTTGAAATACCTATACAAACTTGTTCCTACATAGTAACTTGCCACTTTGAATGAGAATGTGCTTGCTTACAGCAACGTGCTATATGTTCTGAATGCCCGAATTGGGAATCTGTGTCAAAACTTTGTTAGGAATTATGTGATCCTTACTAGCTGGAAGTAAGGGAGATGGGGCATGAAGTTATTTCTAGGAGTTGGACACATACCAAGTTTAGCTCAGTTCTGAGCATCTTTGAAATACCTATACAAACTTGTTCCTACATAGTAACTTGCAACTTTGAATGAGAATGTGCTTTCTTACAGCATCGTGCTATATGTTCTGAATGCCCGAATTGGGAATCTGTGTCAAAACTTTGTTAGGAATTATGTGATCCTTACTAGCTGGAAGTAAGGGAGATGGGGCATGAAGTTATTTCTAGGATTTGGAGACATACCAAGTTTAGCTCAGTTCTGGGCATCTTTGAAATACCTATACAAACTTGTTCCTACATAGTAACTTGCAACTTTGAATGAGAATGAGCTTGCTTACAGCAACGTGCTATATGTTTTGAATGCCCGAATTGGGAATCTGTGTCAAAACTTTGTTAGGAATTATGTGATCCTTACTAGCTGGAAGTAAGGGAGATGGGGCATGAAGTTATTTCTAGAGGTTGGACACATACAACGTTTAGCTCAGTTCTGGGCATCTTTGAAATACCTATACAAACTTGTTCCTACATAGTAACTTGCAACTTTGAATGAGAATGTGCTTACTTACAGCAACGTGCTATATGTTCTGAATGCCCGAATTGGGAATCTGTGTCAAAACTTTGTTAGGAATTATGTGATCCTTACAAGATGGAAGTAAGGGAGATGGGGCATGAAGTTATTTCTAGGAGTTGGACACATACCAAGTTTAGCTCAGTTCTGGGCATCTTTGAAATACCTATACAAACTTGTTCCTACATATTAACTTGCAACTTTGAATGAGAATGTGCTTGCTTAGAGCAACGTGCTATATGTTCTGAATGCCCGAATTGGGAATCTGTGTCAAAAATTGGTAGGAATTATGTGATCCTTACTAGCTGGAAGTAAGGGAGATGGGGCAAGAAGTTATTTCTAGGAGTTGGAGACATACCAAGTTTAGCTCAGTTCTGGGCATCTTTGAAATACCTATACAAACTTGTTCCTACATAGTAACTTGCAACTTTGAATGAGAATGTGCTTGCTTACAGCAACGTGCTATATGTTCTGAATGCCCAAATTGGGAATCTGTGTCAAAACTTTGTTAGGAATTATGTGATTCTTACTAGCTGGAAGTAAGGGAGATGGGGCAGGAAGTTATTTTTAGGAGTTGGAGACATACCAAGTTTAGCTCAGTTCTGGGCATCTTTGAAATACCTATACAAACTTGTTCCTACATAGTAACTTGCAACTTTGAATGAGAATGTGCTTGCTTACAGCAACGTGCTATATGTTCTGAATGCCCGAATTGTGAATATGTGTCAAAACTTTGTTAGGAATTATGTGATCCTTACTAGCTGGAAGTAAGGGAGATGGGGCATGAAGTTATTTCTAGGAGTTGGAGACATACAACTTTTAGCTCTCTTCTGGGCATCTTTGAAAAACCTATACAAACTTGTTCCTACATGGTAACTTGCAACTTTGAATGAGAATGTGCTTGCTTACAGCAACGTGCTATATGTTGTGAATGCCCGAATTGGGAATCTGTGTCAAAACTTTGTTAGGAAGTATGTGATCCTTACTAGCTGGAAGCAAGCGAGATGGGGCATGACGTTATTTCTAGGAGTTGGAAACATACAACGTTTCGCTCAGTTGTGGGCATCTTTGAAATACCTATACAAACTTGTTCCTACATAGTAACTTGCAACTTTGAATGAGAATGTGCTTACTTACAGCAACGTGCTATATGTTCTGAATGCCCGAATTGGGAATCTGTGTCAAAACTTTGTTAGGAATTATGTGATCCTTACTAGATGGAAGTAAGGGAGATGGGGCATGAAGTTATTTCTAGGAGTTGGACACATACCAAGTTTAACTCAGTTCTGGGCATCTTTGAAATACCTATACAAACTTGTTCCTACATAGTAACTTGCAACTTTGAATGAGAATGTGCTTGCTTATAGCAACGTGCTATATGTTCTGAATGCCCGAATTGGGAATCTGTGTCAAAATTTGTTAGGAATTATGTGATCCTTACTAGCTGGAAGTAAGGGAGTTGGGGCATGAAGGTATTTCTAGGAGTTGGACACATACCAAGTTTAGCACAGTTCTGGGCATCTTTGAAATACCTATTCAAACTTGTTCCTAGATAGTAACTTGCAACTTTGAATGAGAATGTGCTTGCTTACAGCAACGTGCTATATGTTGTGAATGCCCGAATTGGGAATCTGTGTCAAAACTTTGTTAGGAATTATGTGATCCTTACTAGCTGGAAGTAAGGGAGATGGGGCATGGAGTTATTTCTAGGAGTTGGAGACATACCATGTTTAGCTCAGTTCTGGGCATCTTTGAAATACCTATACAAACTTGTTCCTACATAGTAACTTGCAACTTTGAATGAGAATGTGCTTGCTTGCAGCGACGTGCTATATGTTCTGAATGCCCGAATTGGGAATCTGTGTCAAAACTTTGTTAGGAATTATGTGATCCTTACTAGCTGGAAGTAAGGGAGATGGGGCCTGAAGTTATTTCTAGGAGTTGGAGACCTACAACATTTAGCTCTGTTCTGGGCATCTTTGAAATACCTATACAAACTTGTTCCTACATAATAACTTGCAACTTTGAATGAGAATGTGCTTGCTTACAGCAATGTGCTATATGTTCTGAATTCCCGAATTGGGAATCTGTGTCAAAACTTTGTTAGGAATTATGTGATCCTTACCAGCTGGAAGTAATTGAGTTGGGGCTTGAAGGTATTTCTAGGAGTTGGACTCATACCAAGTTTAGCACAGTTCTGGGCATCTTTGAAATCCCTATACAAACTTGTTCCTACATAGTAACTTGCAACTTTGAATGAGAATGTGCTTGCTTACAGCAACGTGCTATATGTTCTGAATGCCCGAATGGGGAATCTGTGTCAAAACTTTGTTAGGAATTATGTGATCCTTACTAGCTGGAAGTAAGGAAGATGGGGCATGAAGTTATTTCTAGGAGTTGGACACATACCAAGTTTAGCTCAGTTCTGAGCATCTTTGAAATACCTATACAAACTTGTTCCTACATAGTAACTTGCAACTTTGAATGAGAATGTGCTTGCTTACAGCAACGTGCTATATGTTCTGAATGCCCGAATTGGGAATCTGTGTCAAAACTTTTTTAGGAATTATGTGATCCTTACTAGCTGGAAGTAAAGGAGATGGGGCATGAAGTTATTTCTAGGAGTTGGAGACATACCAAGTTTAGCTCAGTTCTGGGCATCTTTGAAATACCTATACAAACTTGTTCCTACATAGTAACTTGCAACTTTGAATGAGAATGAGCTTGCTTACAGCAACGTGCTATATGTTCTGAATGCCCGAATTGGGAATCTGTGTCAAAACTTTGTTAGGAATTATGTGATCCTTACTAGCTGGAAGTAAGGGAGATGGGGCATGAAGTTATTTCTAGAGGTTGGACACATACAACGTTTAGCTCAGTTCTGGGCATCTTTGAAATACCTATAAAAACTTGTTCCTACATAGTAACTTGCAACTTTGAATGAGAATGTGCTTGCTTACAGCAACGTGCTATATGTTGTGAATGCCCGAATTGGGAATCTGTGTCAAAATTTGTTAGGAATTATGTGATCCTTACTAGCTGGAAGTAAGGGAGTTGGGGCATGAAGGTATTTCTAGGAGTTGGACACATACCAAGTTTAGCACAGTTCTGGGCATCTTTGAGATACCTATACAAACTTGTTCCTACATAGTAGCTTGCAACTTTGAATGAGAATGTGCTTGCTTACAGCAACGTGCTATATGTTCTGAATGCCCGAATTTGGAATCTGTGTCAAAACTTTGTTAGGAATTATGTGATCCTTACTAGCTGGAAGTAAGGGAGATGGGGCATGAAGTTATTTCTAGGAGTTGGACACATACCAATTTTAGCTCAGTTCTGGGCATCTTTGAAATACCTATACAAACTTGTTCCTACATAGTAACTTGCAACTTTGAATGAGAATGTGCTTGCTTACAGCAACGTGCTATATGTTCTGAATGCCCGAATTGGGAATCTGTGTCAAAACTTTGTTAGGAATTATGTGATCCTTACTAGCTGGAAGTAAGTGAGTTGGGGCATGAAGTTATTTCTAGGAGTTGGACACATACCAAGTTTAGCTCAGTTCTGAGCATCTTTGAAATACCTATACAAACGTGTTCCTACATAGTAACTTGCAACTTTGAATGAGAATGTGCTTGCTTACAGCAACGTGCTATATGTTCTGAATGCCCGAATTGGGAATCTGTGTCAAAACTTTGTTAGAAATTATGTGATCCTTACTAGCTGGAAGTAAGGGAGATGGGGCATGAAGTTATTTCTAGGAGTTGGAGACATACCAAGTTTAGCTCAGTTCTGGGCATCTTTGAAATACCTATACAAACTTGTTCCTACATAGTAACTTGCAACTTTGAATGAGAATGAGCTTGCTTACAGCAACGTGCTATATGTTCTGAATGCCCGAATTGGGAATCTGTGTCAAATCTTTGTTAGGAATTATGTGATCCTTACTAGCTGGAAGTAAGGGAGATGGGGCATGAAGTTATTTCTAGAGGTTGGACACATACAACGTTTAGCTCAGTTCTGGGCATCTTTGAAATACCTATACAAACTTGTTCCTACATAGTAACTTGCAACTTTGAATGAGAATGTGCTTGCTTACAGCAACGTGCTATATGTTCTGAATGCCCGAATTGGGAATCTGTGTCAAAACTTTGTTAGGAATTATGTGATCCTTACTAGCTGGAAGTAAGCGAGATGGGGAATGAAGTTATTTCTAGGAGTTGGAAACATACAACGTTTAGCTCAGTTCTGTGCATCTTTGAAATTCCTATACAAACTTGTTCCTACATATTAACTTGCAACTTTGAATGAGAATGTGCTTGCTTACAGCAACGTGCTATATGTTCTGAATGCCCGAATTGGGAATCTGTGTCAAAATTTGGTAGGAATTATGTGATCCTTACTAGCTGGAAGTAAGCGAGATGGGGCATGATGTTATTTCTAGGAGTTGGAGACATACCAAGTTTAGCTCAGTTCTGGGCATCTTTGAAATACCTATACAAACTTGTTCCTACATAGTAACTTGCAACTTTGAATGAGAATGAGCTTGCTTACAGCAACGTGCTATATGTTCTGAATGCCCGAATTGGGAATCTGTGTCAAAACTTTGTTAGGAATTATGTGATCCTTACTAGCTGGAAGTAAGGGAGATGGGGCATGAAGTTATTTCTAGGAGTTGGACACATACCAAGTTTAGCTCAGTTCTGGGCATCTTTGAAATACCTATACAAACTTGTTCCTACATAGTAACTTGCAACTTTGAATGAGAATGTGCTTGCTTACAACAACGTGCTATATGTTCTGAATGCCCGAATCAGGAATCTGTGTCAAAACCTTGTTAGGAATTATGTGATCATTAATAGATGGAAGTAAGGGAGATGGGGCATGAAGTTATTTCTAGGAGTTGGACACATACCAAGTTTAGCTCAGTTCTGAGCATCTTTGAAATACCTATACAAACTTGTTCCTACATAGTAACTTGCAACTTTGAATGAGAATGTGCTTGCTTACAGCAACGTGCTATATGTTCTGAATGCCCGAATTGGGAATCTGTGTCAAAACTTTGTTAGGAATTATGTGATCCTTACTAGCTCAAGTAAGGGAGATGGGGCATGAAGTTATTTCTAGAGGTTGGACACATACAAGGTTTAGCTCAGTTCTGGGCATCTTTGAAATACCTATACAAACTTGTTCCTACATAGTAACTTGCAACTTTGAATGAGAATGTGCTTGCTTACAGCAACGTGCTATATGTTCTGAATGCCCGAATTGAGAATCTGTGTCAAAACTTTGTTAGGAATTATGTGATCCTTACAAGCTGGAAGTAAGTGAGTTGGGGCATGAAGGTATTTCTAGGAGTTGGACACATACCAAGTTTAGCACAGTTCTGGGCATCTTTGAAATACCTATACAAACTTGTTCCTACATAGTAACTTGCCACTTTGAATGAGAATGTGCTTGCTTACAGCAACGTGCTATATGTTCTGAATGCCCGAATTGGGAATCTGTGTCAAAACTTTGTTAGGAATTATGTGATCCTTACTAGCTGGAAGTAAGGGAGATGGGGCATGAAGTTATTTCTAGGAGTTGGACACATACCAAGTTTAGCTCAGTTCTCAGCATCTTTGAAATACCTATACAAACTTGTTCCTACATAGTAACTTGCAACTTTGAATGAGAATGTGCTTGCTTACAGCATCGTGCTATATGTTTTGAATGCCCGAATTGGGAATCTGTGTCAAAACTTTGTTAGGAATTATGTGATCCTTACTAGCTGGAAGTAAGGGAGATAGGGCATGAAGTTATTTCTAGAGGTTGGACACATACAACGTTTAGCTCAGTTCTGGGCATCTTTGAAATACCTATACAAACTTGTTCCTACATAGTAACTTGCAACTTTGAATGAGAATGTGCTTACTTACAGCAACGTGCTATATGTTCTGAATGCCGGAATTGGGAATCTGTGTCAAAACTTTGTTAGGAATTATGTGATCCTTACTAGATGGAAGTAAGGGAGATGGGGCATGAAGTTATTTCTAGGAGTTGGACACATACCAAGTTTAGCTCAGTTCTGGGCATCTTTGAAATACCTATACAAACTTGTTCCCACATATTAACTTGCAACTTTGAATGAGAATGTGCTTGCTTAGAGCAACGTGCTATATGTTCTGAATGCCCGAATTGGGAATCTGTGTCAAAATTTGGTAGGAATTATGTGATCCTTACTAGCTGGAAGTAAGGGAGATGGGGCAAGAAGTTATTTCTAGGAGTTGGAGACATACCAAGATTAGCTCAGTTCTGGGCATCTTTGAAATACCTATACAAACTTGTTCCTACATAGTAACTTGCATCTTTGAATGAGAATGAGCTTGCTTACAGCAACGTGCTATATGTTCTGAATGCCCGAATTGGGAATCTGTGTCAAAACTTTGTTAGGAATTATGTGATCCTTACTAGCTGGAAGTAAGGGAGATGGGGCATGAAGTTATTTCTAGGAGTTGGACACATACCAAGTTTAGCTCAGTTCTGGGCATCTTTGAAATACCTATACAAACTTGTTCCTACATAGTAACTTGCAACTTTGAATGAGAATGTGCTTGCTTACAGCAACGTGCTATATGTTGTGAATGCCCGAATTGGGAATCTGTGTCAAACTTTGTTAGGAATTATGTGATCCTTACTAGCTGGAAGTAAGGGAGATGGGGCATGATGTTATTTCTAGGAGTTGGACACATACTAAGTTTAGCTCAGTTCTGGGCATCTTTGAAATACCTATACAAACTTGTTCCTACATAGTAACTTGCAACTTTGAATGAGAATGTGCTTGCTTACAGCAACGTGCTATATGTTCTGAATGCCCAAATTGGGAATCTGTGTCAAAACTTTGTTAGGAATTATGTGATTCTTACTAGCTGGAAGTAAGGGAGATGGGGCAGGAAGTTATTTTTAGGAGTTGGAGACATACCAAGTTTAGCTCAGTTCTGGGCATCTTTGAAATACCTATACAAACTTGTTCCTACATAGTAACTTGCAACTTTGAATGAGAATGTGCTTGCTTACAGCAACGTGCTATATGTTCTGAATGCCCGAATTGTGAATCTGTGTCAAAACTTTGTTAGGAATTATGTGATCCTTACTAGCTGGAAGTAAGGGAGATGGGGCATGAAGTTATTTCTAGGAGTTGGAGACATACAACTTTTAGCTCTGTTCTGGGCATCGTTGAAAAACCTATACAAACTTGTTCCTACATGGTAACTTGCAACTTTGAATGAGAATGTGCTTGCTTACAGCAACGTGCTATATGTTGTGTATGCCCGAATTGGGAATCTGTGTCAAAACTTTGTTAGGAAGTATGTGATCCTTACTAGCTGGAAGTAAGCGAGATGGGGCATGAAGTTATTTCTAGGAGTTGGAAACATACAACGTTTCGCTCAGTTGTGGGCATCTTTGAAATACCTATACAAACTTGTTCCTACATAGTAACTTGCAACTTTGAATGAGAATGTGCTTACTTACAGCAACGTGCTATATGTTCTGAATGCCCGAATTGGGAATCTGTGTCAAAACTTTGTTAGGAATTATGTGATCCTTACTAGATGGAAGTAAGGGAGATGGGGCATGAAGTTATTTCTAGGAGTTGGACACATACCAAGTTTAGCTCAGTTCTGGGCATCTTTGAAATACCTATACAAACTTGTTCCTACATAGTAACTTGCAACTTTGAATGAGAATGTGCTTGCTTATAGCAACGTGCTATATGTTCTGAATGCCCGAATTGGGAATCTGTGTCAAAACTTTGTTAGGAATTATGTGATCCTTACTAGCTGGAAGTAAGGGAGTTGGGGCATGAAGTTATTTCTAGGAGTTGGACACATACCATGTTTAGCTCAGTTCTGGGCATCTTTGAAATACCTATACAAACTTGTTCCTACATAGTAACTTGCAACTTTGAATGAGAACGTGCTTGCTTACAGCAACGTGCTATATGTTCTGAATGCCCGAATGGGAATCTGTGTCAAAACTTTGTTAGGAATTATGTGATCCTTACTATCTGGATGTAAGGGAGATGGGGCATGGAGTTATTTCTAGGAGTTGGAGACATACCATGTTTAGCTCAGTTCTGGGCATCTTTGAAATACCTATACAAACTTGTTCCTACATAGTAACTTGCAACTTTGAATGAGAATGTGCTTGCTTGCAGCGACGTGCTATATGTTCTGAATGCCCGAATTGGGAATCTGTGTCAAAACTTTGTTAGGAATTATGTGATCCTTACTAGCTGGAAGTAAGGGAGATGGGGCCTGATGTTATTTCTAGGAGTTGGAGACCTACAACATTTAGCTCTGTTCTGGGCATCTTTGAAATACCTATACAAACTTGTTCCTACATAATAACTTGCAACTTTGAATGAGAATGTGCTTGCTTACAGCAATGTGCTATATGTTCTGAATGCACGAATTGGGAATCTGTGTCAAAACTTTGTTAGGAATTATGTGATCCTTACTAGCTGGAAGTAAGTGAGTTGGGGCATGAAGGTATTTCTAGGAGTTGGACTCATACCAAGTTTAGCACAGTTCTGGGCATCTTTCAAATCCCTATACAAACTTGTTCCTACATAGTAACTTGCAAATTTGAATGAGAATGTGCTTGCTTACAGCAACGTGCTATATGTTCTGAATGCCCGAATTGGGAATCTGTGTCAAAACTTTGTTAGGAATTATGTGATCCTTACTAGCTGGAAGTAAGGGAGATGGGGCATGAAGTTATTTCTAGGGGTTGGACACATACCAAGTTTAGCTCAGTTCTGAGCATCTTTGAAATACCTATACAAACTTGTTCCTACATAGTAACTTGCAACTTTGAATGAGAATGTGCTTGCTTACAGCAACGTGCTATATGTTCTGAATGCCCGAATTGGGAATCTGTGTCAAAACTTTTTTAGGAATTATGTGATCCTTACTAGCTGGAAGTAAGGGAGATGGGGCATGAAGTTATTTCTAGGAGTTGGAGACATACCAAGTTTAGCTCAGTTCTGGGCATCTTTGAAATACCTATACAAACTTGTTCCTACATAGTAACTTGCAACTTTGAATGAGAATGAGCTTGCTTACAGCAACGTGCTATATGTTCTGAATGCCCGAATTGGGAATCTGTGTCAAAACTTTGTTAGGAATTATGTGATCCTTACTAGCTGGAAGTAAGGGAGATGGGGCATGAAGTTATTTCTAGAGGTTGGACACATACAACGTTTAGCTCAGTTCTGGGCATCTTTGAAATACCTATAAAAACTTGTTCCTACATAGTAACTTGCAACTTTGAATGAGAATGTGCTTGCTTACAGCAACGTGCTATATGTTGTGAATGCCCGAATTGGGAATCTGTGTCAAAATTTGTTAGGAATTATGTGATCCTTACTAGCTGGAAGTAAGGGAGTTGGGGCATGAAGGTATTTCTAGGAGTTGGACACATACCAAGTTTAGCACAGTTCTGGGCATCTTTGAAATACCTATACAAACTTGTTCCTACATAGTAGCTTGCAACTTTGAATGAGAATGTGCTTGCTTACAGCAACGTGCTATATGTTCTGAATGCCCGAATTTGGAATCTGTGTCAAAACTTTGTTAGGAATTATGTGATCCTTACTAGCTGGAAGTAAGGGAGATGGGGCATGAAGTTATTTCTAGGAGTTGGACACATACCAATTTTAGCTCAGTTCTGGGCATCTTTGAAATACCTATACAAACTTGTTCCTACATAGTAACTTGCAACTTTGAATGAGAATGTGCTTGCTTACAGCAACGTGCTATATGTTCTGAATGCCCGAATTGGGAATCTGTGTCAAAACTTTGTTAGGAATTATGTGATCCTTACTAGCTGGAAGTAAGTGAGTTGGGGCATCAAGTTATTTCTAGGAGTTGGACACATACCAAGTTTAGCTCAGTTCTGAGCATCTTTGAAATACCTATACAAACTTGTTCCTACATAGTAACTTGCAACTTTGAATGAGAATGTGCTTGCTTACAGCAACGTGCTATATGTTCTGAATGCCCGAATTGGGAATCTGTGTCAAAACTTTGTTAGAAATTATGTGATCCTTACTAGCTGGAAGTAAGGGAGATGGGGCATGAAGTTATTTCTAGGAGTTGGAGACATACCAAGTTTAGCTGAGTTCTGGGCATCTTTGAAATACCTATACAAACTTATTCCTACATAGTAACTTGCAACTTTGAATGAGAATGAGCTTGCTTACAGCAACGTGCTATATGTTCTGAATGCCCGAATTGGGAATCTGTGTCAAAACTTTGTTAGGAATTATGTGATCCTTACTAGCTGGAAGTAAGGGAGATGGGGCATGAAGTTATTTCTAGAGGTTGGACACATACAACGTTTAGCTCAGTTCTGGGCATCTTTGAAATACCTATACAAACTTGTTCCTACATAGTAACTTGCAACTTTGAATGAGAATGTGCTTGCTTACAGCAACGTGCTATATGTTGTGAATGCCCTAATTGGGAATCTGTGTCAAAACTTTGTTAGGAATTATGTGATCCTTACTAGCTGGAAGTAAGCGAGATGGGGCATGAAGTTATTTCTAGGAGTTGGAAACATACAGCGTTTAGCTCAGTTCTGTGCATCTTTGAAATTCCTATACAAACTTGTTCCTACATATTAACTTGCAACTTTGAATGAGAATGTGCTTGCTTAGAGCAACGTGCTATATGTTCTGAATGCCCGAATTTGGAATCTGTGTCAAAATTTGGTAGGAATTATGTGATCCTTACTAGCTGGAAGTAAGCGAGATGGGGCATGATGTTATTTCTAGGAGTTGGAGACATACCAAGTTTAGCTCAGTTCTGGGCATCTTTGAAATACCTATACAAACTTGTTCCTACATAGTAACTTGCAACTTTGAATGAGAATGTGCTTGCTTACAGCAACGTGCTATATGTTCTGAATGCCCGAATTGGGAATCTGTGTCAAAACTTTGTTAGGAATTATGTGATCCTTACTAGCTGGAAGTAAGGGAGATGGGGCATGAAGTTATTTCTAGGAGTTGGACACATACCAAGTTTAGCTCAGTTCTGGGCATCTTTGAAATACCTATACAAACTTGTTCCTACATAGTAATTTGCAACTTTGAATGAGAATGTGCTTGCTTACAACAACGTGCTATATGTTCTGAATGCCCCAAATGGGAATCTGTGTCAAAACCTTGTTAGGAATTATGTGATCCTTAATAGATGGAAGTAAGGAAGATGGGGCATGAAGTTATTTCTAGGAGTTGGAGACATACCAAGTTTAGCTCAGTTCTGGGCATCTTTGAAATACCTATACAAACTTGTTCCTACATAGTAACTTGCAACTTTGAATGAGAATGAGCTTGCTTACAGCAACGTGCTATATGTTCTGAATGCCCGAATTGGGAATCTGTGTCAAAACTTTGTTAGGAATTATGTGATCCTTACTAGCTGGAAGTAAGGGAGATGGGGCATGAAGTTATTTCTAGAGGTTGGACACATACAACGTTTAGCTCAGTTCTGGGCATCTTTGAAATACCTATAAAAACTTGTTCCTACATAGTAACTTGCAACTTTGAATGAGAATGTGCTTGCTTACAGCAACGTGCTATATGTTGTGAATGCCCGAATTGGGAATCTGTGTCAAAATTTGTTAGGAATTATGTGATCCTTACTAGCTGGAAGTAAGGGAGTTGGGGCATGAAGGTATTTCTAGGAGTTGGACACATACCAAGTTTAGCACAGTTCTGGGCATCTTTGAGATACCTATACAAACTTGTTCCTACATAGTAGCTTGCAACTTTGAATGAGAATGTGCTTGCTTACAGCAACGTGCTATATGTTCTGAATGCCCGAATTTGGAATCTGTGTCAAAACTTTGTTAGGAATTATGTGATCCTTACTAGCTGGAAGTAAGGGAGATGGGGCATGAAGTTATTTCTAGGAGTTGGACACATACCAATTTTAGCTCAGTTCTGGGCATCTTTGAAATACCTATACAAACTTGTTCCTACATAGTAACTTGCAACTTTGAATGAGAATGTGCTTGCTTACAGCAACGTGCTATATGTTCTGAATGCCCGAATTGGGAATCTGTGTCAAAACTTTGTTAGGAATTATGTGATCCTTACTAGCTGGAAGTAAGTGAGTTGGGGCATGAAGTTATTTCTAGGAGTTGGACACATACCAAGTTTAGCTCAGTTCTGAGCATCTTTGAAATACCTATACAAACGTGTTCCTACATAGTAACTTGCAACTTTGAATGAGAATGTGCTTGCTTACAGCAACGTGCTATATGTTCTGAATGCCCGAATTGGGAATCTGTGTCAAAACTTTGTTAGAAATTATGTGATCCTTACTAGCTGGAAGTAAGGGAGATGGGGCATGAAGTTATTTCTAGGAGTTGGAGACATACCAAGTTTAGCTCAGTTCTGGGCATCTTTGAAATACCTATACAAACTTGTTCCTACATAGTAACTTGCAACTTTGAATGAGAATGAGCTTGCTTACAGCAACGTGCTATATGTTCTGAATGCCCGAATTGGGAATCTGTGTCAAATCTTTGTTAGGAATTATGTGATCCTTACTAGCTGGAAGTAAGGGAGATGGGGCATGAAGTTATTTCTAGAGGTTGGACACATACAACGTTTAGCTCAGTTCTGGGCATCTTTGAAATACCTATACAAACTTGTTCCTACATAGTAACTTGCAACTTTGAATGAGAATGTGCTTGCTTACAGCAACGTGCTATATGTTCTGAATGCCCGAATTGGGAATCTGTGTCAAAACTTTGTTAGGAATTATGTGATCCTTACTAGCTGGAAGTAAGCGAGATGGGGAATGAAGTTATTTCTAGGAGTTGGAAACATACAACGTTTAGCTCAGTTCTGTGCATCTTTGAAATTCCTATACAAACTTGTTCCTACATATTAACTTGCAACTTTGAATGAGAATGTGCTTGCTTACAGCAACGTGCTATATGTTCTGAATGCCCGAATTGGGAATCTGTGTCAAAATTTGGTAGGAATTATGTGATCCTTACTAGCTGGAAGTAAGCGAGATGGGGCATGATGTTATTTCTAGGAGTTGGAGACATACCAAGTTTAGCTCAGTTCTGGGCATCTTTGAAATACCTATACAAACTTGTTCCTACATAGTAACTTGCAACTTTGAATGAGAATGAGCTTGCTTACAGCAACGTGCTATATGTTCTGAATGCCCGAATTGGGAATCTGTGTCAAAACTTTGTTAGGAATTATGTGATCCTTACTAGCTGGAAGTAAGGGAGATGGGGCATGAAGTTATTTCTAGGAGTTGGACACATACCAAGTTTAGCTCAGTTCTGGGCATCTTTGAAATACCTATACAAACTTGTTCCTACATAGTAACTTGCAACTTTGAATGAGAATGTGCTTGCTTACAACAACGTGCTATATGTTCTGAATGCCCGAATCAGGAATCTGTGTCAAAACCTTGTTAGGAATTATGTGATCATTAATAGATGGAAGTAAGGGAGATGGGGCATGAAGTTATTTCTAGGAGTTGGACACATACCAAGTTTAGCTCAGTTCTGAGCATCTTTGAAATACCTATACAAACTTGTTCCTACATAGTAACTTGCAACTTTGAATGAGAATGTGCTTGCTTACAGCAACGTGCTATATGTTCTGAATGCCCGAATTGGGAATCTGTGTCAAAACTTTGTTAGGAATTATGTGATCCTTACTAGCTCAAGTAAGGGAGATGGGGCATGAAGTTATTTCTAGAGGTTGGACACATACAAGGTTTAGCTCAGTTCTGGGCATCTTTGAAATACCTATACAAACTTGTTCCTACATAGTAACTTGCAACTTTGAATGAGAATGTGCTTGCTTACAGCAACGTGCTATATGTTCTGAATGCCCGAATTGAGAATCTGTGTCAAAACTTTGTTAGGAATTATGTGATCCTTACAAGCTGGAAGTAAGTGAGTTGGGGCATGAAGGTATTTCTAGGAGTTGGACACATACCAAGTTTAGCACAGTTCTGGGCATCTTTGAAATACCTATACAAACTTGTTCCTACATAGTAACTTGCCACTTTGAATGAGAATGTGCTTGCTTACAGCAACGTGCTATATGTTCTGAATGCCCGAATTGGGAATCTGTGTCAAAACTTTGTTAGGAATTATGTGATCCTTACTAGCTGGAAGTAAGGGAGATGGGGCATGAAGTTATTTCTAGGAGTTGGACACATACCAAGTTTAGCTCAGTTCTCAGCATCTTTGAAATACCTATACAAACTTGTTCCTACATAGTAACTTGCAACTTTGAATGAGAATGTGCTTGCTTACAGCATCGTGCTATATGTTTTGAATGCCCGAATTGGGAATCTGTGTCAAAACTTTGTTAGGAATTATGTGATCCTTACTAGCTGGAAGTAAGGGAGATAGGGCATGAAGTTATTTCTAGAGGTTGGACACATACAACGTTTAGCTCAGTTCTGGGCATCTTTGAAATACCTATACAAACTTGTTCCTACATAGTAACTTGCAACTTTGAATGAGAATGTGCTTACTTACAGCAACGTGCTATATGTTCTGAATGCCGGAATTGGGAATCTGTGTCAAAACTTTGTTAGGAATTATGTGATCCTTACTAGATGGAAGTAAGGGAGATGGGGCATGAAGTTATTTCTAGGAGTTGGACACATACCAAGTTTAGCTCAGTTCTGGGCATCTTTGAAATACCTATACAAACTTGTTCCTACATATTAACTTGCAACTTTGAATGAGAATGTGCTTGCTTAGAGCAACGTGCTATATGTTCTGAATGCCCGAATTGGGAATCTGTGTCAAAATTTGGTAGGAATTATGTGATCCTTACTAGCTGGAAGTAAGGGAGATGGGGCAAGAAGTTATTTCTAGGAGTTGGAGACATACCAAGATTAGCTCAGTTCTGGGCATCTTTGAAATACCTATACAAACTTGTTCCTACATAGTAACTTGCATCTTTGAATGAGAATGAGCTTGCTTACAGCAACGTGCTATATGTTCTGAATGCCCGAATTGGGAATCTGTGTCAAAACTTTGTTAGGAATTATGTGATCCTTACTAGCTGGAAGTAAGGGAGATGGGGCATGAAGTTATTTCTAGGAGTTGGACACATACCAAGTTTAGCTCAGTTCTGGGCATCTTTGAAATACCTATACAAACTTGTTCCTACATAGTAACTTGCAACTTTGAATGAGAATGTGCTTGCTTACAGCAACGTTCTATATGTTGTGAATGCCCGAATTGGGAATCTGTGTCAAACTTTGTTAGGAATTATGTGATCCTTACTAGCTGGAAGTAAGGGAGATGGGGCATGATGTTATTTCTAGGAGTTGGACACATACTAAGTTTAGCTCAGTTCTGGGCATCTTTGAAATACCTATACAAACTTGTTCCTACATAGTAACTTGCAACTATGAATGAGAATGTGCTTGCTTACAGCAACGTGCTATATGTTCTGAATGCCCAAATTGGGAATCTGTGTCAAAACTTTGTTAGGAATTATGTGATTCTTACTAGCTGGAAGTAAGGGAGATGGGGCAGGAAGTTATTTTTAGGAGTTGGAGACATACCAAGTGTAGCTCAGTTCTGGGCATCTTTGAAATACCTATACAAACTTGTTCCTACATAGTAACTTGCAACTTTGAATGAGAATGTGCTTGCTTACAGCAACGTGCTATATGTTCTGAATGCCCGAATTGTGAATCTGTGTCAAAACTTTGTTAGGAATTATGTGATCCTTACTAGCTGGAAGTAAGGGAGATGGGGCATGAAGTTATTTCTAGGAGTTGGAGACATACAACTTTTAGCTCTGTTCTGGGCATCGTTGAAAAACCTATACAAACTTGTTCCTACATGGTAACTTGCAACTTTGAATGAGAATGTGCTTGCTTACAGCAACGTGCTATATGTTGTGTATGCCCGAATTGGGAATCTGTGTCAAAACTTTGTTAGGAAGTATGTGATCCTTACTAGCTGGAAGTAAGCGAGATGGGGCATGAAGTTATTTCTAGGAGTTGGAAACATACAACGTTTCGCTCAGTTGTGGGCATCTTTGAAATACCTATACAAACTTGTTCCTACATAGTAACTTGCAACTTTGAATGAGAATGTGCTTACTTACAGCAACGTGCTATATGTTCTGAATGCCCGAATTGGGAATCTGTGTCAAAACTTTGTTAGGAATTATGTGATCCTTACTAGATGGAAGTAAGGGAGATGGGGCATGAAGTTATTTCTAGGAGTTGGACACATACCAAGTTTAGCTCAGTTCTGGGCATCTTTGAAATACCTATACAAACTTGTTCCTACATAGTAACTTGCAACTTTGAATGAGAATGTGCTTGCTTATAGCAACGTGCTATATGTTCTGAATGCCCGAATTGGGAATCTGTGTCAAAACTTTGTTAGGAATTATGTGATCCTTACTAGCTGGAAGTAAGGGAGTTGGGGCATGAAGTTATTTCTAGGAGTTGGACACATACCATGTTTAGCTCAGTTCTGGGCATCTTTGAAATACCTATACAAACTTGTTCCTACATAGTAACTTGCAACTTTGAATGAGAACGTGCTTGCTTACAGCAACGTGCTATATGTTCTGAATGCCCGAATGGGAATCTGTGTCAAAACTTTGTTAGGAATTATGTGATCCTTACTATCTGGATGTAAGGGAGATGGGGCATGGAGTTATTTCTAGGAGTTGGAGACATACCATGTTTAGCTCAGTTCTGGGCATCTTTGAAATACCTATACAAACTTGTTCCTACATAGTAACTTGCAACTTTGAATGAGAATGTGCTTGCTTGCAGCGACGTGCTATATGTTCTGAATGCCCGAATTGGGAATCTGTGTCAAAACTTTGTTAGGAATTATGTGATCCTTACTAGCTGGAAGTAAGGGAGATGGGGCCTGATGTTATTTCTAGGAGTTGGAGACCTACAACATTTAGCTCTGTTCTGGGCATCTTTGAAATACCTATACAAACTTGTTCCTACATAATAACTTGCAACTTTGAATGAGAATGTGCTTGCTTACAGCAATGTGCTATATGTTCTGAATGCACGAATTGGGAATCTGTGTCAAAACTTTGTTAGGAATTATGTGATCCTTACTAGCTGGAAGTAAGTGAGTTGGGGCATGAAGGTATTTCTAGGAGTTGGACTCATACCAAGTTTAGCACAGTTCTGGGCATCTTTCAAATCCCTATACAAACTTGTTCCTACATAGTAACTTGCAAATTTGAATGAGAATGTGCTTGCTTACAGCAACGTGCTATATGTTCTGAATGCCCGAATTGGGAATCTGTGTCAAAACTTTGTTAGGAATTATGTGATCCTTACTAGCTGGAAGTAAGGGAGATGGGGCATGAAGTTATTTCTAGGGGTTGGACACATACCAAGTTTAGCTCAGTTCTGAGCATCTTTGAAATACCTATACAAACTTGTTCCTACATAGTAACTTGCAACTTTGAATGAGAATGTGCTTGCTTACAGCAACGTGCTATATGTTCTGAATGCCCGAATTGGGAATCTGTGTCAAAACTTTTTTAGGAATTATGTGATCCTTACTAGCTGGAAGTAAGGGAGATGGGGCATGAAGTTATTTCTAGGAGTTGGAGACATACCAAGTTTAGCTCAGTTCTGGGCATCTTTGAAATACCTATACAAACTTGTTCCTACATAGTAACTTGCAACTTTGAATGAGAATGAGCTTGCTTACAGCAACGTGCTATATGTTCTGAATGCCCGAATTGGGAATCTGTGTCAAAACTTTGTTAGGAATTATGTGATCCTTACTAGCTGGAAGTAAGGGAGATGGGGCATGAAGTTATTTCTAGAGGTTGGACACATACAACGTTTAGCTCAGTTCTGGGCATCTTTGAAATACCTATAAAAACTTGTTCCTACATAGTAACTTGCAACTTTGAATGAGAATGTGCTTGCTTACAGCAACGTGCTATATGTTGTGAATGCCCGAATTGGGAATCTGTGTCAAAATTTGTTAGGAATTATGTGATCCTTACTAGCTGGAAGTAAGGGAGTTGGGGCATGAAGGTATTTCTAGGAGTTGGACACATACCAAGTTTAGCACAGTTCTGGGCATCTTTGAAATACCTATACAAACTTGTTCCTACATAGTAGCTTGCAACTTTGAATGAGAATGTGCTTGCTTACAGCAACGTGCTATATGTTCTGAATGCCCGAATTTGGAATCTGTGTCAAAACTTTGTTAGGAATTATGTGATCCTTACTAGCTGGAAGTAAGGGAGATGGGGCATGAAGTTATTTCTAGGAGTTGGACACATACCAATTTTAGCTCAGTTCTGGGCATCTTTGAAATACCTATACAAACTTGTTCCTACATAGTAACTTGCAACTTTGAATGAGAATGTGCTTGCTTACAGCAACGTGCTATATGTTCTGAATGCCCGAATTGGGAATCTGTGTCAAAACTTTGTTAGGAATTATGTGATCCTTACTAGCTGGAAGTAAGTGAGTTGGGGCATCAAGTTATTTCTAGGAGTTGGACACATACCAAGTTTAGCTCAGTTCTGAGCATCTTTGAAATACCTATACAAACTTGTTCCTACATAGTAACTTGCAACTTTGAATGAGAATGTGCTTGCTTACAGCAACGTGCTATATGTTCTGAATGCCCGAATTGGGAATCTGTGTCAAAACTTTGTTAGAAATTATGTGATCCTTACTAGCTGGAAGTAAGGGAGATGGGGCATGAAGTTATTTCTAGGAGTTGGAGACATACCAAGTTTAGCTGAGTTCTGGGCATCTTTGAAATACCTATACAAACTTATTCCTACATAGTAACTTGCAACTTTGAATGAGAATGAGCTTGCTTACAGCAACGTGCTATATGTTCTGAATGCCCGAATTGGGAATCTGTGTCAAAACTTTGTTAGGAATTATGTGATCCTTACTAGCTGGAAGTAAGGGAGATGGGGCATGAAGTTATTTCTAGAGGTTGGACACATACAACGTTTAGCTCAGTTCTGGGCATCTTTGAAATACCTATACAAACTTGTTCCTACATAGTAACTTGCAACTTTGAATGAGAATGTGCTTGCTTACAGCAACGTGCTATATGTTGTGAATGCCCTAATTGGGAGTCTGTGTCAAAACTTTGTTAGGAATTATGTGATCCTTACTAGCTGGAAGTAAGCGAGATGGGGCATGAAGTTATTTCTAGGAGTTGGAAACATACAGCGTTTAGCTCAGTTCTGTGCA